>NW_025336303.1:30917-34548 GCF_004798865.1 Varanus komodoensis
GTGAGTGAGGGGACTTGGTGCTCCTGTGGTGCTGCCTGGGGGAAAGACAGCAAGCCCGCCCATTGAATTCTTTATTTCTCCTTAACAAGAGATTAAAGTACTTCTTGGTGGGGCTACTGTGGACATAATCTGAGGGGAGCTCTGAAATTTGCCAGGGCAATGGCAGGGCAGGAAGTTGTGTACAAGAAGTATCCAGCTCCACTTGAGACATGCAGAGTCTCAATATCCAATGGGAGCTGCTTTTCTGCTCTTTTTAAGACCAAAAAATCTGGGACCCTTTCCTGATACAAGGATCTTCTTTCCGAAACAGCACAGTTTGGAGGACTTCATAGCAGACCATATAAAGATTAATATATAATACTGAAAACAGTTTTCTTTGGGCTTTGGGTTCTGTGGGTAAACTGGGACAGACTCTTTGAAGACACTGCGCATTGCATTTTTGTGAAGTTGTGAACAACATCTGCCCAGGATTAGACCTTTTATATTGGAAAGAACATCCAGAATTGCGCCATCATTTTAAATGGCTATCATAAACTAGCAATTGTTGATAAGACTGTATTCTGAACTATTCTTTTTATCTTTCATTTAGGTTACTCAGTTCTGTGATGAAAGCAACCACAATATGTATGCAGCAAACCTGCAGAACAAACTATGCAAGCAGAGGAGCACGTGGGAAGTAATTAAGAACTCTGCAGACTACAAAGGTTCCTCTCAACTAAGTGGACCTCCCCCTGACCCGGTTATCTCCTTGCTGCAAACCCGAGACAGAGTTGTGTGCCTAGTACTTGATGTTTCTGGAAGTATGGCTGGGGTAAGTCTGTTTTTCCACTTCTAGAAGAAATACTGCCACACAATTAGTTTCAAATAACTGAATCAATGTCAATAATCAATACAAATGGGAACACTCAGCCAGCCTCTATGTAAGAAGTCGTATATTATCTTAGAGACAGTCAGCTCATTTTGCCGTACTTGACAATTTTCCCTAACTTTGGGTGCTTCCAGCCTGGAGGCTCCTAGTGTTTCTCTTTCTGCCCAAAGCAATGCACAGAATTGCTACTGAGTTTCCACAGTGCAGAGAATATTGCGCGTTCCTGCAAGAGGGAATGGCACAGCCATGTGGAAAGAGCATCATATTTAACTATTTCTTTCTGTACACTGTCTATATTAGATTGCAGTGGGGGAAGAAAGGCCGAACTCCTCAAAAGCACCAGCGCGGGCAAAGTTCCACCCCCAGCAAAGCCTCTGTTGCACTAAGGGAGCTCTTTGAGTGCTCGGTCCGTAATTCACAGCAGCAATTTATGGAGGACGGTGAATCCCTCCATGTCTCCGTTGATTTATGTGGGCAAAAACAGAGGCTGCAAATGACTGTTATTTGGCAAAAGCCCATCTCCCCACTAAAGCCCTCTTTCCCCAGTGGTTCCTTTGGGGGTTGGGATGAAGGGGCTTCCCCTCCTGGAGCTGACCTTATTTACAAGAATTCCCTCCTCAAAAGAAGTATCATAATCTGCCAGTCAGCACTGGCTGAACATTGGTATGCACTGGGCAGGTTCACACAACACAAAATGCCACACTGCAGTGTGCCCCAGTGCTTGTGATGTGTGCAACAGTCGATTGGGCACCAGAGACACCTTCATCCCTGCCCTTCCTACAGGCATCCCAGGTGACCCAGGGAGCGCTGAAGCTTCCTCCGCTCCTCTGTGCTGCCTGGGAGCAGCCCTGGGCAGGGCCAGAATGCCCTGGATCAAAGGGCACCACCTGCCACTATGCCCGGCTAAAGGGCTGGCTGCGGCAGTGGGTGGGGAGCAGAGCTTCCCTCCTGCCAGGGCATCCCCAAAACACAAGCCAGGGATGATCCCAGCAGGGGATCATGAGCAATCTGTCTCCCAGCTTCCCTGTGTTCCCCACTCCTCCCCAGTGCTGGGGCTTTCACAGCCATGTGGAGTGGAGGGAATGGGAAGAACAGCAGCCAGCTAAACCGAAACCAATAGGACAAGGAGACAAAACGGCAGAGCAGAGAAAGATGCAGGCAAGCCGATCAAAAGCCATTCAGTGTAAGGTCAATAATGAGGGAATGAAAGGGGTCATGCTTTTGGTGGGTTGGGGGGAGGCAGTCCAAGGTCAAGCTCCCAGCTCCGATCACAGAGACAGAGGCGGGAGATCTAGTGGTCACAGGACTGCACTATTCAGGTTGTACGTGTAATTACCAGAATTTTTGATTTTGCTCAGAAACAAAATTGAGTCTTATGCAATAATTGTAGCCTGGAATAACACACTTCCAATATGCAGCTTCAGTCAACAGCCCATCCATAGCATTCTGGATTAGCTAAAGTTTTCAAACACTTTTCAAAGCTGCTTTGCTGAAGTATGCTACTCTAGTTCAGCCAAGATGTGAATAAAACATGGCTTGTCATGGATTATTTGCAGTATGTCTATTATTAAATAGAAATACAGCAAACCTGGAAGCTCAAGTGACTGTGGTGGCGAGGAGCGCTTTCCTTCAGCTTCGGCTAATCCTTCAGCTGCCTCCCTACCTGGAGGAAGATTGCCTAGCGACAGTGACACATGCATTAGTTACTTCCCGGTTGTATTTCTGCAATGCGCTCTATGTGGGGCTGCCCTTGAAGACAGTCCAGATACTTCAGCTGGTGCAAAACAGAGCAGCCAGATTGCTGACAGGGACTGGGCGTTATTCTCATATAACCCCAGTCCTCTATCAGCTTCACTGGCTTCCCATCGAAGTCCGGGCTCAATTCAAGGTGCTGGTTATTACCTATAAAGCCCTAAACGGCTTGGGACCTAGATACCTGAAGGAACGCCTTCTTCCCTATTTGCCCTCCCACCCCCTGAGATCGGCAGCAGAGGCCCTCCTCTGGGAACCCTCCATGAGAGACATTAGGAGGCAAAGTACCCGGAGGAGGGCCTTCTCTGCGGTGGCACCCTGCCTATGGAATGTGCTCCCCAGAGAGGTCCGCCTGGCACCGTCGTTATTTGTTTTTCAGTGCCAGGTTAAGACCTTTTTATTCCAACAATATTTTAATAAGTTTTAATATTGTGTCCTATATGTTTTTAACTGCAGCTAGTGTGGGTCAATGATTTATTCATGTTACATTTTATTTTATTGTATTTCATTTATGTAAGCCGTCCTGAGGCTGTCACGACAGGACGGCATATAAATATTTAAAATAAAATTAAATTAATTAATAAATCATAATGTTCCAATCTGGTGTTTTGAGGAATGGGCATAGCTCAGTAACTCAGGATTCTAAAATTTCATTGATATTTCCTTAGTGGATAACTTTTGCAAAACAAACAGAGAAAGAAATAAAGCTGTTGAAAAATGAGTTTTCTCCAAGACAAACTCCACTGAAGTGAATGGTGTCCTTGCCCATTCATTACAAGAAGGCATGCTCAGGAAAACTTCCTCATGGAATGTACCCCAAATTGTACCCCAAGTAACATGCATGAGGTTATTCAGGATACTCAAACCTTTTATGGATTTGTCTATATTTTATTAATGCAATTGATCAATGATCCCCCCACAAGTGCAATCTATAATCAAGAAATGAACCTTTCCAGACACTTTCCTTTGTGGTCTTTCCTGTCACACTCTGACAGCTCTGTTCTTTCCCAC
>NW_025336303.1:34753-40338 GCF_004798865.1 Varanus komodoensis
AGGAACTAACATATGTGCTGGGGTGCGCCAAGGATTTCAGGTGAAAGTGAAAACCTTCCAGATACTTCTTTTCCAGGGTTTTTTATTTGCAGTCTTATTTTTCCAATTAGGAACATTGCTGTTGGGTTCTATTACTGGAATCCTTAGCAGAGTGTTTAGGGTTTTTTTCTCTTTGGAGGAGAATTTTCACTGAAAGGGGACCAACAGTGAGCTCTATTTCTGTTAAAGTTAATAGGTAAACATCTAAACCAAATAACAACAGATGAAAAAAGATATGCTGATCCTCAGAGGCTGCCACTAGGACATTAGTGGAGTATTCTTCCTCACTGGTGCATCACAAGCACTCCTAGTAGGTAATCCCATGAGTTTCAATGGGACTTACTTCTAGGAAGGAAAGCCAAAACATGCATGCAATCATATTTCATAGCAAACACAATACCATAGCAAAGTATTGCTAGGGGAGAGGAAAATTGCAACTGTTCCCGCAGCAAAATATTGGGTTCACCCACTGAAGACCAAGGCCAAGATAATCCATGCTATTTATTCCTGATCACTATACATGCATGTGCAAGCTGGGCACTGAAGAACCTGAAAGGAAGAAAATTGATGCATTTGAAACATGGTTCTGAAAGAACCTTTGTGCATACCCTGGAGCAACAGAAAGGCAAGCAAGTGGATCTTGATTAAGCAAGCCAGAACTTTTCCTAGAGGCAAAAATGGAAACACTGAAGCTGTTATACTTTGGGCACATCATGAGAAAGCAAGACTGACTGGAGACAATCATGCCAGGGAAGGTTGAAGGCAGAAAAAGAAAGGGAAGACCAGACATGAGATGGATTGACTGCACCAAGGAAGCCAGAGCCTTGAGCAGGAACTTCATGGATAAGACATGTATGATTAAATGTATTATTTATTTACTTACCATTTATTTATTAAAGTGAGAATTCTCCCAATAAAAAAATGTCTCTTCCGAGGAAAGTTTCCCTTTAGGAACTAACAGGGAAGTATAGAGTTAAAGCCCCCACCTCTTGCTGTCTGTAATCCTGGTAATTATGATCTCTTCTAACTAATAATAGTTGCCTTTGAAAAAAATCTGTGCATGCTAAGACAAAAAAATGCTAAGACACATTTAAAGTCTACTTTGACCTTTGTGTCTGGACAGGTACATGCATTGACAGGGGATCCTTCAGGACTCATTCAAGCCATTTTTCCACCTGAAGCAGACTAGGAAGTATCACATGGTTCTCCCCCCTCCCCATCCTATGGAGATGACATGTAGCGGCATCAGAAGAAGCCACAGATGAACTAGCGGGAGTCTGGTACTAATGGTAGATAAGCCAGCAGAAGAAGGCAACCCCTCCTTTGTGCACAATCTGTATCTCAGTTGAGGTGTATCCAATGGAGGACCTCAGTTGATCATCAGGGATGTGGATAGCTACATGAGGAACAGGTTTCAAGACCTCAAACCAGATGAGAATCCATAAATCAAACTAGGGCTATGAACTGGGCCTAGAAATGGACCAGCAGCCAATGAAGCTGATCTAATATATTCATCATATTTGATCCCAGCTCAAATAATTGTCATCAATGTCTGCACTAGCTAAGGTTTCTGGATGCTCTTCAGAGAGATGTCCAGATACATTATCCTACATTTGAGGTTTCCAGTGTATGAAACTCATATCAGTGTATGAAACCCTGATAGCCAGGCTATCTTCATATACAGGGACCATAGCTGGGATATCAGCCTACTACAAGGTCATGTAGGCTTCTAGAGTCAATGATGGATTCAGGTATACCTCCAAACTCCTTAAGCAGAAGTGCAGTCCCTCAAAACCAGCTTGAACAGGACTCATCTGGAAAGAACCTACTGAATAGCACTGTGTCTCTTTTATCCGGCTTGAGCTTCAGTTTGTTGGCTCTCATCCAATTGCTTTCCAAAACAGTATTCAACACTGCTTTGGAAGACAAAGAGAATCAGAGTTGTATGTCATCCATATACTGATACCAGCACACAATGTATCTTCATATAAAACCAAACTAAGATGTTTCCTGTAGACATTGCACAGCATGGGGCCTAAGACGTAATCCTGCCAGATCCAATGTATGAATGACATGGGACCCACACAAATTTCCCAGTACCACCTTCTGGTCCACACAAGTATGAGTGCGACTGTTCGTGCTCTCTAGTCTCAATCCTTGCTCTCATCCAGGCAGAGCTCCAAAATCAGAGACTGGTTCCCTTTAAGAACCAGCTAGCTCCTCCACGGGGCTGGGATTAATAAAAGGGCCAGACCTGCCAGGTTTCATAGCGCTCCAGGATGCCTCTCTGTGTTGCTGACATGACTGCTTTTATACATGCGTTTCGGCCACTCATTTGTCCAGCCACTGATCTGCCCTGACAGGCTCTGCCTTTTTCACTGGGAAATTGCACTGCCTGATCTGAGCCTATCTTACAGGATGTGAACGTGCTATACCAGGCTTGGTCC
Source organism: Varanus komodoensis (assembly GCF_004798865.1). Classification (NCBI taxonomy): domain Eukaryota; kingdom Metazoa; phylum Chordata; class Lepidosauria; order Squamata; family Varanidae; genus Varanus; species Varanus komodoensis. Next base: position 37,240 of record NW_025336303.1, read on the forward strand.
ACTCCTTCCAGTGGAGCCAGTTTCCACAGCGAGTTAGGGCAGAACGAGAACTGCCAAAGGACACAGCCATCCGTACCCAGCTCAACCAGCCTTTCCAGAAGGATACCATGGTTGATAGCACTGAACGCCACTGAGAGGTCAAGGAGAATCAGCAGGGTTGCACTTGCCCTGCTGTTCTACAGAGTGATCAGGGTGGTTTTAGTGCCAAAACCAGGTCTAATTTAAATTGACCTAAAGAACCCATTTATCCGAGAGAGTCTTGATCGGCAGCAACATATTCGAGCACTTTGCCCAGTAAGTGGCATTAGCCGAAAGCTCATAATGGTTACCATCTCCTGGGTGCAAAGAATGCTGCTACAAGAGTGATTGTACAACTACCTCCTTTAAGGAGGCCGGGATTTTCCCCACCCTGCTAGAAGTAATAATCCATGAGGGGCCATAGCAGGCATAAAAGTGTTTGCTTCAACCCAGCACTGCTTCCACGTTCCTGAGATGAACCGACCAAAGAATCGCCCAGCAGTGCAGTGTCAGACGTTTTCACAGAGTGGCCTCCCACAATGGGATACTGTGGCATCTGCCAAAGCAGGGAGAGAGGCCGAAGCACTGCCCACGTGGTCAACAGGAGGGTGGTGCCTCACAACTCCCCTCCCCTCCCCCCTTGCTCCTCAGATGGTCTTCTGCCTCTGGAGCCCAGCAGGGACAGGAAGGGCAGTGCTGGCTGTGCGGGGGGGCGGGGGGGGAGAGCGCTCTCTGAGGTCCGATTCCCAGCTCTGGCCTTGACGCGGTTTTCTGAAGTCAGAGCTGGGATTCTGACCTATCCTATGGCTCCCCCAAACAATGTTGGGAGGCCCTAGGGTTGCACCCTCTAGCAGGAATAGATATTGCATTCATTTCACCAAAATTAGCCTCTGTTCCAACTGGGAAACTAGTACAACCCATGTTCAGTGCTTGTGGATAATGGGGAGGGCTAAAAACCCAATCAGTAAGTAAAACAATGGTTTTTAGATGTTTCTCTTTCATTTTACTTCCAGGAAGTTTCCTTTAAAGTCATTCTTATTTGTTCTGATATTGTTAACACTTAAATGCTCTTTTCTACATAGGTGTTTAGACAAAAGTACAGTAGTACTGAAGGCTGTGAAATTGTGCTCTTGACAGATGGAGAAGATTCTGCTATAAGCTCTTGCTTTAGTGAAGTTGAAAGTAGTAGGGCTGTAATTCACACCATTGCTTTGGGGCCACTAGCTGCCAAAGAACTGGAAAAGCTGTCGAACAGGACAGGTAAGCAGAGTATCCACGTGTTGGAAGGCTTTCATGTGCATCATAATGGCTGCTGTTTTCAGGAGATCCAGTATCAAGGGTCCTGACACAGGGCTTTACAGTTTTAGCAGACCAGCTACCTAACAAATTTGAATGGGAATCAATATTGCTGGTGGAGAGTTTTTACAGCTTGGTCTTTCCACATGAACAATTCCAGCAATTCTCTTTTACAGTATGGGTGCTTCTTCCCCTATTCCCCATGTAGGATGCATCCCCAGCTATAGAAGCAGAGTCGGTGTTGTTGGCTGGCATTCATACCTGGAATCCTAGAAATAATTCCTCCAAGAATATCAGAAGAGAAATGTTACCAACATGCTTTTTTAAACATTTGTTCTGCAGCCAGACTGTTTGTGCAAAGAAGTGCCTTTTTGGGCAAAGCATAAGTTTTTCATACTTAACACCAGCATTTACTCTTATGTGTGCCAAGCTGTCCCAAGACATTTGTAGTGGATGGGTTAGAAAAGCTTTGAATGAATGAATGAATGAATGAATGAATGAATGAATGAATGAATGAATGAATGGGCGGGCAGGCAGGCAGGCAGGCAGGCAGAGGTATTCTGTGATTGGATATAGAGATACCCCAATTCCTGTATTCTGTCACTGTTAAATGGATGGAGCAGGAGGGAAATACTCTTAGTCTTCTCTCCTCCATTGTCCTTAATGGGTGAACAGTTTCTTCTGTCTGGTCTGTCATCAGTACAAAATGGTGTCCTTGATGGGGCACAATTATTTTACACATAATGCAATACATTATAATACTTAATACAATTATTGTACATATCCTACATTGATAGGGTACAATAAGAAACATATAATTGATGAATTTACTTTATATCTTGGCATCTATGCAAATTTAAGCAAAGGACCCCAGTTCAAGGGCCTTACATATGTAAAAGACCCAGGGTGTCCCTCCTAAGTCAGGGGAAACCAGTGTTTCTTGTGCACAGAATGGAGCAGTAAATTGTGTTCCCAGGATGGCTTACCACCACAGTTTACATAATACAATAGTAAAAAGCACAACCCCCACTTTTTGAAAAGCAGCAGATGATGCACCCAACCTTAAGCCATGGAAGCTAACTGAAACCCCGTAACTTCAGCCAATGTGTGAGTGGTCCAGCAATGCCTCCAGTCTGAACAGAACACAAAGGCGTGAAGCATTAATAAAATATGTGACAACTGCTGTCCAGTCAGCAGCTACCCCTGTGAATCCAGCAACCCTCGTTTTCCTTAGTCTGCCCTCCTGCACAGTGAAGGCACAGGCATGGTGTTCCAGCAGCATCCACAGGTGGCAAGTTAAGAGCATCCCAGGTGAAACCCCTTTCTGATCCTGGGCTAGGGCAGTGGGCTGGGGCCATCACAAAATATTGGGATTGCACTTCTGCAATGATTTTTATCGGGGAAAAAGTCTCTTAAGGCAGAGATCAGGGTCTGAACTGATGTTTTCCTTGTAAATGTAGTGTAGTCCAGGGCTCTTGCTGCTTTGAATACGGATTCATCTACAATGAATGATGAGGTGCCACTTCCTTTCCTGCCCTATGGATTCCCATTATGTTTCTCTTATCTTTCTCCATGTGAAACTGCCCCAAGTTTATCAGCTGTGTTGGAGTCAGATAAGCAAAGCAGTATAATTGCAAGCAAATTCCCAATCCCAAGCAAAGTGGGACAGAGCTACCCAAATCCCTTAAAATTATGCAGGGGTCCTTGGGCATCCCGTGGGATGTGGTGAGCGAGGGGGAGCTGGCAGGAACTTCGGCATCCCTTGTAAATGAACAGAAGCAGGCC
>NW_025336304.1:0-18951 GCF_004798865.1 Varanus komodoensis
TGCAGGAATTACAACCTAAATTTGATCCCTCAGATTGCTTTGGAAAAACTTCAAACAGTGGATGCCATGTTGCCTTGATCTTCATCAGATGTCCCTCCTCTACAGAAGAATTGACACAAAAAAATGTCATTCATTCCGGTGACAGGTAGTGTCATCCCTTACAGTATTCCCCAACCTGATAAACGTTTTGTACTACAATTCCTATAATTCCTAACCAGTGTGTTCATACGTTATGGGAGTTGCAGCGGTTGACAATGATGGGAACTCCCATTCAACACAACTGTAGACTGTCAGGTGAGGAAAAGCTTCTCTATACCATTTACATCAGGGATGCAAAATATGTCCAGACATCTTTATGTTAGCTGGGAAAAAGAACAGGTATGAAAAGCTTAATCATTAGTCATTGGACAAAGTGTTGGTCATGGAACTGTCCCTCTTGAATGACCCCTTCAAATTTATATATTCAATTGCAGAATTCTCCTTTAGTGGGGAGGGAAAGGGACAGTCAGGGAGCAGAGACGGGACAAAACCATCTGTAAAGTAATGGGCATTGTCCAAAAGGAGAAGGAAAACCTCAGACTACCAGGGGTTATGGAGTTGTCCAGAAGCAAGGGATGCAGTTTTGCTGTGATGATGTCAGGTCTGTTGGATTGGTCTGCTCATCTAATGAATAAGAAAGGGAAGGTGGCAGAAGTGATGCTGACTCTCACTGGCCCTCCACTAAAGCTCCCTGGCCTACATCATCTCCCTGAGTGTACCACTGCAACAGACTTTCATTCATCCTCCATATTTACTCTGATATGATTCTCCAAACACATAGAAAGGGAAGCTGTGGGAGCTGCTGGTTGTAAAGGTGGGTAGGAAAGGACCATTGCTCAGTGTTGGAGACCATTCTTTGTAAGTAGAAGAGCATGAGCAATCCAGCACATCTCCAGGTAGGGGTGGAAAAGAGTTCCCTCAAAAATTCAGGAGAAAAAGCAATCTTTTTTCTTCAAAGGATTGTTCCCCTCCAGTGTTTCGGGCCTGTGTAATTGAAAGTCCTCATATAGTCCTGAAAGTCCAGCCATGCATGCTGGCAAGTTCTCCTCCACCCCACCCTTGCCCCCCTCCCCCGTCAGCGTGGGTGGCAGCTAGGCCAGATGGGGGCAGGGCGCAGGGACGGACCACCAACTTAACTTGCTGGCGGCGGGGCCACTTGGGGCCGTTCGGTGCCCTACGGAGTTGGGCTGGCCAGGAACTCTGGGCGTGTGGGCAAGTGTATGTGTGCTTTGTGAGGGGAGGGATGGAAGGGTTCTAATCATATTTTAATTTTATTTTTTGTATTGGTTTTTAATGGCTTCACACTTGGCTGCTACCATGGTGTTGGCTGGGGAGCGCATGGGCACCACCATCGGGGTGGTGTTGGGCAATGGTCGATATGGCGTTGGGGGTTTAACAGGTCAGCATAGAAAAAGGAGGGACAGATGGTTGACACCTGTTCCTCCTTCTGGTTATTGCCCCAACCGGAAGGTTCCTGGTAAGCTTATCAACTGTCCCTCGGGCCTGATGGTGCTACTGCTCAATGCCAGGTCGGTCCATAACAAAACATCCCTCGTCCACGATTTAATTGTGAATGAGGGGGCCGACCTGGCTTGCATTACAGAGACTTGGGCAGGAGAGTGGGGGATGTGTCTCTCTCTCAACTATGCCCGCCTGGGTATCCGGTCCAGCACCAGCCATGCCTGGAGGGGAGGGGGCGGTCGCTTTAATTTATCAAGCTTCTATTTCTTTTGCGGGCCTTCCTGTTCTCTCGAGGCCAGGTCTAGAGTGCTTATACCTGGCCTTTGGCGACCGACACAGATTGGGAATTCTGCTGGTGTACCATGCACCCCTCTGTCCATCAGACCCCCTTCCTGAGCTGACACAGATACTTTCAGACCTGGTGTTTAAGACCCCCAGGATGTTGGTCCTGGGGAACTTCAATATCCATGCTGAGACTGTTCTGACCGGGGTGGTTCAGGACTTCATGGCCTCCATGATGGCCATGGGGCTGTCTTAACATGTCATATGCCCAACCTATGAACGTGGACACACACTGGACCTGGTTTTCGTGATGAGGCAGGAACAGGGTGATCTGAGGGTGAGGGATTTGTGTCTGACTCCCTTGTCATGGTCTGATCACTTCCTCGTGAGGTTCGAGCTCGATGCTGGCCTTTCCCTCTGTTAGGGTGTGGGCCCTATTGCGTTGGCCTTCCCTCGCATCCGGATGGATCTCGATGGATTCCTGAAGGCTCAGGGCGATTTTCCAGTTGATAAAGCTGGTACTCCTGTTGATGCTCTGGTTGAACTGTGGAATGGGGAAATGACCAGAGCTATTGACACGATCGCTCCTAAGTGTCCTCTCCTGCCCAGCAGAGCCCGTTCATCCCCATGTTACACATCTTAATTATGGGCAATGAAGCAGGTTGGGAGATGTCTAAAGCATAAGTGGAGGAAATCACGGGATGAATCTGACTGAACACACCTATGTGCTCATTATCGAGCCTATGCTGTGGCTGTGAGGGCGGCGAAGAAGAAATACTTCTCCACTTCCATTGCTTCCTCACAGTGCCATCCAGCAGAGCTCTTTCAAGTGGTACATGGGCTGATACACCCTGGCCCTAAGAAAGATCCTGTACCACCTTCGATGGCTCACTGTGATGACTTTGCCCAGCACTTTAAGGAGCAAATAACACAGATTCGTCATGAGCTGAACTCCAGAAGTGATTCACATCCTTTAGGGGAGATGCCAATGACTCCATCTGATCAGGTATTATTGGGTGAATTTCAGTTATTGCGACCTGATGATGTGGACAAGGTGCTTAGATGAGTCCATTCCACCACCTGCCTACTTGACCCTTGCCCATCATGGCTGCTGACCAAAGCCAAACACGGGGTTAATGCCTGGATCCTGGAGGTTATTAATGCCTCTCTGAGGGACGGCCGGGTGCCCACTCCTCCAATGGAGGTGATAGTCAGGCCGGTCCTAAGAAGATGTCCCTGGATAGAGAGATGGCCGCCAATTATAGACCGGTGGCCAACATCCCGTTTTTGGGCAAGGTGTTGGAGCGGGTGGTGGCGGGACAATTCCAAGCACTCTTGGATGAGACTGACTATCTGAATTCATTTCAGTCCGGCTTCAGACCTGGGTAATGTAGTGAATCTGCCTTGGTCGGCCTGTATGATGACCTGTGCAGGGAGAGAGGCAGGGGGAATGCATCCCTGTTGGTCCTCCTGGACCTCTCAGCAGCTTTCTTTTTCTTTTTTAAAGAAATTTTATTAAAATTTTAAACTTATACTAAAAACATCATCAGACTTACTGGGTCAGCCCCCTACGACATATTTTTTAACATTCTATGATCATATTCAAATTCATTTATAATAACTTGGAAACATCTTTAGATCCAAACCAAGTCCCATTTCTCCAGCCAATAAAAAAAGAAGTTGCGAACTTGATAGAAGTCACTATCTTCTTTCTCCTTCATCAGTAGAATCAGTTCATCCATTTCTTGCAAAGTCCTGTTTCTCTTAGCCAATATTAAAGGAAAGAATCTCCAAGTTGGATGAAAGTCAATATCTTCTTTCTTCTTCAATGATAAATTCAATCTAAACATTTCTACACAATTCAAAATATTTTCATTTTTCTAACATTAGACAAATAAATTCCTCACTACCACAGTTATAAATAAAATCAGAAGTGTCCATTCAACATCTTTAAAGAGATCCTAGCTAATCTGGTTGATGGCAACTAATACCTGTAATATCTTTTAAACAAGCTTTCTTTAAGCTAAGTTACTAATGTTTCATCTAATTTAAATATCATTTAATCAAATGCAGTTAACTCCTTATAAGAGTGCAACTCTTTTCAAGCTTTAAAGTATCTCACTTATATTCACCCCTTATGTTACCAACAACAGTAGCTTAGCCTTTCTATATCATATATAAGCCTGCCAAACCATTTAAGTCATTCCTTTTTAAGATAATAAGTTCTCTTATTTTTACCCTATGTCATGAAAAATACCCAATTTATGTTCACATATCCAACATCCACTTAACCTTTTTAAAGACATCTTAACTAATCTGTTTGGTGACAGCTATTACCTATACTATCTTTTAAACAAGCTCTCTTTAAGCTAAATTACTAATGTTTCATCTAACTTAAACATCATTTGGTCAAATACAATTAACTCTTTATAAGAGCCCAGCTCTTTACAATCTTTAACATATCTCACTTATATACACCCCTTTTGTCACCAACAATAAGAGCTTAGCCTTTCCATATCACATATAAACATGCCAACCTATTTAAATCATTCCTTTTTAAAATAAAAAATTCTCTTATTTCTTTACACCTCTGCCCAATCTATCTCCTTCCTTTATTTTAAATCATTGTGCTGCCTGTAACAAATCATATACGTCTTCAACTGTAGTGCCTGGAGCCCACTAAACAAAGCTCCTTCTATTGATAGCCACATAAACATAGTCTCTCTTAAATACTTAGCTGTCTTCTTCTCCAACATGAAGAGCAGATCCCATGAAAACTTGCTTATTGGCTTTACTAATTGTATTGCTTTATCCACTATTTCAAATTTTCCATCTGCTTGTTGCTTTTTTACAAGCAAGTCCCATGATAGCTTGCTTATTGGCTTTCCTGGTTGTATTTCTTCATTCACCATTACAGATTTTCCATCTGCTTGTTGCATATTTTTGTATTCTGTTCAAATTTGATTTGTATGCCCAAAGCCTCATTAGTAGAATTGTGTAATTCGTCAAAGCGTTCTTTTTGTTCAATTAAAATAAGATTAAGTTGTTCAATTGAAATGGTCTCCTGCTGTATTAGTACCGTCTGTTGGGATAATTGCAAAGGTGTTAAAGAAGTCTGTACTGCCGAAAGTGTCTTCTGTAATTCTTCCATACTAATAACAATTTTTGCCAAAAGTTACAAAACAGCAACAAAAAATAAATAAATAAAAGACGATAAAGGAAAAAAATATAGAAATAGGTATATTTACTATAAATCAAGGTCCAGAGTGGCAGCAAAAGGGAATTTTCAGCTTTCTTTTTTAGTCTAAGTCACTTAGAAACAAAGACTTGGCAAATATCCAGATGCTTTGGCAATTGTCCCAGAAACAGAAAAATGGCCACTTCTATAGGCAAATTATATCCTTTTATCAGTTCTTGGGAAAAATCCAACATACGAGAAAGATCCTTCAATCATTCAATTTCACAGGAATTATTTATTTTTATTATTCACCCTTGGAGAGATTGGGGGGGGGGGAAGACCCTCTTCTTACTTACATATAGGTCTCTGTCTCATTTTCAGTTGCCGCTTGCAACTCTGTGGAGGGGGGGAATTCCTCACTCCCTCCAAAGGGCTTTTTCTTTTTTCTTTATGCTAATTAGTAACAAATACAGCTTTTCCATTGGTAAAATTTTAAAAGAAAGAGATAAAAATGTCTTTCCCAGTAATTCTGATGGATTTCTAGCTAAATTCCTAAACTATCAGTGGGATGGCGAGGACTTGGAGAGAATAAATTCCCCCCTGTTTTGTCCAGGTGAGAGATGCCTGATTTTCTCCCAGTAAATGTGGGGATGCCTGGTATCCTTCTGGATAGGCTGGCAGGACTGGGAGTAGGAGGCACTGCTTGGCAGTGGTTCCGCTCCTACCACAACAGCCGATTCCAGAAGGTGGTGCTGGGGGACACTGGCTCTGTGCCATGGCAGCTATGCCATGGAGTACCACAGGGGTCCATTTTGTCCCCCTTGCTAATCAACATCTGCATGAAACCACTGGGAGAGGTCATCAGGAGATCTGGGCTGTGGAATCATCAGTATGCTGATGGGCTGGATGAGGGCCAATAAATTGAAATTCAATCCAGACAAGATGGAGGTCCTGTTGGTGGGTGGTTCAAGCTCCTGGGTAGGTGACTTGGATCCATTGCCCTGAATGGGGTTGCACTCCCTCTGTAGCACAGGGTCTGCAGCTTCGGAGTGCTCCTTGACCCAGAGCTGTCCCTGGAGGCTCAGGTGACTGTGCTGGCAAGGAGTGCTTTCCTCAGCTTTGGTTGATCCAACAGCTGTGTCCCTACCTGGATGACGATTGCCTAGTGACAGTGAAACATGCATTGGTTACTTCCCAATGCTTCCCAGACAAGACAGTCCGGATACTTCAGATGGTGCAAAATGGAGCAGCCAGGTTGCTGAAGGAAACTGGGTGTTATTCGCATATAACCCCAGTCCTCTACCAGCTTCACTGGCTTCCCATCGAAATCTGGGCTCAATTCAAGCTGCTGATTATTACCTATAGAGCCTTTTATTTATTTATTTATTTATTTATTTATTTAGAACATTTCTATGCTGCCCCATTCACAAAAAACCTTGGGGTGGCTTACAAAATAAGTAAATAAACAATCAAACAATCAAAACAAATAATGACAGCACCAAGCAGACCTCTCTGGGGAGCACATTCCAGAGGTGGGGCACCACCGCAGAAAAGGCCCTCCTCTGGGTACTCACCCTCCAAATATCTTTCACGGAGGGTTCCCAGAGAAAGGCCTCTACCATCGATCTCATGGGGTGGGAGGGCATATAAGGATGCAAGCGCTCCTTTAGATAACCAGGACAAAGCTGTTGAGGGCTTTATAGGTGATAACCAACACCTTGAATTGGGCCCGGACTTCAATGGGAAGCCAGTGAAGCTGACGGAGGACTGGGGTTATATGAGAACAACGCCCAGTTCCCTCCAGCAATCTGGCAGCTTTGTTTTGCACCAATTGAAGTATCCGTATGGTCTTCAAGGGCAGCCCCACATAGAGGGGCATTATATTCACATGACTCCAGTCCTCTGTCAGCTTCACTGGCTTTCCATTGAAGCCGGCTCAGTCAAATTTGTCCAAGAGAAGATCTTTTGGTTGAGCCACAAGGAAAAAGGGAGGATGCTGCCCAGTCGGTGGAGGAAATTGTGGCCGTGGTTGTGTGGGGCTCATGCCCCTATCACGTAAGGTACCTATACCGCTCCTGCATGGAAAATTTCAGTGAGACGCATGGCACGAACCTATCAAGGAGAAGTCTGTAGAACGTTCTTTCTGTAAATTTGATTTGTAAAGTTTGGGAACCCTGTAAATGTGTGTACATTTGGCATTTTGATACCTTGTAAATATTGGATGGTGAACTTTTCTAGTTTTGTAACGTTGCGCATTTTGTGCCTTTTGTAACTTTTGTAGTACGGTTTTTATTTAAATAAAAAATTTCAACCTAAAAAAAAAAAAAAAACCCAACCTAATTTAAAGAGGAGCTCTGATGCCAATGAGATTCTCCCAATTCCCCATTTCAGATAGATTCAACAGTTTGGGAAGGGTAACCCACGCCTGAGCAGTGGGAAGGTTCTGAGGTCATAGTGCTTGGAAAGAGGTCACTGGAGTCTTGTGCCCTTGTGTGATCTAAGGGTTTGGATCTCTTCATGCCAAGAGGAAGCTTCACAACACAAAAAATTCAGGGAATTCCTCCAATGTCAAAGGGGCCCCAGAGTGCCACAGGATTTCCTGCAGAATGGAAACTCCATTCTCTGCTTTCCTTTAGATGCAGTTCTGGCTCTGACTGCTAGAATCAAATCTTAGAAGCAGGAGTTTGTATGATCTGGAGACATTTCCAGTACAAACACCTGCAGCACTGTCTTTCACTCTAACCCCAAATCCATAAAGAGGTTACACCTTTCCATTCTTTGAAACAAACAAAATGTCATTCCACCCAGTTGCAACAACATGCAGGAATGGCATGAACAATTATATAACTTTATTTTAAGCAGAACAAGTTGGGATCATAGGAATTGTTGCAAGAATAAATATAATGGTCGACAGTGACTGATACACTGAAAATATTTCAGCGGCAAATTTTCCAGTGTAGTATCATCACATCTTTGATCTCTGGATTAGATTTTCTCTACAAATGAGATTGGGTCTGAGAAGAATGATGTAGCATTTGGGCAGAAAGATGCAGCCCAGGAGATGAGCCCCAGAGGCCAGGATGGAGAAGACCTCCACAGCCGCCATGGCCTTCCCCTTGGTGCTCAGGTACGTGGGCACAAAGGAGACCCACACACTGCAGAAGACCAGCATGCTGAAGGGGATGAACTTGGCTTCATTGAAACTGTCCGGCATCTTCCTGGCTAGGAAAGCCACTGAAAAACTGATGATAGACAGGAAGCCCATGTAAGCCAGGACAGTGTAAAACATGGTTACGGAGCCTTCATTGCACCCCAGAATAATCTCTCCACACATGGAATGGAAGTCCCAGTTTGGGAATAGGGAGAGGTAAGCAGCCACACAGCACAGATCATGGCTTGGATGAGAGGACAGGCCAAAACAATGAAGGTTGTCAGCAGTCTCACCAAGAGCTTGCTAGCTATATTTCCTGGCTCAGTAGCCATGAAGGCCAGATCCACCATGATGGCTTTGGCCAAAATGGAAGCAACAGCAACAGAGAAGGTGATGCCAAAGACAACTTGTCGCAGAAGACAGGTGACCATCCTGGGTTCACTGAAGAACAAGGAGGAACAGAAGAAGCAGTGCAGGAGGGAGCTGAGCAGGACGTAGCTGAGGTCTCAGTTTTTAGCTCTGATGATTGGCGTGTCACGGTGCTTAATGACAGTTGCCAGCACTAGACATGAAATCAGAGAGAGGAAAAGGGGCAGGGAAACTAGCACAGAGCCAAGTGTGTCTTGATAGGAAAGGTAAAATAGAAACATAGCGAGTCAGAAGGGGTCTCCCGGGCCATCTAGTCAGATCTCCGGCACCAGATGGCTGCACTCACGACATGCCCACCATGTGGACGTCCAGCCTATCCTTGAACACCTGAACCGATGGGGCCTCAACGACCTCTCGTGGAAGCCCATTCCACACCCTCGGGGTCCTGACTGACAGGAAATGCTTCCTGGCATCCAAATGGAAGCTTGGCTCCCTGAGCTTTGCTCCGTTGGAGTGCGTCCTGCCTTTCTCTGCTGGGGAGAACAGTTATCTACCCATCTCCATGTACCATCCCCTCAGATACCTGTATGTCGCCAACATATCCCCTCTGAGTCTCCTCTTCTCCAGGCTGAAGAGACCCAGTTCCCTCAGTCTCACCTCATACCCCATCCCCTGCAAACTGGCCACCAACCTTGTGGCCCTACACTGCACTGACTCCAACCTGGGTATATCCTTTATGTAATAGGGGCCCAAAACTGAACACAGTACTTCAGCTACGGGCATATCAGAATTGTGTAGAGTGGGAGTAATACCTCTCTTGATCTAGAAGCCACACTTCTGGCTATGCAACCAAGGGTGATGTTCACCCTCTTGACCACTGCATCACACTGCTGACTCATGTTTAGCCTGCAGTCAACCAGTACCCTGAGGTCCCTTTCACAAGTGCTGCTCTCCAGCCACTTGTCACCTGTACTTGTGACACCTATTCCTATGCCTCAAGTGCAAGACCTTGCACTTACCCACATTGAACGCCATCCTGTTGTCTCTTGCCTACTTGCATAGCCTGTCCAGATCCTTTTGGATCTGGAGTACCTGCTCCTCAGTTGTGACCACTGCTCCAGTTTTAGTGTTGTCTGCGAATTTGATCAGCAGACTGTTCACCCCTTCTTCCATGTCATTGATGCAAAGATTAAACCGGATTGGCCCCAGGGACAGAGCACTTGAGGAACCCGCTTGTCACTGGCCGTCATCCCGATGATTCCCCACTAATGGTTACCTTCTGCTTTTGGTCAGTCAACCATGCCCTAATCCACCGGACAGTGCTTTGGTGTATCCCAAAACTCCTCAGTTTCTCCACCAGGATATCAGGTCCACTTGATGGCTATTTGAACAGCTTCTGAAACTTAGTTTATACCACCATGGATAGAAAACTTAGAAAACTCCTTACTTTTTGCTTTCCCCTGACTTCCTGCTTTGTCACACACTCATTCTAAATTCTACAAAGGAAAAAGAGAAGACCAAATTTTGAACCCAGGAATGAAAACTCAGTAAGTGTAGGAAAGCAACCATAGTCTTTGACCATCAAGTCATCTTGCATAAGCAAAGGAAGAAATATATTCCCATTTTTTTTCTGTACAGAACAGAAGGTTTATTTCTGCCCCTTTAAATGAGATATGAGTTCCTTGATTTCATGTGCTGTTATTTGTCAATTATTATTTGTTTGTTATATATTTTAATGATGTGAACCACCTAGAGAGGCTTTGACTGATGGACAGTGTATAAATGTCAAATAAATGTTTAAATAAAAAAATAAATAAATACAGATTATACACCTCCTCTGAAATTTGTTCATCCCTAGGCTGGGAATTAATTTACACAAACCACTACAAGCCAGAGTTTGGGGTAGCTTACTGTGGTTCCAGAAAGTATGACCAATCACCCCCTTTTTGGGCAGTCCACTTAGGTAGCTTCTGCTCAATATTAAAAGAAGATTCCTAGAGTTTTAATTTTATGAGTTCAGTACAAGAATTCTGCTGAAGCTGTGCCTAGTTTAGCAACAACTGAACAACGAAAATATACACACCTGAATAGATTTACAGTGTGCGTGCCTGCCCATGCAAGCACACAGACACACACACACAGAATTGTTTCAAGGTGAGAGCATAGGCCCTTCTCCTTGGCAATGGGCACACGCCAATCTTTCTCTTGTCATTTCTGCACCTTCCTATAACTCCCAAATTTAAGGTACCTGTTGCGTTAGAAATTGTCCCTTCTGGACAAGGATCGCAACTGTAGCAACACGGTGGTTTCTCCTTGGGAACTTTCCTCCAGTGACCCGGAAAGCACCTCTCCACACATCTTGCAAAGGGTCTCCTCTGCAAGGACAAAGATGAATTGCTAAAGAAACTGCATTAAAAATAATCCCTCAGTTTCCTAGTACATGCTGGGTAGGACCACCATGTCAGACCAATCGAATCCCTTCTGCCTATTTCCAGATAACTTACAAAGAAAGAGAGGTTCATATGTTAGAAAATGCAATTTCTTCATGAGATCGAAAGAGCTCCACTCCAAAGCTCTGCTCTTGCCAATGAAATTATGGAATCAGTGCCACCTACTTTTTTGAGGAATAAACCAGGAACATCTCCTTGGAAAGATTCTTCCTGTACTCTGATAGCAACTTCTCCCTGGACTCAGTAAGCTTTTGGTCTCATATGGAAATACAAATGAGAAAACTGCATCGTGTTTTAGCTCTTCTAAGACCTTCAAATGCCCAGTTCCACCCCACCTCTTTAAGCCACACGATTGCATCAGAGTGAATGGTGAAGTCTTAGCCTGGAGGAGCTGTGGAATCCACCCGTCCGACTTTCACTGGAGCAAAAGATTCGTTTGGAAAGAAGATCCAGTTCAGGATATTATATCTCTTCTCCTTTCTAGTGAAAGAGACTTCCTCTCCAGCACTGTTGTTAAAAAGGACATTCCTCAAAAGGGGCAAGAAGCTGAAATGAAAGAGATTTGGGGTGAAGGTGAGTGAGTTCTGGCATCTTTTATGTTAGTGAGACTGCCACTAATCCTGATCAAAACCATGCAATCTGCTGTTTAGATTTAGGATTAAGATCCCATGTCATGGTCATAGGCACATCATGAGCGGAGACGGCTGGAGCCAGGTGTCATACTAGATGGCCCAGGAGGCCCCTTTGGACTTGCTCTGTTTCTATGTTTCTATGTCTTTGGGGACTATCTGCTCAAACAACCTCACCCAAATGTTTATGAGTGTGGCATTGGCTGACATCTCCTTGATGTATTCTACCCATACATCTTTGAATGAAACATGGAGGCAGTTATCTCATAGTAGCACATGAACTACCATATTGGGGTCCTTTGCTAGCTGGAAGGGTCATTCTGCGGATGGGTGAGGAGGTACCTACACTGCTCTGCACAGCAGGACTCCAAATTTGGGAAAGAGACTTGTCTGATTCCTCCCAGCTTAATTTGGAGAGATGAAATTCTTCAAATACCCCAGAGACAAGAGTCTCCCTTACCAGTTCCTCACATTCTGATGCTGTTCATGGGCAATGACAGAAGTCAAAGTCTATCTGCAGCATATGCCTTCTGTGGATATTTAGAATGGCACAGTATTCTACTTCCAGGATCAGCCACTAAGGAACAATTGAATCTCTTCTGTATAAGATTAGGACAACTGGAGGGGTATGTTACCTCCCACAGCCGGAAGCTCAGAAGCCTCTTGCCTTACCCCTCCATTCCATGTTTGGCTCCAGAGAAGGAGAAAGTGTGGAGTGCATGAGCCACAGAATAGATGCCATTGTAGACACTGTAGCTGTGACTGGACATGGTCATGTCAAACACAAAAGCTGACAAATCTTCTACTTTCTCATTTCCAGTGCACCTTCTCTCTTGAATTTGAATGCTTGGCCTGATTCCAGAAATTTAAAGCCAAATGCCCTTTCCCACCAAAAATGGAGAAAAAATATTTCCCCGGGGCTGGAGAGGGCCTAAACTCTGGAGAAAATGCTTGAAACCTGGCACTTCCCTTCTGTTGACTCTGAAGTGCAGAGCACTATGGATGGTCTTGAGATCTCGCAGGAACAAGGGGATTTGAGTCACAGCCATTTCCCAGCGGGAGGCCATGATCCAAAGCTTCCGGAAGGGAGTCATGGTCTTTTCTTTGTAAATATGCAGCAGTACTGTTAATTGTATGACAACACTGGAGTCCCCGAAGGCAACCATCACTTGGGGTTCAAACCAGAAACTAGGAATACCACCAGTTTGCACTTGATGCATGTGGAGTTCCTCCATTGATTTGAACATTTCAGTGACGGCCGTGCAAATGCCATTTTTCTCAAGCATTGGCATCAATGTCTGGATGAAGCTTTCTCTACTGTCATCACTGTGAACAATCAGCCCAATCCAGTTCCCTTGGAAATGCAGAAGCAACTGGACTAAGTCCACATAATGGGAAGAAGGAAGGTAATACCTCACCTTTTTCTTGAGCAAGGTCCAATAAGCCACAGCCAAGCTGAAAAAGAAAAAAAGACAAAAATTGTCTCTTGCAACAACATATTGTGAATTTTAAAGAGCAGCACAGGTTTGGTGTCATTTGAATCAAGCACTTGTCACCAATTTCAACACCGCAAAAATAGTTGGCCAGAGGAAGGCCCCAAATATAGTTGGCAGAGGAAGGCCACACATGAAAATCTACAGCTGTATTGAACCTCCTGTCTCAGAAGAGAGGGAGAAAAGAATAAAATGAGCTTTGTGTAACCCAGGGCTGCCAAGCTGGCCTGCCCTTGAAAACAGCAATCAAAGGAACAGTGCAAACTGGTTTTAGCTGCCATGAAAGCTGCAGAGCCCATTCATCACCCTGGTACACACCTGAATTACTGGCGATGAAGTGGGTTGGGAGACATCTAGAGCGCAGGTGGAGGAAATCATGGGATGAATCTGACTGAACACACCTGAGAGCTCATTATTGAGCCTATGTTGTGGCGGTGGGGGCGGCGAAAGAGAAATTCTTCTCCGCTTCCATTGCCTCCTCACAATGCCATCCAGTGGAGCTTTTTTGGGTGGTACAATGGCTGGTTCATTCAAGCTCTAAGAAAGACCCTATACTGCCCTCGATGGCACACTGTAACGACTTTGCCAAGCATTCTAAGGAGAATTTTTTTTTAGTTTTTTCACTAGTGGATTCCACTAGTGACTCAGAGCCTCCAGGGGTGGAGCCAATGCTGCCATCTGGTCCAAAATTTATGGATGAGTTTCAGTTGTTGTGGCCTGATGATGTGGACAAGGTGCTTGGACAAGTACATCCCACCACCTGCATATTGGACCCTTGCCCATCTTGGCTACTTAACAAAGCCAATCACGGGATTGGGACCTGGATCCTGGAGGTTGTCAATGCCTCTCTGAGGGATGGCCGGGTACCTGCCCCTTTAAAGGAGGTGGTAATCCATCCACTCCTTAAGAAGGCATCCCCAGATCCAGAGATGGCCACCACTTATAGACCGGTGACCAACATCCCCTTTTTGGGCAAGGTGTTAGAGCAGGTGGTGGTGGGACAACTCCCAGCACTCTTGGATGAGACAGATTTTCTGGACCCATTTCAGTCCGGCTTCAGATCTGTTTACAGTACTGAATCTGCCTTGGTCACCCTGTATGATGACCTGTGCAGGGAGAAAGACAGGGGAGTGTGTTTCTCTTGGTTCTCCTGGACCTCTCAGTGGCTTTCGATACCATTGACTATGGTATCCTTCTGGATAGGCTAGCAGGATTGGGAGTAGGAGGCACTGCTTTGCAGTAGTTCTGCTCCTATCTCAATGGCCGATTCCAGAAGGCGGTGCTGGGGGACTATGGTTCTGCGCCATGGCAGCTATGCCATGGAGTTCCACAGGGATCCATTTTGTACCCAATGCTATTTAACATCTACATGAAACCACTGGGAGAGGTCATCAGGAAGTGTGGGCTGTGGAATCATCACTATGCTGATGATACCAAGCTCTACCTCTTTTTCAACTAATCCAGGTGAGGCAGTGGCTGTACTGAACCAGTGCCTGGTCGAGGTAATGGACTGGATGAGGGCCAATAAATTGAAGCTTAATCCAGACAAGACAGAGGTCCTGTTAGTAGGCGGGTCGGGCTTCGGGGTGGGGGACCTTGACCTTGTCCTGAATGGGGTTGCACTCCCTCTTATGGACAAGGTCTGCAGCTTGGGAGAGCTCCTCGACCCAGAGCTATCGTTGGAAGCTCAGGTAACAGCGATGGCGAGGAGCACTTTCCTTCAGCTTCGGTTGATTCCTCAGCTCCATCTCTACCTGGGGAACAACTGCCTGCTGACAGTGATGCATGCATTCGTTACTTCCTCATAAGACTTCTGTAACGTGCTCTAAGTGGGGCTGCCCTTGTAGATGGTGCGGATACTTAAAATGGTGAAAAATGGAGCTGCCAGGCTGCTGATGGGGACTGGGTGTTATGGTCACAAGATCCTAGTCCTCTGTCAGCTCCACTGGCTCCCCGTTGAAGTCTGGGTCCAAGTTAAGGTGTTGGTTATCACCTGCAAAGCCCTAAACGTCTTGGGACCTGGTCGCCTTAAGGGGCTCTTGCGTTCATTTATGTCCTCCCACCCCTTGAGATCGGTGGCAGAGGCCCTTCTCTGGGAGCCCTCCATGAAAGATATTAGGAGAATGAGTACCCAAAGGAGGGCTTTCTCTGTGGTGGCGCCCAACTTATGAAATGTGCTCCCCCGAGAGGTCCACCTGGAGCCGTCGTTATTTGCTTTTCAGCGCCAGGCCAAGACCTTTGTATTTAAATGTTATTTTAATTGTTGAGGTAATTTATTGATTTTTAAAACACTTTGCCAGGATGTCTCCATTATTTTATGTATTTGTATGATGATATTTATTCATGATTGGAAGCCACCCTGAGGCTTTTTACTAAGGGGGTGGCATATAAGTTTGCTAAATGAAAAATAAATAATAAAATAAATAAGTGCTGGATATAGTGCACAAAGAACCATATTTTATCCCTTACAGCATACCAAAGCCACTATAAAATTTTGTTACTATAAAGATCCAGGTGTGCCATTAGATGCGAATACCAGAGCTGCACATGGTCCATTCCAGACCATCAAAAGGATAAAATCAATGTCATATTTATATAGCTTCAGCTTCTGTGGACACCCTCTGTCCCTGAGAGCTCTAACATTTACCATGAGTCAGTGAGATGGCACAAGATGCTTTGCGGTTTCCAATACAAAAGACCAGCATAAGTTCTTCACCCCTGCAAACTCTGACCAGGGCGAGGCTCAAATAGATTTGGGGCTGCACCTAGGAAGACTGGGAGAGAGGAACCCATCAGAACCCATGCCTCAAATTATGATGGGGAGATGCTCCATCCTGACTGATGCTGAGGTGCGAACCTCAAAAAACAAAATCCATTTTCTCTGGAAAATGTGATTATCAGGTCTGGAAGAATTGTGCTTTGATACTGGAAGGCACTACTTTCAGATGCAGAAATTTATTGACAGAACACCAAGGTACCCCATCCTGACAGAAAGGAAAAACAACAGTGTTGGGTAGCTAACATCTTGAAATAGCTGCAAGCTTTCCATAGCCTATACAGTGTGCCTATAATTTGTGAGTCATGTGCTAAGTTTCAGAGCAGTGATGAGATTCGAAATGGGTGAGAAGACAAGGACAATGGGGTACTACAAAATCATAGAACCATAGTATAGTAGAGTTGGAAGGGCGATGAAGGACAGTGAGTTCAATTCCTGCTGTTGCAGAACACCAATTTACAATATTCAATTCAGATGACTGTCCAGTTTCTTTTCTAATGTCGCTAGTGTGGGAGAGCCCACCACCTCTCCAGGCAGCTGGTTCCACTGTCACATTGCTCTGACAGTGAGGAAGCTTTTCCTGATGCCCAGCCTGAATAAGAGTTGTCACAACTTGAATAGATTATCCCATGACCTACACTCTGCCACCAGCAAGAAGAGATCCTGAGCTACCTCTTTTTTTCAGCATTTGGGGTACTTACACAAGGATAACATTACCCCCACCCCCACCCCCTGCCATGCATTAGTCTTCTCTTCTCAAGGATGGACATGCCCAGTACTTTCAGTATCTCCTCCTAGGCCAATCTTTCCAAACCATGGATCATTTTTGTTATCCTTCTCTGTACCCCTTCTAATTTCTCTTCATCTTTCTTTCTCTGCAGAACTGGTGAAAACAAGTCAACAATATGCTGCTCTTAACTGAAACTTTCTGATGGTATACTGGGATGCATTCAAACAAGCATGGCTTCCATATCTTGAGTGGTCTTGGTTCCCCTATTCAGCACTAGTTGAAACCCATTTCAAGTAAAGATAGAAGGGGAACTGCAGAGGAACAGTGTGTAAGGAGATTCAGACCTTTTGGACTCAAAAAATTAAGACTGATTCTTACCCTTTAATAGCTTTCAATGCACACAGGAGAATAATTCTTAAAATATTCCCCCTCCAAAAATATAAAACTGTGAATCATGAATTACATGCATCAGAAAAAAGACAAAGAAAATGAGAATACATGTTGCCATCTGACTTTTTTACAAAACAAAACAAAGCAAAACCAAGTGATCACTTTAATTCCAATATTGATAAAAATGATGATGAAATGATGATCCATTGGCTTGATTGATGTGGGGAACCATAGATACCATGGCTCATGCTCTCCTTCTGAGATGCTCTTTGGTGTTGAGATTGGGCCTGAACAAAATAATGCAACATTTGGGGAGGAAGATGCAAGCCAGCAGACCAGCCCCAGAGGCCAAGATAGAGAAGATCTCTACGGCCACCATGAACTTTCCCTTGGTGCTGAGGTAGGTGGGCACAAATGAGACCCACACACTGCAGAAGACCAGCATGCTGAAGCTGATGAACTTGGCTTCGTTGAAGCTGTCGGGCAATTTCCTGGCCAGGAAAGCCACCATAAAGCTAATGAGGGACAGGAAGCCCATGTAGGACAGAATGGTGTAAAACATGGTGGCTGAGCCTTCGTTGCATTCCACGATGATTTCTTCAGCCAGGGAGTGGAAGTCCAAATGTGGGAATGGGGGAGCGGTCAACAGCCAGACAGCACAGATCACAGCCTGGAGGAGGGGACAGACCAGCACAATGGATGTTGTCAGTTGTCTCCCCAAGAGCTTTCTTGTCACGTTTCCTGGCCTGTTGGCCATGAAGGCCAGGACCACCATGATGGTTTTTGCCAGAATGGAAGATATGGCAACAGAGAAGATGACGCCAAAAGCAGCTTGTTGAAGAAGACAGGTGACCTTTCTGGGTTGACCAATGAAGAGGAAGGAGCAGAGGAAGCACAGCAGGAGGGAGACAAGGAGGATGTAGGTGAGGTCTCGGTTGTTGGCTCTGACAATTGCTGTGTCACGGTGCTTAATGAAGGTCCCCAGCACTAGTGATGTGATCAGAGAGAGGAACAGAGTCAGAGCAACTAAAACCAAGCTGAGAGTATCTTGGTAGGACAGGAAGTGGATCTTCTTGGGGACACATCTGTCATGTTCCATGTTAGGGTGTTGATCTTCTGAGCATGGGTCGCAGCGGTCTGCATCTGGAATGGGTAACAAATACTGAAGCAGTGCAGTCGTGACCCAGACATTCCTTCTGAGGTCCAGTAGCACCCCCAGGGGATGAGATGAAACCAGAGCCCACTAAAGGGTTTCACATCTGTTTGATTCCTCTGTTTTTAATTCTTGGAAACTTATCTAGTAAGACCACTCTTGGAAATGGTACAGACATTATTTCTTTCTTTTTTTTAACATGATGTCAGGAAGTACCAAACAGAGGTTCGGTATTGTGTGACAACAGAAATCTCACAATGCGTAACTGGGAATGAAATAAAGGAGAGGGTAGTTGCTGAGCCACAATCTAAACCCTGCAGTGTATTCACTTTAAAGAGATACATAAAGTCATTTCTCTCTGTTCTACCTTTCTTCTTCCTACTTTAGCTTTTTAAGAGATCTGTGCATGTAAGGGGTGGAGAATATGTTAGAGAAATAAGTTTGAAAGTATGACACTGGGCAGTCTTTTTGATGTGCTGCAGTTGTGATAAGGAAGGGAGATCAGACTGCATCAAAATGGGGTTTGGAGTGGAAATGGTTTGGTTTTTGACCAGTTGTATGAGGATCGCCTGCCACCTGCCTTAGCTGGTGTTCTGTGCAAAACCATTTCAGATCTAATGGCCACAGAGCCAAGGTTCAAAACATGCTCTTTCAAGAACTATCCATGGAAAAGTCAACAAGGGAGGATGCAAAAGAAGGATGAATGAATCATGTACTTATATTAGTTACTTCCTAAAAGTCATGATATTCCTGTTGAACTATTTTAAAATTGGAAATTATGAATTCCAGATTCAAGAAGGGAAGAGGGGAAAGCCCTGCTTGATCAAACCAGCACTCTGCACACACAGTG
>NW_025336305.1:0-17190 GCF_004798865.1 Varanus komodoensis
TGCCCCCCCTTCCTTGCCTCTGCACCCCTCTGCCTTCCCATCCCCATCAGTGGGAACGGCTGCCTTCCTGGGTTCCGGCCTGGATGGGCACCTTGCCTGCTGGTGTCCTGTCTTGGGGGAAGGAGCTGGAGTAAAATGGGAAAGAGTCCACAGGAATCACATCAGAAGTCCTGCAGTAATTGGCAGATGGGCTCTGGCTCTGGGTTGGGAAGAAGCTAAGCATGTGGATGCTGGTGAAGGAGGATGCAGCCTCGAATGGCACCGGAAGGATCCATGAGCAGGGATGGCTGGGTGAGACTTCCCCTGCTTCTTTTTTCCTTTCCAGGAAGTTACCAACAGAATACTGGAAGATCCTCTCTTTCTTGTTTGCCATCCAGGAGGTCAACCAGAATCCGAGCCTCTTGCCCAACCTCACCCTGGGCTACAGCATCTATGACACCCTTTATGATGTCAGGCTGACGTCCGACGCAGCCATAGACCTGCTCTCGACCACTCAGGCCCACGTTCCCAACTTCAAGTGTGGCAGGCGAGATCACCTGCTGGCCGTCCTTGAAGGAGCTGACTCGGACAGCTCGAGGCAGCTTTCCAACATGCTGGGCGTCTTCAAAATCCCACAGGTGGGTAGCTTGGGAAAAGCGATATGAGTTGCTATGTACAGATAGTGAAATATTCCGAATTGATTGGCAAGCATGATCTCCGTCCCAGGACAACATAGGATCCTACACACTCTCATTAGGAAAAGGGTTCAATCCCCCAGGCCCCACACAAGGCCCCCATGTGGTTCTGTTAGTGCTGAGGATAAAGCAAAGGTCCCTCTTGTTCCTTGCCTGACCGTGAGAGAGAGGGCAGCACAGCAAGTGACTGTCTGGAAAAGACTCGTTGCTGTGGGGGCCCAACCAATAACCACATGTTGAGGATTCCTGCAGCTGAGCAGGCTGGGCCAGGGGTCCTTCTGATTCACTTTTTTCCATGTTCACATATTCCTACTCTATAGTGAGTCCTCCTCTCCTTGAGACCACCTGCCCCGGCCAGCATGTGCAGGGCTTCTATATGTTCAGCATTTTGCAGGGATTAGATGGAGAGAGGACATCAATATTATTACTTTTGGACATTGTTATTTTAAGCTGCGATTCTCAACTCAAAACAAGGTGATCTTGCTGTTCTATGTAAAATGATCTTTTATATATTCTGACATCCTGGCAGAGGCTGCTATCTTCCACTTTCTTCTGTCTCTCTGGAGGAACCCTAAACACTTGAGTCTTGCAGTATTGTTCTCAGGAAAAAAAATGTTTATTTGGATAAGATATAGAGCAAATAATTCTGCACTTCAGGGTCAAGCATATCATGGGCATCCAGGGTAAATTTCTTTTCTTTCCCATCATACAATGCTGAAGGGCAAGAGTGACCCCGAGAGCCCGGGAGGGTGTCCACGGGATCTGTGTTGCCTAACCCTATTAACTCTTTCTTCTCCCATTTCTGTGATGGAGTCTTGCGAATCGGAGAGACAGAGTGAGGCGGAAGGGGCCCCTTTGGAATCTAGTCTGACCCCCCGCTACAGCAAGTCAAACAACAGCCAGTCTCCCCTTGAATGGAGACCCTCCCAAACAGCTTGTCCTTCCCAGCCCTGCTCAGAACGTGCCAATTCCAGGCTGGGGCTCCCTTGACGGGGTCAAGCCATACCATCGTTGGTGACCTGGGTAGCAAACACGGGTTCCAAGCAGCCCAGCCCCTGGTCAGCAGGGCCAGGACTGCACCAGCAGCAGCACCTCCAGCTTTCTCCATGCGTAAACTTAGTTATAGACTGGATGAGAGTAAATAAACTGAAGTTTAAACTAGAACAGATGGAGATACTGGTGATGGTTCAGCTGTATGGGTGTGTGGTGCTTGACTTGTTCTGTAAAGGTTGTCCTCTTTGCAAAGGATTTCATTTGTCCCCTGGGGGATGTTTATACATATGCTTGAGCACAAGGGAAGCAGAAGGCCTGGCAACACTCTCTTGTATGGCCACCCTTGACTTCTTCCTCTAATTTCTTTCACTGTTCAGCCCAGTACTTTTCTTTATCTTTTCTTTACACTGTCTGGAATTTTGCGTTTAGTCTTTGTACTTCTTCCCTGTCAGCAAAGGCTTTTGCTTTCCTTCTCTCTTCTGCAGTCTTTATTGTGACTTCTGATATCCTCCTTGCAGATTTCTTTGGTTTCTTATGTTGAATATGTTTCTGGGCAGCTTCAGTGATGGTTGTTTTTATTTGCTCCCACAGTTCATCTGGTTGGCTTTCTGTGATATTTAGCAGTTTAAATCTGTTTTAACTTGAACTGCATATGCTGGGGGAATCTCTTTGACAGTAAATTTTTGATCTATGGGACCGTCTGTGTGAAAAACCCTCCCTCCATAGCATCTAGGAGGCGACATGACCTGGCTGTCACTGCCAAGAGAGTCTCCCAACTATAGTGCCCCTCAGTCTCAGACTCCCCGACAACAATCACCCGCCGCCGTGCCTTCCCGGTGCTGGTGGGCAGCCGTGCCCTGGCCCTCGCCTCTCCCGTAGCGGCCCCCTTGCCGCCTGACGCCCCAAGCTGGGGGTTCTGCTGGCCCACCGAGGCCTCCTCAGCTCAGCCGCCCAAGGGGAGAGAACCTGTTTCCAGGGTCCAGATTGGTGCAGGAGGAGGAGGGGGCCGTGCTGGCCTCCCCCTCCTTTGGGGGACATGTCTCCATGTCTCCGAGGCTGCTCCTCCCGTGGCCTCTCCCTCAGCCCTCTGTCCAGGGGGGGCTGCTCCTGGGGGCCTGGGGAGCTCTCGGCCCTCAGGACCCTCACCCCCTCCTCTGGCAGGGTCCCCATTTGCACCGAGGGTGAGTGTATCCCTGCCTCTCCTGGGGGAGAAGGGTGGACACGTCGCGGCTCTCACAGCGGACAGCAACCCCCGGGACTCCACCAAGGCCGCCTCCTGGCCTGCCATCGGGATCCATTCCGAGACCTGGCCTTGGTCCCCCGCCTTGTCTGCCCTGCAGTTCCTCTCCCTCGCCCAGTTCTCCCAGATGGAAACCCACTCGCACACGCACACAAGGAGCGAATAAACTTAATTTTAAATTGGAAGAAAAACAAAGCACAGCACAGCACAAAAAAACAAACAATCAAACCTCTGTGTCTCAGGGATGGGAGTCTCCGGACGGCCTGGGCCACAGCCAAGGGAGGCAGACAAGGGGTGCCCCCCCACCCCCACGCTTCCTCCCAGCTGCTCAGGCGCCTCTGCCCACCCTTCCTCCCGTAGCCCCTGGCCCCCTGCCCCGCTGCCCACCCCTGCCTCACCTTTGCCATCCCCTGGCCTCTCAGGCTAGCTCCCAGCCGCTGCCTCTGCTGCTCTCCAAGAGGCCCGAGGCAAGAGGGCTGGCAGGGGCTACGTGTGGCCTCATCCGTCCCTTTTGATCTCGTGCTGAGAGGAGGCAATCCATCAGCGTCCCTCTTCCTTTCCCTCGCAGGTCACTTATGCGTTCACCGCTCAGGTCGGGGGAGACAAAAGCCAGTCCCCTCCCTTGTACCGGATGCTCCCGGAAGAAGGCCTCCAGTACCCAGGGATCGTCAGGCTGCTGCTGCACTTCCAGTGGACGATGGTGGGGCTCTTCTCCCTGGACACTGAGCAGGGAGACAAGTTCATGAGGACCCTGAAACCAGAGCTCCTCAGGAATGGCATTTGCGTGGTTTTTTCACGCAGCCTCTCAGAAATGAAATCACTTCATGCACCAGCTGGGTGGCAGTCGTGGAAAATTGTAGTAGAAATAAAAGTCTTCATTTGTTTTCCAGAGTTTTTTTTCTTCTTGGGTGCAATGCAAATTGTTGAATTACTTATTCAAAAGTTCATGCAACCTGTTAATGGAAAAGTCTGGATCTCCACAACTATATGCGACTTTACCTTGACTTTAACATATGGAACAGGTGCAACAAAATTGCAGCACGTGTATGCATATTTTTCCTTCCTTCCCCAAAAAGGTAAAAGGGCCAACTTTGATGGTTTTCCAAATTTGTATGCAAGTATGGGTGCGTTTGTGAAGACAGCTTTCAAGTGTTCGTATTCAAACCATGCTGTGTCAGTGAAAGAATGGCTGAGATGCAGAGAGGAGAAACCGGAGGGCCTGCCCCAAGTGGACAAGGAGCGAACCCTCTCTCTGGACAGCTTCTTCTCTTCCAGCACCGTCCAGGCCGTGGCCCGTGCCGTGGATGCGGCGCTTTCCTCCAGATCCAGGAGGAAGAACAAGGAGCGTGGAGGCAGGCCAGAGGCACACCGGATTGCTCCATGGCAGGTATTCTCCCCAGTCACCATCTTCTTCGCAGTTGTACCTAAAATGTGAGAATGGAGGCTAGATCTTCCCAATGAAGGGGCAGCTTGAATGTTCTCTCGTTGTTCCCTCCGTTGGTCCCTCTCCTGGCTTCCTAGGACTGAGTCCAGCTGCTCCTGGCTGGTGGAGTTTCTTTCAGTCACACTGAGGCAATGTGTGTGCGTACAAGTCTGTACAAGGACAGCACAGCTCCTTGCTCACATTCCTTGACCTGGGAATTGTAGGGCTTGCTGCCTTGCCAGGTTGGGCATACAAGGCAATCCGTGTGTGACCTGGAATGCCAGCTGAACAGTCCTCCCTTCGTTGTGTGTGCATTCCTCACCCCAGGATACATGCAGATTCCTAGCTGGGAGGCGCAGAGAATGGTGCCCCAGCTGGGAGGGGTGACCTATGTCAGCAAGCACGGTCCCAGCGAGTGAGCTGACATGGAGAGCTAGTTGGAGGGTGGCAGTGCAGGGGGAGTGGAAGGGGAGATCGGGGCAGAGGATCCGGGACTACGCTGATCACCTTCAGGTAGGAGAGAAGAAAGGCCACAATGTGACAGTCTGGGGGGAAAGGTAGAATCCAGAGTCAGGGAATATGGACCTGGAAACTTTCCACCTGGTGGTGGCCCGCAACCTCCTCTGCCTAGGTGAGAGAGGTAGCCACGTGCAGCAAGGGAACGCGGGTGGCCATCTTGGAGGCAACCTGAGAGCGCCGGAGCAGTGAGTGGGCACCACAAGGCAAGCGGGATTCTGAGGTCGGGGAGCACAGTGGCAACGGGATGCGTAGTGCAGGAGACGAGGAAAATCACACATCATGGATGACTTGAATGGGGAAGTGCGGGCAGTGCTGAGGAGACCTGCAGATCCCACCTATTCCTCCTAGTGCCACCGCTGACAGACATTAAATACGCAAGAGCTCAGAAGGAGGAACAGGAAGGCCTCCAGTGGAGGACAGGAAGGATGATGCGTGGCCTGAAACTCAGGCGCACAAGGAGAGACAGGATCACCTGGGCTTGCCCAGACTAGAAATGAACGGACTGATGGGGAATCACAGCACTATTCCTTCACTGGGTGGGTCATCACAGGGCAAGGCCACTACCTCTGATGGATCCTTCAGGTCTGCATGATGAGAATTAAGTGTTCAAGGACGAGACGCTCTTCTCGACCTCTTCCAAACCTCCTGTGGTGGGATTACTGGGAAACTCCTCAGGAAGAAATCCTATTAAGCAGAATAAAAAGCTCTACCATGTCACCTTCTAAAGCTCTGGAGCAGAAACGTCTCTTTGCTGCTCATGAGGATGCCTGAAATATTGCCTTCAGAGGAGCTGCCCTCGCTTTTCCTTCAGTGACAAGGCTTCTAGCAATGCCTCCTAGAGTCCGAAGTACACGATGGGTATCCAGAAATGAAATCAGTGCTTTCAGCATAGTCAGAATGACACAGAGCCACATTAACCTGGGACCAGCTCTCAGCAAAACCTGGGTGATATGAGACGTGTCTTCTCAAATAATGCTTCATTCTGTGTTCCTCCAGCTCCACCCTTTCCTGAGAGACCCCCAGTTTCACAATCATTCCATTGATGGGGTGTATTTGGATGAGAACGGAGAGTTGGCAGCCAACCTGGACCTCGTGAATTGGCTGCGGTTTCCCAACAAGACTGCCGTAAATGTGAAAGTCGGCAGTCTGGAAAGACGAGGTTTGCCTAACCCCAAATTCTCCA
This sequence comes from Varanus komodoensis, assembly GCF_004798865.1. Taxonomy (NCBI): domain Eukaryota; kingdom Metazoa; phylum Chordata; class Lepidosauria; order Squamata; family Varanidae; genus Varanus; species Varanus komodoensis. The sequence goes on from NW_025336305.1 coordinate 6,033, forward strand.
TCCACCAAGATCCCATTGTGTGGCCCCGATGGCAAGATCAGGTAAAGAACACCATCCCTGTCCTTCCATTGTTTCCATTTCCCTTCCCTTTGCTAACATTCTGGCTCATCAGATGTTCTCCCATTTAAGACATTAATACAGAGCATGAGATGTAAAAGGGGACATTCCTTTGGTGGGTGGGATGTCCAGGTGCTCCAGCTTCACATGCTGGGGTTCAGCAGTGGAACATGCTGAGATCCTGGGCCTCCTCTCCAACCTTTCCAGCTCTGTCTCCCCATCTGCAGAATCAGCACCCAAGTCTCCTGCCCTGACGCTGCTTCCCTCTCGCTCAGCCTCTTCCCCAGGCCAGGTGCGTGGAGAGCTGCCATCCTGGATTCTTCAAGGTGGCTCGGGAAGGAGAGCCAGTGTGCTGCTATGACTGTGCTCCGTGTGCGGAAGGGACCATCTCCACTCAGGAAGGTGGGTGAGTGCAGAGGGAGAGTCAGTGCCCGGAAGGATCCGACCCTGAGGTGACCTTGCATTGCTCCTTGTCTTCTCCACCTCTCCCTCTCGTCGGTGGTGCTTTTCAGCAAACCTTACTCTCCCTCTATAGTGCCCCTCATGAAGTCCTGACATGTGAGGCCAAACGTATTGTGCATTCATTCCACTGCTTTTACACAGAAACCTAGTCCCCCGTTTTGCAGCTCCCTGATGGAGACGTGGGTGGCTTGCATGGAAGAAACATTCTTCGGCTTTAGGAGGATCTGCGGCCTCATCAGGAGAACAGACTGAGGATTTCTCCTCTTATTTTCACTGTGATCAAGGAGGATGCCAGGAACGGTTGGTGGGCCCATAGCATTATGTTAGGAATAGTTCCTGTGTTCTTTCAGGGACGGAGCCGAGCCGGCTGTAGTAAGCTCGACCCGGGGGCAGACTAGATGGCCCAGGACAACCCTTTTCACTCACTCTTTTTGAATGTTTCTACATGGAGGATGAACATATTCATGGGAATGTTGTGAGGGAGGACGTGTGGGTCCGAGACTCAGCTGCGCATGGTGGGCTGCAGCATAGCGTGACATGGATTGGGAATGGGGGGTTTTCATGACATCCTAAACAACTGGGGGGTTTCCATTTGCGTTCTCTGTCTTTCTCATGTTAAAAAACAAGGTATAAACCATATTCGCATGAATGCTGTTTCATTTGTGCTGAACCTGGAATTCCATATCATAAGTATTCGTGATCACCAATATTCATTTCCCTTCAATCTAGCAATTTTCCTTCAAGAAACTCCAGGTGGTTTCTCTAATTCTCCTTCATTGCTCAGGGCTGTCTTCACAAGAACCCTGTCAGGTAGGCTGGGCTGAGAGCCTCAGTGTGGCTCACAGGCACCCATTGACTCTGCGGCTGGGTCCAAATGAGCATCAGGACCGCCTTTCCGTACCCAGTGTCAGTCTCAAACAATTTTGAGGAGCTGGGGTTCAGGCTGGATGAGTCCTGGGCAAGAGAGCAGCACCCATTTCCGTTTCTTCCATGAGTTAGGGCTTGGATTCGATATGCAGCTGGGGAATCCCAGCAGAGAGGTGCAACTGTGCATCAAAACCCTCCACTCAGGCACGAGCGCAGCAACCTTGCCAGGAGAAGGCTGATTGCATGGCCTGACCTGTGAATGCTTGTTGGGGGCCGTCTTCATCTGCTTGACCTTGCACAGCAGGTGCAGCTTCTCCTGGCCCTGAGCACGCTTGCAAGAACAAATCTGCAGCTGCAGGAAGCAGGGAAAGGGCTGTGTGCGATGCACAACCATGATGGGCAACACAGCAGTTTGAGAGGGACCATGCAAAATGAGTCACACACTGCAGGGGAACTATTCCAACCATTCCTAATCTTCTCCCCCTGAAGTAGGAGCACCAATGGTGGAAAATGCCGCTCCCCATGTGGGTTTGTGGAGGGGCAGTGGATGGTCCAGGGATCTGCCCACCAGACTGCACAGCCTTTCGGGGCTTCCAGCCATAAACGTGTCTCCTCCGCTTCATCCTGGTATGTTCCCCCTGTGGAAGGGATGGAGTCCTGCCATGGTCTGACAGGTTCTAGTGGATGAATTGATTCATGATTGCAAGGAAAAATATATGGCCACACACCCCAGTTCACTTACTAATGTGCCTTCCAGGCTGTGGGCTGCCTTGACAGTGGATCTGAGGAACTTTGCTGACTTTAGAGACTGAAGGGGGCCAGTAAGACACGCTTGGCAGGAAAACACTCTATGATGCCTCTCAAGTAAGAGTCATGCACCTTCCAGTACTTCCACAGTTAATAAAAATATTAGTAGTAAGAAAAACAACAGTAATGCGTAAAAAGTAAAGTGTAGAGATGGGAACAGGAGTCAAAGTGCTGTTTCTCATGCTTTCTTCATATGCAGAGCATTGCCTGAGGTGTCCGGAAGATCAGCATCCAAACGAGGCCCGGGTTCAGTGCATCCCCAAGGTCATCACCTTCCTCTCCTATGAAGAATATTTGGGGTCCTTTCTCACTGGCATGGCCCTACTCTTTTCCATCTTGACAGGAGGCATTCTGGGTATCTTCAGAAAATTCCAAGTGACTCTAGTAGTCAAGGCAAACAACCGAGACCTCTCCTACGTTCTGCTTGTCTCCCTCCTGCTTTGCTTTTTGTCCTCTTTCCTCTTCATTGGCCAACCAAGAAGCATCACCTGCTTCCTGCGACAAGCAGCCTTCAGCATGAGCTTCTCAGTGGCCATCTCTTCCCTCCTGGCCAAAACCGTCACTGTGGTGCTGGCCTTCCTGGCCACCAAGCCAGGCAACAGGGCAAGGAACTGGCTGGGGAGGACTTTGGCCAACTCCATTGTCATCTGCTGCTCCAGTGTCCAAGCGGTCCTCTCCACCATCTGGCTGGGGACTGCTCCCCCATTCCCTGACTCTGACATGCACTCCCAGGCGGGGCAGATCGTCCTGCAGTGCAACGAAGGCTCTGTGGCCATGTTCTACGCTGCCCTCGGCTACATGGGCTTCCTGGCTGTCGTCTGCTTCACGGTGGCCTTCCTGGCCAGGAAGCTGCCCGGGGCCTTCAACGAGGCCAAGCTGATCACCTTCAGCATGCTGGTCTTCTGCAGTGTCTGGGTGTCCTTTGTGCCCACCTACCTGAGCACCAGGGGCAAGTACATGGTGGCCGTCCAGGTCTTGTCCATCTTGGCCTCCAGTGCTGGGCTGCTGGGCTGCATCTTCCTTCCCAAGTGCTACATCATTCTTTGGAGGCCTGACCTGAATACCAAGGAGCACCTCATGATGAAAAGCAAAGCATAAAATCTGTTTGTTTTGTGCATCAGGAGCGCAAAATCCCAACTTTTCTGAATAAGTCAGTGATCGATTCTGGGCATATGGACAGTGTCAGATTGAACCAATATGAACAAAGATAATCCTTTGTATTTTTCATTTCTTGGGATGAATAAAAGCTCCATTTTATACCCAGGGAAGAATCATGCAAGACTTCTTCCCTTGTTAACCGCCTTTGCTCAGTTTTGTGTTTCTTCTTGTTTTGTTTGTATTAATGGCTTCTGTTCTCAGTCCTCGAAAATTCCAGTTTATACTTTGAAGCTTGGCAGACAAATAATGTTTTCCCATAACTTGACAAGGAACCACCAATGCCGCTTTGAACTCCCTCCAGCTCCTTTTCCAGGGTGTGGTCCTTGGGGATGGGAGGGTTCCTTGGAGGTGATCCGTCTGGCATTGTGGATCCTTTCCTTTGGCAGCCTGCACTGGACTGTCTCCCCGGCATGTGCTCACAAAGAGGCTTGGTTGCAAGAGCGCACCGGCAGACGCCTCCTACCAGAGCTGCCGGGAGACAACTAGACTGCTTTTGAGAGCAGGAAGGAAAAGGTGCGGAGCAGGGAATGTATTTCCCCACATGGGGAATAGTTGAAGAAGTTTGTCCCCACGACTGTGAGCTCTGGCTTCTCTCGGAGTCAGCAGGGACACTGCAGGAGGGTGGAGGAAGCTGCGTTTGGAGAAGAAGTCCTTCCAGACTCCTCCTGTATGAACAACCTTGGCCTAGAATCCAGCTTGGACACCTTCTGCAAATGAAGCCACCCTGCTGGAGACGGCTGCTTTAGCCCCAGCCCGATGATTCCTGGGCCAAGTGGGAAGCAACTGGCCCACTGAGCTCAGTGCAACATTTCCAGAATCCCCCCATATTTTGTAGGTCAGGGGGGCATGTACTTGGTGGTCTCCCTCCCTTTCACAGTGCACAAGTGAAGGATGGCAGCAGCCAAAAATTGACCCAGGGGGAGAACATAGAGCATGCAGAGGGGGCAGAAAGGGGGCGAATATTGGTCACTGCATTTTGTATTTATGCCACAGGTATTCTCTGCCTTTTCTCCTCTTCCAAAGACCAAAAGTTCCTTACAGGTTTCCTCCTTTCCATTTATCCTGTGAGGGAGGTGAGCTCAGAGGGACTGATTGGCCAAGCATCTTCCAGGAGTTTTGACGATGGGGGAGGGAATGGAACTGGCCCTCCTGGGCCTCCCGCTTGGCACTCACCCTACCAGGCCCCCTGCCTCACAGAAGACAATCCAGTCAACCTCAGGTCTTCACCACCACAGTTCAGCCCTTCAGCTTGGGGGAATTCCATTCTTTGCTTGTTCAGCATTACAGAAAGCAGGCCAGGTATCCCTGTTCCATGACTACCTGGAAGCATCACAGGTGAAGCTTCACTTTTCCCGCAATCCAGGAACAGTCTCGGGATTCAGCACACCAGACACCCAAGCTGGGGAAAAAGAGCCATGTATTAAAGGCATAAAAATTCATCTGGGGGGCTCGTGAGCATCCAGGCTGAAAGGATGAATGAGGGTGAAAGAGGGGAAGGGATGGGAAGGGCAGCTTAACAGCAGCCACAGCTAAGCGCATGTGGCCAGTCAGGAACACGTGGCTCTCAGGGCTGATCAGTCCGTAGGGCAGGATGGAGGAGTCCCCCATCCCATCCTCAGCTCTCTAGAGAGAGCTTCGAGCTCCCAGGGGCTTTTCTGCAATACGCAAACCAGAGAGGGGCATCATGATTCTCCAGGCACATGGGGAATGCCCCCTTTGATGCAGTGAGAAAATGAGGCAACACAAAAAAAAAAGACCCCATCACTAGAAGCAAAGTATTTAGCCTGTCATCAAGTCATCCCCATTGAGCCAACAGTGTAAACCCTGGCACCCAGGACAAGTCATGATATGGTCACAGGGGCAGTGTGTGTGTGTGTGTGTGTGTGGCAGGGGGAGCGCAGGGAATTGATACCGGTTTAGGACACGGGTCTGGTGTCTTCCTGCCCCCTCCAGAGACTGCTGTTGGAGGTCCCCCTGGCCAGGCAGAGAAGACGCAGTGTTCAGAAAATCAAGCTCCCATGCAGGGCCCGTCATGATTCACGTGCCTCCCTTGTTGCCTTGTCAAGCCTCTGTAATCACCCATAATTACTGTGCTATTATGGTCTCTCTGCTTGGCAGTTTCTCATATTCACCTTACTCAAGAACTCCTTACCTGCTAAAATATCCCCATTCTCACCCTCATCATCAACTCCACTCCTGTGTTCATGGCTAGAACTCTAGAAAGTTCTCTGTATGTGCGCTGGCAGTTTTTGGTTTGTTTGTGCTGGGTGGTTTCCATGTGGAAGAGATTGTGTGAGGTGGTGGATTGGCCAGGGATGCCCCTGGGATGGTGCACAGTGGGTGAGATTTTGAGAAGCTTGACCGGTGTGAGTGGACATTTTGTGCTCGAGGGAGAGAGAGGGAAAGAAGTTGGGAGAAGGAAGCAGCTGCTTAACGTTTCGAAAAGGGGAAAAAATGAAAAGAAAGGGGGTTGCCTTGCTTGCTAGCCGAAGCTGGGTCTGCGAGGAAAAACCTGCGGTCCATCCGTTGCTTGGCCAGCCTGACTCAGGGGGATGCTCTGGCAGGAAGGTATGACCTTCTTATGAACGTGCTAGTGCTCACACAGAGCAACTGAGCATGTGCAAAGCATAAAGCATCCCTGGCAGTCAGATCCGCTCTGCTTCCAGCCACAGGTGGAGGTGGACTTGGGCTCGCTCCCGAAAGGAACCTCGGTGTGCCTGAAAAATGGAGGGTTTGTGCAAATGAGGCACGGCAGTTGCTGGACATGGAGGGAGAACCTCTTAGAGTTCAGAGCTTATGTTGCCTCACGGAGAAGATTTGTATAGAGGGAGGACTGATTAAAAACAAAAGCCCCTTCCAACAAGCTCAGTGAGGGGTTGGGGGAATTGTGTTTCTGGAAGGGAACCGGTCAGGCTAGAGTTGAGCCAGATGTGGGCCACCATCCAACCACCTTGGCTGAGAGTGGTCTTCCTTCCCGCATCCTGTCTCTTACATTTGCCTGCATGCGGACTATTCTGGCTGCACTGCTTTGCAGCGTCGGCAAATTGGGCCTCTCCCCCTCAGCTCTGTTAAAAGTGGGCTTTTATCCGGGTTCAGGTCACCATGAAACACTGAACGATAGCCATGGAGGCCACAGAGACCGGGGCAGCAGGAATGAATGTTGTGTTAGCGAGAGGCACTGCTGCCCTGCACCATATTTTGCTCCACAGCTGGTTGTGTGCAGAGCATGGTCGGCTGGGGGTTGCCCTGGTCTGAGCCAGCAGGTCTTTCTCCTCTCTCAAGGTGAGTCATCTCCACCAAGTCAAAATGGACTAGTAACTCCTTCATCCACTGGTTCCACTTCCATGAAAAAAAGAGGCTGGAGGGTAAAAGGGAGCCCCCCGTTTCTCCATGGCCTGAGCACCAGGAGGCAGGGCACAAATCCACCTCAGGCTCCCTCTGGGATGGACCAGTGTCCAGCCGGGCAGGAAGGGAAGCACCACAGTGGGGCATCTCCAGCCCGGCTGACAGAGCCGATCCGAAAGGACGGTGTGGGTGGTGGGATCTGAAGCCACTTGCCTTGCTTGCTACGAGCAGCCACTGATATGAGAAAACCCCTGTGATCCACCCCTTGTTTGTTTAGGCCAGCCTGACTCAGGGGGATCCTCCGTCAGCCAGGTATCACCTTCTTATGAACATGGGAGTGAGCACAGAGAGCATCTGAGCCTGTGCAGCCCACAGCGTGTCATTGGGAGTTAGATCCGCTCTGCTTCCAGCCGCAGGTGGAGGCGGACTTGGGCTGCCACCCGAAAGGAATCTTGGTGTGCCTGAAATAGGGAGGGTTGGTGCCAAAGAGGCACGGCAGGTGCTGGACACGGAGGGGGAAACTCTGAGGGTTCAGAGCTTATTTTGCCTCATGGAGAAGATCCGGATGGAGGGAGGATTGATTCAAATCAAAAGCCCCTTTCAGCACTCTCAGTGAGGTGTTGGGGGGATTGTTTTTAAGGAGGGAAACGCTTCTAAAAGCAATGGTTAGTGCACACACCAAGGATTGTGTCATCCAGCAGAGACTCTTCCGATACCTCATGTTCCTAATACGTTCTCAATTGCAATATTCTCCCAACATGCAATATATAATATCTCTCTAAGGCAACAAAGACGAAAGAAGGTTCTCTTCCTGGTAATTTTTCTTGCAAGTTTCCAGGTCTCACTTGCATTCGGCACAGCACTGGGACTAAATAATCTGCTCGTCCTTCTGATGTCCATGGGGTCATGCTGCAAACAAGCACATATGTTGGGCCACAGCACTTGCGTTGCCTATCCGGCCTTCACATCTGCTTCTGTCCCACATCTGCGTCCATTATACCGCCCAGGTAACAAGACTGCTGCACAGATGTTGGAGCTCTGCAACCAGCGGTGACCGGGGTGCTATCTGGGATGCAGCAAACCAGCATCCCCTTGGCCTGGTCTTCACTCTTTCCTCATCCACATCTGGCTGCAGGGGCCAACGTCATGTCTCCCTGCTGCTACATAGCATTTGCACATCGACCAAGGCTATCAGCAAACCCTGGTCGGCCACATGGCCTCGCTCTTCTGTGGGGTGCTGAACTCTGAGGGCTTCATTGTTTGGTTTCTCATGGGGTAATCCAGAATTATCAAAATATAAAACTGGGGATCACATGTACCCTTTCTCAAAGTATCTGTTGTGAAAATCAGTGGTGCCATTTTCAGTTCTCACACAGCATCTAGAATTATTCAGAAGAGGTTTAGAAATGTGGACGTATTTCTTTTGAATGCCCTATATTTCCAATTTATATCATTCTTCTCTTGGCGTATCTTGGTTTCCTACTTTAGCATTTCAAAACCCCACCATGACATGGACATCATTTTTACATGTTAATTCTAGAAGATGTTGTAGGCCTTCACAGAACTTGTCCACTTCAGCCTCTTCAGCACCAGTGATGTTTTTATATTTTGTTAATGTTGTAATATGGTGTGAGCCTCCCTGAGCGCCTATAGTTAATAGGGTGGCAGATAAGTCACACACACACACACACACACACAGAGAGAGAGAGAGAGAGAGAGAGAGAGAGGGAGAGAGAGAGATGAATTAATCAGGCTCTTCATGTCTAGGAGGAGCCTTGGGGTGGCTTCTTGCAGAGCACCCCTCTTCCAGCTTCCTGGGGTGACTTTCAGACCCCAGATTCACTTGTTGCCCACACAAAATTAGACTGAAAAACCTGTCCTTCTAGAATGTTGCCCAGTGTCTGATAGTTAAACACGCACCTGAGCTTTATCCACTTTTTGTTTTTCATAATGCAAAATGCATCTGAGGCATGAAATAGTTGCAAGGATCAGACGCCGATGAAAGTATCAGAGCAGAACATGCGGTCGGTTCAAGGTGGCCTTAGTACAGGTGCTTTGTGCAAATATGTGTGTAACACATTGCCTCCAAGTCAGAGGCGGGGGCTTGAGCAATGCGAGGACAGCAATGCGAACCAGAGCCAGATCGGGCAGCGAGGCACATCCGTTTTTCCCACAGGTGTTCCACACTTCTCGGCTCAGTTCAGCCCAATCTGTCCCCTGGCCCTGAGTAAGCCTTGCTGTCTACAGACAGAAGACCCGTCTGTTGGTGTCGCATTTGATCCTTTGGAGGGTCACCAAAAAGAGCTTAAAGGCCCAGGGCAAAGGTGGAAACTTTCCCTGAGCCCAAGAGTTAACTGAATTGCAGAAACATCCTCAGGGCCCACACCCTGGTGGTTGGTGTGCTCAAAAGGGAAATGGGGTGGCGAGAAAGTCCAAACAATATCCGCCTTTTGTAGCCTAAAAGAACTGAGTGCCGGGATGGAACCCAAAGGAGGGCAGTCCCAGCCTTGCAGCATGGAGGAAAAACTGCACCAAGGCGGGGGAAGCAGGGGACGGGAAAGGAGCGGGGCCATGGAAAAGGGCATGGCCTTCTCTGGAAACGGCCTTGCTTGTTGTTCTGCAAGCCTAACCTGGGATGACATGCATCCCAGGCCAGAGTTGGAGTCAGTGGGACTCAGCTTCACACAGGCTCAAGGCCAGGCCCGAAGAACTAAAGCCAACGGCCTTGGAGCTCTCTGCCCCAGGGACAAGCAAAGCGACGCATCGACACACTTGTTCTCCTTCTGCAATGCAAAGCCATCTCGGACACATGGACACGTCATTGTTCTCCTTCCCAGGAAGAAGCACAGCCTGCTGGCCTCCTGGGGCTTCCACCCACCAAGTGAAGACCAAAGGCATCCAGGATAGAACATGCTGGAGATGGACGTACCCTTGAATGCTCCGATGTGGGTCTGGGAGCAGCACGAGCCGTTCTGCTCCCCACGCAGGAACCCTCACGTCCCCCTCTCCTGCTGGCTCGGAGCTCTGCAGACGGATGCACTTCAATGGCAGTGCAAAATTTACCTGAGGAGAAGACCTCTGGAGGCTGCTGCTGGTTTGGCTGCTAGTGCTCATTTGGCTCCTGCTTCAGGCTGCCCACAGGCTCCTGAGGACCAGATGCCCCCCCGACCAGGCCTTTCCCCCTCAGGAAGACTATCATCAACCAGGGGATCTCATTGTGTTCTTCCTTCATGACTACATTCCTGCTCATGCTGACGATGGCAGCTTCCCAGATTGGAATCAAAAGCTCCACACAGCTCTCCTCAGGCGGGCATGTGGTCCCCAGCTATGACTGTGGGGTGAAGGGGATGGTGCTTTCTGTCCTCGGAGGCCTGAGTGCCAGATCCTCAAGAGAGATGGCTCCCTCCTGGGGCCTCTACCGGATCCCCAAGGTAAGCAGATTATTCTGACATCAGGACAAACATCTGAATATCAGGAAAGAAACTGTACAGGGGAGAAGATAAAAGACCTGCAAATTATGGCATTTGGAATCAGGTTGACCCGTCACAGCTACAGTGTGCACAAGCCTTGTCTATGCTGTGGCACATGGATTACATGCCATGTCCACCTCTGCATCCAAATGTGGGAAGGTGGGTGCTGAGGAGAGGCTTCCGAGTATCCAGCCCTGGCAGGTGTATTCCCTCCTCTGATTTGCTTCTCTGGCAATAAGGAAAGGCAGAACAGATAGCACATTCCCCAAGAAGAGGCTGTTGAGGGGCTGAGCCCGGCTTGTGAAATGCCTTCCTGGCCATCACTGGCCAAGTGAAGCCTTCTTCACTGTGGAAGAAATTGCTGGCCAAACCACCCCTGGCCAAGCCAAGGGGGCAGTGCAAATGGAAATGCGGAGCCACTGCTGCAGCCCCATGCAGGTTCTGCTTCCCATCCAGGCCACACCCTTAAGCTCTCCATGTAATTCCAAGCACTGCAGAGAAAGGCATCTCTGTTCTTCCCTTCTCTCAGTGCATGTTTCCAATCACCAGTCGCTTCCTCTTCTTGAGCAGACAGACTGATTCCTTGGTGTATCTTTCATTGCAGGTCGCTGGCTTCCTGAGAGACATGTGGTTTAACAACAGTGCTGGAGAGGAGGTCTCTCTGACCCCTGCGGGACATCGAAAGGTTGCGGGAGAGAAGCCTGCTTCCTGGATGCCGCAGCAGGTCCTCTGGAGTGCCTCCTGTTGCACGCACAGGGCCAGCCGGGAAGCCCCAGGAGCCCCCGGTGGGGTGAGGCAGTGGGCAGGGGGGTGTTCAGCCTGGGCATCTCATTGGCCCTCCTGCTCCCCACGTGCTCCTGAGTTGTTTCCTTCAGGGATGTATCATGGCACCAGGAGGGTCTCCAGCTCTCTTGTGAGAGAAAGGAGGAAGGAAATGCACTGAGGGATGAAGCTTGGGACTCTCTGGGAAGGGAAAGGGAAGGGGGTGGCTC
>NW_025336306.1:0-2743 GCF_004798865.1 Varanus komodoensis
CGTCCCAGGAGTACCAGGTAGGAGATCCGTGTACATTCTGATGGGGAGGAGAAATACCTGTAGGCTCCTCTAAGCATCGTCTCTGTGAAGACACCTCAATAGGAAAATGGTGCTAAATGATCCATTGACTTATTACATTTCTGTATTGTCCTGTAAGCACAAGTCTCTGGAGGGACCAGGCATGATTGCTATTAACTTGCATGTTCTTTGTTATCTAAGAAGCATCCAGAGGAACCCTCAGAAGCCTTGGGATTGTGTGTGTGTGTGTGTGTGGTAGTTTAATTTGTTCTCTTCGAGCTGCACCCTGTACTTCTACCCAGATCCTGGGGTGATGTAGAGCTGGAGAAAAGCAGCTGAAAAGTTCCAGGGGGTAGAGGAACTGCCCTGGGAGGGAAGATCCCACGGTTTGTGCCTGCTTTGATGAGGGGGGAGAAGAAAGAGGCGGGTGAGGGAGGACGTGATGGAGGCGCATAAACCGACGCACAGTGCAGAGAGGGGAATGCAGCCCCAGACACACAGGTGGGCCCCTCCGGCCCCTCTTCTCCTCTGCCCCTCCTTCCAAACCAGAGCAGCGCACCAGTTGTCCATGATTCTCGTCAGAGCTGCCATGTGGGGCGTGGGCAAGGCCCTTTAAGAACCCCCTGCCTGCCCTTTCCCCTGATGTGTCCCCTAATCTCTGTTGTGCAGAGCCAAAGGCCATTAGAAAGCAATAAGAGTCCGCAAAACACAACTGTATGGAGGCAAGAAAGATAGATTCAGAAGTAATATACAGCAAAGCTAAACAATGGACAGAATTGTATTCGGACACTGGGCCACGATCCCACAGCTGTCGCTTGTGTGCAGGTGTGTGTCCAGCCCAGCTGGGTCTTCCAGATGCAAAGCCAGTGGGGCGTCAGCAAGGAAGGGGGTGCCCTCAAAGCTCCTTGAGGCATGGAATACTTGCGAGGACTTTCAGCCTTCAGGCGCTTTCCCTTCACCTTTTCCTTTCCTTGCAGTTGCTCCCGGCTCCTGCAGCCCTCTGTGTGTGTTTCCGGGTGCTGCAATCTTTACGATATCCAGAGATAAAGTATGCTTCACTTTATTTCTTTTCAAAGAGATACTTTGCCATCAGAGGAAATTGCGCATGGGCACAGCTGGACTGGAAGGGTGACGCTGCTGAATGAAGTGCAGGGAGGCCTTGCTCCCTTGGGCCACTCCCTGTGCAGGATCCCAGCTGGACGGATCGCCGTCCAACGATGAGGCATAAGCTCTTCGTTTGTGTGGGCTGAGGATGCTCAGATCCTTGTGCGGGGGAGGCACGGGGGCTCGGAACTTTCCGGCTTCCAAGAGCTGGCCGTGGGGAGGGGCCCCCGCTTCGCCACTCTGCTTCTTGAATCCCTCCCCACGGCCTGAAATGCCTGCACAGAAATGCTGCACTCGCCATCTATGCGCACCCCCAGGGCAATGCAGCCGTAGCCTCTCAGGATGAAGGGAAGGCCCAGGTTGCCCTGGGATCCAGAAGGCGCCTGAGAGCCCCCTGCCCCCCCCCCCCGGCCCCACCATGATAAAAATGGAAGGCAATCAAAAGTATCTCGTTCAACTCCCTTTCCCCTCTCTGAAGCGAAAGTGAACTGCTGTTCCCGCTTCAGGATCTGTTCCATCGTCGCCTGGAGATTCTGAGTAGAGAGAGAGGAAGGATTCTGGCATATAAAGCAGAGGCGGAGAATGAAACCCAAGAGCTGCTTGTAAGTATTGACAATATTTCTTGGAAGGGAACAAGTGCTTCAACCAGTATGAAATGCAGAGGAACCGAGAGGCTCGTGGCAGACCTGCTGTGCACAGTGTGCAGTGTTGCCTGTGAGACACGGTTCTGCTCGCAAATCAGCACGCTACCCCCACGTTTCTTTTCCGAAGCCTTCGTTGCTACCTATCTTTGAGTCTCCCAGAGAGAAGTGTGGAGCCCTCTCCAACACCCCTCAGTTCCCCACTTCTTTACTCCCCTTTGCCTTGGCCGCTGGAAACCGAGGCCTCCGCGTCCTTCCCATTTCCCCATTACTTGAATTTCCCGCCTCTGCTGCCTCCTGGCCACAGGCACCCCCTCCTCACGGCGAGGGGCCTCCATGTCAGGCAGACCACTCACTTCCTGCACTGTGACCCGCCCGGCTCCCGACTCCTCCGTCGGTCCTGTGATCCGTAGACCGAGGCTCCCCTCAGCCCTGGCGGCCGACTCCACGCTCCCTGGTGCCGTCTCCCTGTGCCATGGCTGCCTGGCCATCAGCCTGATTGGTCTGGACTCCTCTCCTTGCTCCCCAGACGTTCCCTGACCTTGATCTGGTACTGGAGCTTGCTGATATTCATCTTCCCGGCCTCAGCCTGAAGTCCCGTCAAAGCTGCTTGTGTTTGCGCCCCGGTGCTTGTGCGTGACAGGATTTTTCAAAACTGCAGGACCTACCGTATCAACTATTATGGAAAGGCCATTCGGGGTGGGCATGGGTGGGTCCCTGAACATCTCTAGCAAGACTGTCCCTGTTTCTGGCTCTGGCTGCCCTTTCCTCCCTTTTCACGCTCTCCTTGCACAGAGCGGGCCGTTTGTCCCCACGTGGAGCTGGTCACCCCCCGAGGGAAGAGGCCGCTCCGCTCCGCCTGTCACATGCTGGCTGCGTGCGCCTGGCAGGCAACAGACCTGCCTCGCCTCAAGGTCCGGGCGCCAGACTGCTGCCTCCGTGCCCCATAGCACGGAGGCCCCGTCAACAGTCCCCGCCGC
>NW_025336306.1:2903-11816 GCF_004798865.1 Varanus komodoensis
CATGTTCCCAGACAGAGTAATATTACCAGCAATTATTACAACAAGCAAGCAAGCAAGAAAGCAAGCAAACAGAATGACCTGGTAAGGGGAGTCCCTGGACAACCCAGGCCGTGGCGAATGGGCACAGACAAGGGATAACTCGCGGCTGAGCATGGCTTCATAAGCCTCGGAGGCTGCTGGCCCCGCCTCCCTGCCTCTCCGCTGCTCCCTCCATCGCCGGCCAAGCTCCCACCTTCCCTGCACCGGTTTCCTGGCCGCCAGTTCCCCCTGCAAGTCTTTCAGTCTCTGCTGCGCCTCAGCCTTGCCAAGAGCCCTGACAAGAGGCTATGTGTGAGGACAGCCAGCTGCTGAGGCGAACCCCATTCTCCCAGGACCAGCCATGGCTTCCTCAGATCCACACGGACAAAGGCCGGGCTGGAGTGTGTGAAGCACGGACGGTCCTCTTCTGACCCACTTTGCTGCACTGCAGGAGCCAGAATGCACTGGCAAGACGATCTCAAGCGTCTCTTCCTTGCAGGGTCCAGCGTGCAGGTCGAGCAGCTCTAACTGCGTTTTGGGGATCCTCCTTGTTTCCCCACCTTGAGCATCTCCCTGCTGGGATGGGGCGTTAGTGCAGTGGTGCTGTAGCTGCTGCCCCCGTTGGCACCTCCGTCCTGGGACTGGGAGGGATATTGACTGCTCTCAGCCTGGGGGCCACTGGCTTCTGTTCCATCCTCTGGACAGAAAGGCCACGCAAAGCCCACGTTGTCCTGAAGGTTCCCCCTTTCCTGTTGTGCTGTCTCAATCCATCCAGCCCTGTGGCTTCCCTCTTATGTGCCTCCAGCAAAGTGCCCACCTGATCCCCTCTCCCCAAACGTTGCATATAACAGACGGGGCATAAAAATATCCAGTACAGACACCTTCTTACCAGTTCCTTGGGGTGCCAGATAATGCCGCATGTTATTTCTTAATAACATAAATAAAAGGACCCTTCGCTAGATTCAGAGGAACAGAGAACAGTGAATTGATGAGCTGCATGTGGCAGGAAGTGACTGTGCGGTGCTGGAAAGTAAGTCTGGACGGAGTCACATGGGTGGCTTGGGCCTCAGAGTGAGGACGGGCCGGGCTCGCATTTACGGGAAGGAAACTCCCACTTACTGACATGAGGAAATTGAAACCGCTGTGTGCAGCAGCCATGGCTGGCAGCCCCGAGAGCACCGTCCGGGCTCTCAGCGAGGAATCCGCTTGCTCCATCTGCCTGGATTATTTCAGGGATCCTGTGAGCATTACCGAGTGTGGGCACAATTTCTGCCGAGCCTGCCTGAGCAAGTGCAGCAAGGAATCAGACAGGAAGGCCTCCTGCCCCCAGTGCAAGGGGACCTTCCAGAAGAGGAACCTCCGGTACAATCGGCACCTGGCCAGGATTGTGGAAATTGCCAGAAAAATCAAAGGGGCTGAAGGGAAGGTGCAACTCTGTGAGAAGCACTGGGAGCCCCAGAAACTCTTCTGCAAGGACCACGAAGCCCCCATCTGCCTGGTGTGTGACAGAGCCAAGGAGCACAAGGATCACCAGGTGGTTCCCCTGGAGGAGGCGTCCCAGGAGTACCAGGTAGGAGATATGTGCACTTCTTGCTGGGGGTGTGGGGGTGGGAGAAACACCTGTGGGCCCCTCTGAGGGTGGTCGATCCGAAGACTAATAGGAAGGGAATGATGCTCCGTGATCCTCTGATCTCTTTCCTTTCTGGATTACCCAGGAACCAGGCCCCTGGGAAGGGCCAGGCAGGATTGCTGTTCACATGCGTGTTCTTTCTTGTGCAAAAGGGATCTGGGGGAAGCCCAGAAGCCCCGGGATTGTGGGGTGGGAGTTGTTTAGGTTGTTCCCCTCCAGCTGCTCCCTGCACCAGGTCTGGGTTGGGCAGAGCCAAAGGAGGCTGTTGAAATGCTGCAGGGAGAGGCGTAGCTGCCCTGAGGGGAAGTTCTCAGGGTTTGTGCCTGCTCTGAGGAGGGGGAGAGGAAAGAGCCGGTGTGGCAGGACATGATGGAGGTGCGTGGAGGGGCCCCAGAGCGGGGAGGGGAGAGCGGCCTCAGAGACTCCCAGGGGAAAGGTGGTCCCGGGAATTAGTCCCTCTTCTCCTCTGCCCTCCTTCCAACCCCCACCCCTCCGGAGTTTACCAAGATTCGCACTGGAGCTGGAATACGGAGCAGGCTCTTTAAGACTCCTCCTGCCTGCCTTTTGCATGTCCCCAAACCTCTGTTGCCTCTACCCAAAGGCTTCGTGAAAGCCCAACTGCATGTGGCCAAGACATACAGGTTCAACCATTAATAAACAATATTGCTAAACGAAATACTGAATTGCATTAAAAGAAGGGCCACACTCCCACAGCCCCGACTCGCCGGATTGTGTGCCTGCGTGTGCCTGTGCTTGTGTGCAGGCGTGTGTCCGGCCCAGCTGGTCTCTGGGCGCAGAGCCAATGAGAGGCCGGCACTGAAGGGGGTGATCAAAGATGCTGGGTGCACTTAAGGGCCTTGACCCATGGAATATTTGTGAGGATCCAGAGCTGCAGGTGCTCCCTCTTTCCCCTCCCCGTTTCTTGTCCTTGCACTTCCTCAAGGCACCAGCTGCACTCTGCCTGTGTTTCCAGGTGCTGCAATCTTTCCTTTATTGAGGAACAGCCCATTTCAGGGAGAGAAGGATTCTATCAGAGATCCTGCACAGGCCATGCCCAACCCCAGTGCAATTCCGGACGAAGGGAAGAATTCCCCAGGAAAAGCAGGAATACCCCCTTGCAGGGGCCGGTGTCCTTCCAGGCTGCTTCCTCCACAGAGGGGCTGCCCTGCCTGCCATTCCTGCCCGGGGATGAGAGCGGCACTGGTCACTTCTGGGGTGGCCAGAAGCCTCTTCCACTCCACCTTCCCTGTGCTTTCGGGATGCTCCCTTGCTGGTTCCCCTCATGAGGAAACAGCAGAAAAAGCCTTTTCCTTTTCAAAGTTAAGAGCTCAGGATGGGCAGTCAATTGAATGGTGTTTTGACCGATCATTCTGGGATCGCACCGTCCCTTCATCTCGGCTCAGAGCCTGCCCAGCGCATGTTGCAGCTCGTTTCTGGATCCGCCTGGGATCAAGAAGGCACCTGAGAGCCCCCTTCCCCCTGACCCCACCAAGATGCAAAAGAGAAGCAAACATAAACATCCCCTTCAATTCCTTTTTCTGCTTCTCTAAACTGAAAGTGAACTGCTCCTCCCTCTCCAGGATCTGCTGCAGCGTCGCCTGGAGAGTCTGAGGGAAGAGAGAGGAAGGATTTTGGCATGTAAAGCAGAGGCAGAAAGGGAGAAGCAGGTGCTGCTGGTAAGTGTCCAGAATGTGTCATGGAAGGGAAGGAGCACTTCAGCCAGGATGGGTCACATGGAAGAGAAAATGGTGGGGAATCGAGAGCCCAGGGCAGCCCTTCCCTGCGGAGAACATGACATTGTTCAAAGTGCTGAACTTCCTATAGCAATTATGCAAGAGGGGCCATTCTGAGAGGGGGTCCCTGAGGATCCCTCGCAAGACTGACCCCGTTTCCGGCTCCGGCTGCCCATTCCCGCCTTTCCACACTCTCCTTGCAGGAGCAAGCAAAGGCAGAGCGGGAGGAGATGGTGGCTCAGTTCAGGCGACTGCATCGGTTCCTGGAAGAGCAAGAGAAGCACCTCCTGGCCCAGGTGGACCAGCTGCAGGAGCAGATTGCCAGGAAAGCGGAGGACAATCTGGCCCGGCTTTCCAAGGAACTCTCTTCCCTTGAAGGCATCATGCGGGAGGTGGAGGAGAAGAGCCAGCAGCCGGCAGCTGAACTCCTGCAGGTAGGAGGGGGCAGGAGCCCCCACATCCCCCAAGGAGGAGGCTCAGCCTGACGCTGCTGGCCTCTGCGTGTGTGGAGGGAGGGCCGAGGCAGGCAGTGCGGACCCTTTGACGGGGCCACCCTGCGATGAGGCCCTTCATGAGACCCAGGCCGAAGCAGAGGGTGGTGCGGGGCTGGGGAAGCGATCGCAAAGCAGTCTGGCCTAGTGGTGTTGCCAATCTGGAAGGCAGGTCGGATCTAGGAACACAGAAACACGGAAACAGAGCGAGTCAGAAGGGGTCTCCTGGGCCATCTAGTCTGACCTCCGGCACCAGCCGGCTCCGCTCACGACATGCCCACCATGTGGTTGTCCAGCCTATCCTTGAACACCCGCACCGATGGGGCCTCAACGACCTCTCGTGGAAGCCCATTCCACACCCTCGGGTCCTGACTGTCAGGAAGTGCTTCCTGGCATCCAAATTGAACCTTGGTCCCCTGAGCTTTGGTCCGTTGGAGCACGTCCTGCCTTCCTCTGCGGGGGAGAACAGGTATCTACCCACCCCCGTGCGACACCCCCTCAGATACCTGTATGTCGCCAACAGATCCCCTCTGAGTCTCCTCTTCTCCAGGCTGAAGAGACCCAGTTCCCTCAGTCTCGCCTCATACGGCATCCCCTGCAAACCCGCCACCAGCCTAGTGGCCCTACGCTGCACTGACTCCAACCTGGCTATGTCCTTTCTGAAATGAGGGGCCCAAAACTGAACACAGTACTCCAATTGCGGGCGCACCAGAGTCGTGTAGAGTAGTAGTAATAGTAACACCTCCATGTAGTAATCTATTCCTGTGCTAAACAGAATCTCAAATATGGTGCAGCTCCAGGACAGGCAGACCTTAACCTCACTCCTCTTGCATGTTTCCACTCACACCTGATGCCCCCAAAGCCTGACGAAATTTGTCTTCTGCACACAAGAGGGAGCTTCTCAGTGTGGCTCCTGTGGGCAAGCGCCCCCGTGTTCTGCTGCTGGAAAGGAGTGGTTGATTCCTGCCTGGGGAAGCCGGGAGAAGGCTGCCCTCCAAAGGACAGGCTGCGGGAGCAAAAGAGGCTGTGGGAGGCGCCTGGCCTGAGTCTGAATCCTCTCACATCCTCCCTTCCTGAATATAATTCAGGGTTGCGCCTGTTTCCAGAGGGCAGAGTGCATGTTGGCCTGGCAAGCAGCACCGTTACTGGCAGGAGCCTCCAGGATGGGCATCAGTCTTGGCACTCAGCTGGAGGCTTCCTGGCGGTGGGGGAATCTCCCAGTCCATTCATGTCCCTCATCATGAAGCTCCTCCTTGTGCCTCCTGGTGGAGCTGGTTTCTGTCCCTCCCTTTGTGCCCTCAAGTGGAGGCACCGAACAGGACTGGGCAGGCGCATCTCAGGAGTGCAGAGCGACACCCGCTGAGCGCCTCCTCTTTCCCTCTTTCCCCTCCAGGATGTGAGAAGCATCTTGCAGAGGTGAGTGTGTCCCCCTCATTTCCACTGGTGCAGGGAAGGGTCTGGATGGCACTGGGAGGACCGGCTGCTCCCGGCTCCTGAGCAGAGAATGCAGATCACCAGCGTCTCTCAAGACAAAAACAGGGTTTGGTTGTCGAGTTTAGAACTCTCCTTCTCCTTCCCCTCCCTCACGCACGGCGGAAGGCTCCTCTCTGCCAGCAAAGCACACCTCCCACCACTACGCTCATATATGCAGACCCCACAATCCAAATATCACCCCCAAAGGGGCAAACTTCCCACAACCCACACAGCACATGCAGTGCTGACCCTAATAACTGAACACAAGCAGACTGCCCCGACTGCCCCAGTCAGCTGAAGGGCAGCTGTGGGGCTGCTGGAGGGTTCTCTGGGGGCCATTGCCCCATGCAAAGGGAGGCCCACCTTTTGTTCTTGGCTGGCCCTCCTTTGCTCCCAGAGGGGATCCTGGGTTCGGTGAGTGTAGGTTACCTCTGCTTTCTCTGACAGAAGTGAGGAGGAGCCCTGTGACATCCCAGCGGCTTTCCTTCTGAAGCTGAAACGGAGGATCTGGGACTTCTCTGACAGAAAGCCTGACCTGGAGCGATGGAGGAAGCAATTCCCTGTAGTCATGAGTGAATCCAAAGGTATTTAGAGAAGACTGGGAAGATCCTCTCCTTCTCTTGCTGCTGTTATAAGTGATGGTAGAAGCTGCAATGGGAGGATTTTGGTTGCGTGGCTACCAATTCACTAATTTTTGTGGCCTTTTTTCCCCACCGGGAAAATCAGCTGGTGTGGAGAGGGCTTCCTGGGGGTTTTCATTCCTGCTTTGGGTTTTCACCACCTAGAAACTGGAAAGACTGGTCACGTCTTGCACCTTTTCTTTAGCAAAGCCTCTAATGAGGTGCCCCATGAGATCTTCAGTGGCAAATTAGCTGAAAGAGGGGATCAGCTCTCAAGGGCGCCACAGTT
Source organism: Varanus komodoensis (assembly GCF_004798865.1). Taxonomy (NCBI): domain Eukaryota; kingdom Metazoa; phylum Chordata; class Lepidosauria; order Squamata; family Varanidae; genus Varanus; species Varanus komodoensis. The sequence goes on from NW_025336306.1 coordinate 9,158, forward strand.
GGCCATCTTGAGTATTACAGAGAGTTCAGTGCTCCGCAGTTTCAGAAAGATGCAGACAGGCTGGGAAGGGTTGAGATGATCTGAGCACTGGAAACGAAGCCCCGGGGGGAGGGATTGGAAGAGCTGGGCCTCTTTAGCCTCAAGCGAAGAAGACTGAGGGGAGATAGGATGGCAAATATTTGAAAAGATAGTAAGAGGGGAGGGCCAAGGTCTCTTTTTTACCATAAAAGTTTGCAGGACACACAAGCATGGGGTCCGGTTAAGGGAATGCTGATTCCAGCTACGTATCAGGAGCCTTTTGCAGACCGTTGGAGCAGTCAGACAGTGGAGCCAATGAGCCCGGGAGGTGGGGTCTGTCCCAGCCTGGAGGCAGCCCAGGTGCAGCTGGAAGCCCTCTGGGAGGGATGCTTCAAGAGGAGGCCTGCACTGAGCAGGGCACTGGGCCTGAGGGCCCTCTTGCCCCTTCCAGCGCCACTACTCTATGATTATTCAATTTCCACATAATTTTGGAATCTGGAGGGGTCATCCTGGAAGGTTGCTTGCTGGGAGCTGCATGGCAGAAGAAACAAAGCGTCATCTGTCCCCATTTCTGGCCCGCCCCCTTTCTAGCTTGGGGTCCCCATGGGTACAGGAAGCCCCATTATGGCTTCCCCCGTTGCCAGCCTGCGGAGTGGGGGCCGCGGCTGCCCAGGAATCGCTGTTGGGCTACAGGCAGCGCCTGCGGTTCAGCCGCGCAGGGAAGCCTGGCCAGGCGGATTCGCGGGACACTCTCAGGTTCTGCCACTGCGGAATGGAAGGGGCCCCTTTACTTGTGAGTCGCACTTTCCTTCTTGCACTCATGGATGGGCTGTTGCCAAAATGCTGCGATGCTCCAGTTTCACTTCTGTTTCGTTTTGTTTCCCAACCACTCTCCCAGGTTGTGGGTTTGCTTGTTTCTCACATTGAGAAAAATAAGGTCCTATTTTAGAGAAAGAGGCCTGGCACTGTTTTTCCTCCAGTACTTGCACTGTTTCCCCAGGGCATCGTGCCACCTGCGGGTTCTGTGTTGAAGGAATTGAAAGGGGAAGGTTTTCCTGCAGAGCTCAGATTCCAGCCTAGGGAGGAAAGCGTGCGAGGCAGTTATTCCTAGCCCTGCGTAGAAAGGCTTCTGGGGGACGTTCATGCCACTGGCATCTGGGATGTGGTGCCCACAGATGCTCCCCTGGTGCCCAGCAACTCTGGCGTGACTCTCGAGCTGCATTTTCCTTCCAGAATTGCTGAGCAGATCGGTGGGGGAGGGGGGGGACATTGGTCTGCCATGTTCTTGGCACTGGCCAGGAGGCACCCAGCACAGCTGATGTTTATGTGAGATGCTCCCGGGTTGGAGGAACGATGCTGCCTGAGGGGAATACTAGGAATTGGCATTAGCGGAGAGGAATTGTGGTTCCAAAGAGCCTCCTATCTTTGTGAGAGAGCCTTTGGGTGCTTCCGAATCCCAGGTCTGTCCAGAGTGGCTGGACGCTTTCAGGACAACGAGGCTGAAGCTGCCAGTGAAATTCAGGCAGGGAAATCTGTGGAGGTTTGCCTGAATTTGCAGGGTGTGTTTCAGTGTAAGGACCCCCTAATGACACCAAGGGGAATAGGGTGCCCCCCAAATGATTTCTAGGAAGGAACTTGTTGTTTTTGGTTATTTCTAAAACTGGGAGGGCAGTCAGGGAAAGGGAGGGAAAGTGAGGAGAGGTTTGGGGAAGTGGGCTTGGGGAACTGTAAACTCTGCCTTTAGCTTTTGAGTGAAGTAGTTCATCTTGTATTGGAACTGAGGGGGAAGCGATGATGCCAGTTGGGTGTTGATGCTTAAGATGGAGATCAAAATGGCTCATCCTCTGCTTTCTTCCTCTGTCTCCATCCCCAGCAGCAAATGTGACCCTGGATCCGGACACTGCTCATCCTCGTCTCCTCTTGTCCGAGGATCATAAAAGTGTCAGCAAGGGAGACAAAATAAAAATGTGCCTGACAATCCGAAGAGATTCAGCAACTTCCTGTTTGTGCTGGGCTGTGAGGGCTTCACAGTTGGAAGACACTCCTGGAAAGTCCGTGTGGGAAGTGAGGGAAAGTGGGCAGTGGGTGTCGCCAGGGAGTCTGTGAACAGAAAGGGCCCGGTTCATTTTTCTCCTAAGGAAGGGTTCTGGGTTTTGTGGTATTCAGGAGATACATGCAAAGCTTGCATTAATCTTTCTTTTGCTCTGCCTGTGAGTGGGGAGCCAAAGACAATCCGGGTGTCTCTGAACTGTGATGGGGGGCAGGTGGCCTTTTATGATGCGGACAGAGAGATGCTCCTCTATGCCTTCTCCGGGGTCCCATGTGCAGGAGAGCCCCTCTTCCCCTTCTTTTATGTTTATGGGGATGCCCTCCTCAGGATCAGTTCTTAAGGCCCCAGGAGCCTTCATGGCAGGCCCTCTGCAGACCACAAAGATAGTCAAGGGCCCGTTTTCTACTTCTGCAGAATGCCCTGGAAAGCATTCTGGATCGGTCGCAGTCACCAGAATAAAGCCAACCAAAAGAGTGCCTGAATTCTCCGTCTCTTTCCTGGAGTTTTCTCTCTGGCTTGCTTCTCAAGGCGACAGGAACCCAATATCGTGATCCACAGGGACCTCCTCTCAGAGATACCGCCATGTCAGTG
>NW_025336306.1:11916-20077 GCF_004798865.1 Varanus komodoensis
CACAGAACCCGCAGGTGGCGCGATGCCCTGGGGAAACAGTGCAAGTATTGGAGGAAAACCAGTGCCAGGCCTCTTTCTCTAAAATAGGACCGTATTTTTCTCAATCTAAGAAACAAGCAAACCCACAACCTGGGAGAGTGGCTGGGAAACAAAACGAAACAGGAGTGAAACTGGAGCATAGCAGCATTTTGGCAACAGCCCATCCATGAGTGCAAGAAGGAAAGTGCGACTCACAAGTAAAGGGGCCCCTTCCATTCCGCAAGGGCAGAACCGGAGAGTGTCCCGCGAATCCGCCTGGCCAGGCTTCCCTGCACGGCTGAACCGCAGGCGCTGCCTGTAGCCCAACAGCGATTCCTGGGGAGCTGCGGCCCCCACTCCGCAGGCTGGCAACGGGGGAAGCCACAATGGGGCTTCCTGTGCACATGGGGACCCCAAGCTAGAAAGGGGGGCGGGCCAGAAATGGGTACAGGTGACGCTTTGTTTCTTCTGCCATGCAGCTCCCAGCAAGCAACCTTCCAGGATGACCCCTCCAGATTCCAAAATTATGTGGAAATTGAATAATCACAGAGTAGTGGCGCTGGAAGGGGCAAGAGGGCCCTCAGGCCCAGCGCCCTGCTCAGTGCAGGCCTCCTCTTGAAGCGTCCCTCCCAGAGGGCTTCCAGCTGCACCTGGGCTGCCTCCAGGCTGGGACAGACCCCACCTCCCGGGCTCATTGGCTCCACTGTCGGACTGCTCCAACGGTCTGCAAAAGGCTCCTGATACGTAGCTGGAATCAGCAGTCCCTTAACCGGAGCCCATTCTTGCGTGTCCTGCAACCATTTATGATAAAAAAGAGAACTCGGCCCTCCCCTCTTACTATCTTTTCAAATATTTGACATCCTATCTCCCCTCAGTCTTCTCTGCTTGAGGCTAAACAGGCCCAGCTCTTCCAATCCCTCCCCCCGGGGCTTCGTTTCCAGTCCTCAGATCATCTCAACCATTCCCAGCCTGTCTGCATTTTCTGAAATTGCGGAGCACTGAACTCTCTGTAATACTCAAGATGGCCAACTGTGGCGCCCTTGAGAGCTGATCCCCTCTTTCAGCTAATTTGCCACCGAAGGTCTCATGGGGCACTTCATCAGAGGCTTTGCTAAAGAAAAGGCACAGGACGTGACCAGTCTTCCCAGTTTCTATGTGGTGAAACACAAAGCAGGAATGAAAACCCCCAGGAAGCCCTCTCCACACCAGCTGATTTTCCCGGTGGGGAAACAAGGCAACAAAAAATTAGTGAACCAGTAGCCAGGCAACCAAAATCCTCCCATTGCAGCTTTTACCATCACTTATAACAGCAGCAAGAGAAGGAGAGGATCTTCCCAGTCTTATCTAAATACCTTTGGATTCACTCATGACTCCAGGGAATTGCTTCCTCCATCCCTCCAGATCAGGCTTTCGATCAGAGAAGTACCAGATCCTCCGTTTCAGCTCCAGAGGGACAGCCGCTGGGATCTCACAGGGCTCCTTCTCACTTCTGCCAGAGAAAACAGAGGCAAGCTCCACTCACCGAACCCAGGATTCCCTCTGGGAGCAAAGGAGGGCCAGCCAAGAACAAAAGGTGGGCCTCATTTGGGGGGGGGGGCAATGGCCCCCCGAGAACCCTCCAGCAGCCCCACAGGTGGGCAGAGCTTCAGCTGACTGGGGCAGACGGGGCAGTCTGCTTGTGTTCAGTTATGCTTAGGATCAGGACTGCGTGTGCTTTGCGGGTTGTGGGAAGTTTGCCCCTTTGGGGGTGATATTTGGATTGTGGGGTCTGCATATATGAGCTTAGTGTTGGGAGGTGTGCTTTGCTGGCAGAGAGGAGCCTTCCGCCGTGCGTGAGGGAGGGGAAGGAGCGTTCCAAACTCAGCAGCCAGACCCTGTTTTTGTCTTGAGAGACGCTAGTGATCTGTGTTCTCTGCTCAGGAGCCAGGAGCAGCCGGTCCTCCCAGTGCCGTCCAGACCCTTCCCTGCACCAGTGGAAACGAGGGGGACGCACTCACCTCTGCAAGGTGCTTCTCACATCCTGGAGGGGAAAGAGGGAAAGAGGAGGCGCTCAGTGGGTGTCGCTCTGCACTCCTGAGTTGCACCTGCCCAGTCCTGTTCGGTGCCTCCACTTGAGGGCACAAAGGGAGGGACAGAAACCATCCCCACCAGGAGGCACCAGGAGGAGCTTCATGAGGAGGGACATGAATGGACTGGGAGATTCCACCACCACCAGGAAGCCTCCGGCTGAGTGCCAAGACTGATGCTCATCCTGGAGGCTCCTGCCAGTAACGGTGCTGCTTGCCAGGCCAACATGCACGCTGCCCTCTGGAAACAGGTGCAACCCTGAAGCATGTTCAGGAAGGGAGGATGTGAGAGGATTCAGACTCAGGCCAGGCGCCTCCCACAGCCTCTTTTGCTCCCGCAGCCTGTCCTTTGGAGGGCAGCCTTCTCCCGGCTTCCCCAGGCAGGAATCAACCAGTCCTTTCCAGCAGCAGAACACTGGGGCACTTGCCCACAGGAGCCACACTGAGAAGCTCCCTCTTGTGTGCAGAAGAAAGATTTGTCAGGCTTTGGTGGCGTCAGTTGTGAGTGGAAACATGCAAGAGGAGTGAGGTTAAGGTCTGTCTGTCCTGGGGCTGCACCATGTTTGAGATTCTGTTCAGCACAGGAATAGATTACTAGATGGAGGTATTACTATTACTACCACTCTACACGACTCTGGTGCGCCCGCAATTGGAGTATTGTGTTCAGTTGTGGGCCCCTCATTCCAGAAAGCATATAGGCAGGTTGGAGTCAGTGCAGCATAGGGCCACAAGGTTGGTGGCGGGTTTGCAGGGGATGCCGTATGAGGCGAGACTGAGGAAACTGGGTCTCTTCAGCCTGGAGAAGGGGAGACTCAGAGGGGATCTGTTGGCGACATACAGGTACGTGAGGGGGTGTCACATAGAGATGGGTAGAGACCTGCTCTCTCCTGCAGAGGAAGGCAGGACGCACTCCAATGGAGCAAACCTCAGGGGACCAAGGTTCAATTTGGATGCCAGGAAGCACTTCCTGACAGTTAGGACCCCGAGGGTGTGGAATGGGCTTCCATGAGAGGTCGTTGAGGCCCCGTCGGTGCGGGTATTCAAGGATAAGCTGGACGACCACATGGTGGGCATGTCGTGAGCGGAGCCGGCTGGTGCCGGAGGTCAGACTAGATGGCCCGGGAGACCCCTTCTGACTCGCTCTGTTTCCGTGTTTCTGTGTTCCTAGATCCGACCTGCCTTCCGGATTGGCAAGACCACTGGGCCAGACTGCTTTGCGGTCACTTCCCCAGCCCCGCACCACCCTCTGCTTCAGCCTGGGTCTCATGAAGGGCTTCACCGCAGGGTGGCCCCGTCAAGGGGTCCGCACTGCCTGCCTCGGCCCTCCCTCCACAGACGCAGAGGCGAGCAGCGTCTGGCTGAGTCTCCTCCTTGGGGGATGTGGGGGCTCCTGCCCGCTCCTACCTGCAGGAGTTCAGCTGCCGGCTGCCGGCTCTTCTCCTCCACCTCCCGCATGATGCCTTCAAGGGAAGAGAGTTCCTTGGAAAGCCTGGCCAGGTGGTCCTCCGCTTTCCTGCCAATCTCCTCCTGCAACTCGTCCACCTGGATAAGGAGATACTTCTCTTGCTCTTCCAGGAACTGATGCAGGCGCCTGAACTGAGCCACCATCTCCTCCCGCTCTGCCTTTGTTTGCTCCTGCAAGAAGGAGAGTGTGGAAAGGCGGGAATGGGCAGCCGGAGCCAGAAACAGGGTCACTCTTGCGAGGGATGCTCAGAGACCCCCTCTCGGAATGGCCCCTCTTGCATAATTGCCAGAATAGGTTCAGCAGCTTTGAACAGTGTCATGTGCTCTGCAGGGAAGGGCTGCCCCGGGGCTCTCAATTCCCTGGCATTTTCTCTTCCATGTGACCCATCCTGGCTGAAGTGCCCCTTCCCTTCCATGACACATTCTGGACACTTACCAGCAGCGCCTGCTTCTCCCTTTCTGCCTCTGCTTTACATGCCAAAATCCTTCCTCTCTCATCCCTCAGACTCTCCAGGCGACGCTGCAGCAGATCCTGGAGAGGGAGGAGCAGTTCACTTTCAGTTTAGAGAAGCAGAAAAGGAATTGAAAGGGACATTCACGATTGCTTCCCTTTCCCATCTTGGTGGGGTCGGGGGGAAGGGGGCTCTCAGGTGCCTTTTGATCCCAGGCAGATCCAGAAACGAGCTGCAACATGCGCTGGGCAGGCTCTGAGCCGAGATGAAGGGACGGTGCAATTCCAGAATGACCGGTCAAAACACCATTCAATTGACTGCCCTTCCTGAGCTCTTTAACTTTGAAAAGGAAAAGGCTTTTTCTGCTATTTCCTCATGAGGGGAACCAGCAAGGGAGCATCCCGGAAGCGCAGGGAAGGCGGAGTGGAAGAGGCTTCCGGCCACCCCAGAAGTGACCAGTGCCGCTCTCATCCCCGGGCGGGAATGGCAGGCAGGGCAGCCCCTCTGTGGAGGAAGAAGCCCAGAAGGACACCAGCCCCCGCAAAGGGGCATTCCTGCTTTTCCTGGGGGAATTCTTCGCTTCGTCCGAAATTGCACTGGGGTTGGGCATGGCCTGTGCAGGATCTCTGGTAGAATCCTTCTCTCCCTGAAATGGGCTGTTCCTCAATAAAGGAAGGATTGCAGCACCCGGAAACACAGGCAGAGTGCAGCTGGTGCCTTCAGGAAGTGCAAGGACAAGAAACGGGGAGGGGAAAGAGGGAGCACCTGAAGCTCTGAATTCCTCACAAATATTCCATGGGTCAAGGACCTTAGGTGCACCCAGCATCTTTGATCACCCCCTTCAGTGCTGGCCTCTCATTGGCTCTGCACCCAGAGACCAGCTGGGCCGGACACACGCCTGCACACAAGCACACACACACGCAGGCACACACTCCGGCGAGTCGGGGCTGTGGGAGTGTGGCCCCTTCTTTTAATGCAATTCAGTATTTTCTTTAGCAATATTGTTTATTAATGGTTGAACCTGTATGTCTTGGCCACATGCAGTTGGGCTTTCGGGTAGCCTTTGGGTAGATGCAAAAGAGGTTCGGGGACATGCAAAGGGCAGGCAGGAGGAGTCTTAAAGGGTCCTGCTCCATATTGCAGCTCCAGTGCGAATCTTGGTATACTCGGGGGGGGGGGGTTGGAAGGAGGGCAGAGGAGAAGAGGGACTGATTCCCGGGACCACCTTTCACCTGGGAGTCTCTGAAGCCACATTCCCCTCCCCGTTCTGGGGCCCCTCCATGCACCTCCATCACGTCCTGCCACACCGGCTGTTTCCTCTCCCCCTCCTCAGAGCAGGCACAAACCGTGGGAACTTTCCCCCAGAGATCAGAGGATCAGGGAACATCATTCCCTTCCTATTAGTCTTCGGATAGGCCACCCTCAGAGGGCCCCACAGGTATTTCTCCCACCCCCACACCCCCGGCAAGAAGTGCACAGATCTCCTACCTGGTACTCCTGGGACGCCTCCTCCAGGGGAACCACCTGGTGATCCTTGTGCTCCTTGGCTCTGTCACACACCAGGCAGATGGGGGCTTCGTGGTCCTTGCAGAAGAGTTTCTGGGGCTCCCAGTGCTTCTCACAGAGTTGCACCTTCCCTTCAGCACCTTTGACGGCCTCTTCCCTTGATTTTCTGGCGATTTCCACAATCCTGGCCAGCTGCCGATTGGGCCAGAGGCTGCTCTTCTGGAAGGTCCCCCTGCACTGGGGGCAGGAGGCCTGTGCATCTGAATTCCCCCCGCTCTGGCTCAGGCAGGCTCGGCAGAAATTGTGCCCACACTCGGTAATGATCACGGGATCCCTGAAATAATCCAGGCAGATGGGGCAAGTGGATTCCTCGCAGAGAGCCCAGATGGTGCTCTTGGGGGTGTCAGCCATGGCTGCTGCACACAGCGGTTTCACTTTCCACAGATCAGTAAGTGGGAGTTTCCTTCCCGTAAATGCGAGCCCGGCCCGGCCTCGCTCTGAGGCCCAAGCCACCCATGTGACTCCGTCCAGGTTTACTTTCCAGCACCACACAGTCACTTCCTGCCACATGCAGCTCATCAAGTCACTGTTCTCTGTTCCTCTGAATCTAGCGAAGGGTCGTTTTATTTATGTTATTAAGAAATAACATGCGGCGTTATCTGGCACCGCAAGGAACTGGTAAGAAGGTGTCTGTACTGGATGTTTTTATGCCCCGTCTGTTATATGCAAAGTTTGGGGAGAGGGGATCAGGTGGGCACTTTGCTGGAGGCACATGAGAGTGAAGCCAGAGGGCTGAATGGATTGAGACAGCGCAACAGGAAAGGGGGAAACTTCAGGACAACGTGGGCTTTGCCTGGCCTTTCTGTCCAGAGGATGGAATAGAAGCCAGTGGCCCCCAGGCAAGGAGATGCTCAAGGTGGAGCAGCGAGGAGGATTCCCAAAACCCTGTGAGAGCTGCTTGACCTGCAGGCTGGATTCTGCAAGGAAGAGGCACTTCGAGATACAGTGGTACCTTGGCTTACAAACTTCACGTGGCCATCTTCACGGACATCTGGAAGAGCCAAGTCTGGAGTAGGGATGTGCGAGGAATCAGTTCGCAGGTGAGACTCCATCAGAATCAGGGGAAGTCACAAGGAATTTTCCAGGGAAGAATTAAAATAGGATTGCACCTGGCCCCAAATAGAGCCCTGTTTCCCCATGGAAACCTCCCCTGCTTGTCGCCCTGCTAACCAGAGTGGAGTGGGGAGTACCAAGTTTTGAATACGAATCAAGGCTAGACTGGAGAGAATTTAAAATTTGACTTGACGCAGAGCCACCTAAATATCCGAGCGGCAGGCCAGATAATAACAGAAATGGGTAGGAAGAGAAAGATACCCCGGAGCAAGCCAGATGAAACAACTCACTCCTCGCAGGACCTGGAGCGGCTCCAGCCCCTTGGCTCCCCCCTCCCCACCCCCGTCCCGGCGGCTGCTGCTGCTGCTGCTGCCTGAACTCTTCCGGCTCGCCGCGTTGCTCCCGCCCTCCCCTCCCCTCCCCTCCCCTCCCTCGGCCTTCCGGAGGGGCTGCCAGGAAAGGCCTCGGGGGGGGGGGGCGCCAGGGGCTCCCGGAGCTGCCCCTCCCTGCCTGGCGCTTGGGGCGGCGCTCTGTGCGAGCTCAGAGGTCCCCTCCCCCATCCAGGCTGCCCGCGGCTTCGGTGCTCCTGGGAAGCCCCCGAGAGTCACGTCGCCCCTCCGCTCCCGCGACCTCCCCACACAGACGGGGCCTCGGGGCTCCAGGCGCTTGGGGGTCGCGGGCGCTGAAATGCTCCGGGCAGGCGGGGCACGGCGCTTCCTCGGGGGCCCCCGGGTACTTTCGCTTTCGCCGTCGCTTCCCCGCCGGGGTGTTTCCTTCCCGGAAGCGGTGGGGCTCCCGCGCGGTCCCTGGTAAACATAAGGGCGGGCAGGGGGTGGTGCGCTGGGCCCGAGGCTTCCTCGGGGGAGCAGTGGCGCCACCTGCAGGCTGGTGCGGGAAGTGGCTCGGTTCCTTCCGCAGGGCCAAGAGCGGCAGGAAGGCGGAGAACTAGCTGAAGCCTCCCCAGAGGGGCCGTGCCTGCAGACGCGGCTTGCTGAGGCGCCGGGCAGGCAGAAGCCTTGCACCCCTCCTGCGTGAGGCGTCCCGTGGGCGCCTGCTTGGCCGACGTGTGTATGAAGTGCTGGACCACGTGAGCATGGAGAAAATCCTGCATGGAAAGTGTGCTTTTGCTGCAATGGTGCTTGGAATTGGGGACCAACGAGTTGGAAGAACCCCGAGGGGGTCCAGATGGGCCAAGGCGGTGAGGACAGGACCCCCTCGGGGAAGCCGTCCTGACCCAGGAGGGACTGCATGAGGGAGCGGCTGCAGTGACAGCAAACCACCTCCACAAATGGGTGCCCACGAAGGCCGGCAGAACTCAAACAGCACTCGAGAAGTGGCACAACTGGACACGGAGCCAGGCCATGGAGGAGCGCCTGGATGCCAGGCGTGCAGCTCTCTCCCGGGAGAAACAGGGTGGAAGCTGGACCCGGAGCGGACGAGCTGGTCGTTCGGCTGCTCTGCTGGAGGCCAGGCCTGGCGGCGATGCCCCAGCGACTGGTGAGCTCTGCCCAAGGCCTGGTTCACGGCCCAGTGAGGGCTGAA
>NW_025336307.1:0-2957 GCF_004798865.1 Varanus komodoensis
CTTATCTTCCATTAAAATGGCCTGAGGGCTGTCTATATCTTTCTATCTCTGTGAGATGTGACAGTCAAAGGGCTTGATCATAAAGCACTGGAAAGTCTTGATGTAGATTGTGGCAGCAATCCCTTAAACCTGTAACCACATTTTCCATCGGAACACCGCATTGTGTTCAGCACCATCTGGAAGCAATGCAAGATCCCGAAAAAGGTCCGGTAAGAATTAGATGTTCACTTCCGCTTTCATCATGAGATGCTCCTTGGTGTTCAGCTCAGGCCTGAATACAATGATGTAGCACTTGGGAAGAAAGATGCAGCCCAGCAGTCCAGCACTGGAGGCCATGATGGAGAAGACCTGCACGGCCACCATGCACTTGCCCTTGGTGCTCAGGTATGAGGGCACGAAGGACACCCAGACACTGCAGAAGACCAGCATGCTGAAGGTGATCAGCTTGGCTTCGTTGAAGGCCCCTGGCAGCTTCCTGGCCAGGAAAGCCACCGTGAAGCAGATGGCAGCCAGGAAGCCCATGTAGCCAAGGGCAGTGTAGAACATGACCACAGATCCCTCATTGCATTGCAGGATAATCTCTCGAGGCTGGGAGTTCATGTCAGAGTCTGGGAATGGTGGAGAGACTCCTAGCCAGATGGTACAGATAAGAGCCTGAACCCCAGAAGAGAAAAGCACAGTGGCATTGGCCAAGCTCTTTCCCAGCCACCTTCTCACCTGATTCCCTGGCTTGGTGCCTAGGAAGGCCAGCACCACAGTGATGGTTTTGGCCAAGAGAGAGGAGACAGCCAGTGAGAAGATGATGCTGAAGGCCGTTTGCCGGAGCAGGCAAGTTGCTTTGCTTGGCTGGCCAATGAAGAGGAAGCAGGAGGAGAAGGAGAGCAGGAGGGAAAGGAGAAGAATGAAGGAGAGGTCTCGGTTGTTGGCCTTGACTAGAGAAGTTTCCAGATATTTAAGGAAGATGCCCAATGCACAGCCTGTAACCAGGGAGAGAAACAGGGCACTGGTGGCCAGGCTGAGCCTCAAAGATTCTTGATAGGACAAGTAGGTGACTAACTTGGGGATGCAACGATCTCGTTTTTTGTTTGGATGCTGATGTGCTGGGCATTTGACACAATGGTCTGCATCTGCAAAAGGCAAAAAGCAGATTCGAGCTCATTCTCCTGTCACAGTCTGGATCGGGGAACCACCTCCAGATGATTGTTTGCTCTTTCCCGCAAGAGCTTCATGTTTACGGATCTGCTTGCCTAGCCAACGAATGTGGGTGTATGTGCAACAGTGCTGGATTTTTTTTTCTTTTAATGTAACTCTTATTTCTTCAGGCCTGTTCTATCAGAACCTTTTTATCAATTGCTTTCCCCCCTGTATTTATATTTTATTTTTAGAAATGATACCATCTTCTGCATTCCTTCCCACATCTTCAGAGACTGGGAAAAAAACCTGCTCTGCTTTCAAAGTACACTTCCCCTGCATGCATCAGCTTTGAAACTTGTTGTACTTCTCCTCCCATTGCAATAAGTTGTCATTTATGTGCCACCCCATTCCCAGACTCTCTGGGTGGGTTACAAGAAACAATAATTAAAAGCTTTACAAAAAACAAGCAGAACACTGATCTGGGAACAGATATGGATAGGAATGTCAGAAGAGTCATTTCTAGGTCATAATCAGCACCTGAAAGGCTCATATGTATTTTAAATACGAGGTAACAAGCAGAAAGCTGCCTGCCAATGAAGCTGTTCTAGTACAGGAAACTTACCTCCATTCAAGCCCCATCAGGAGCAGGATTCTGAAGCAGTGACATATCCAAACCCTCCTCAGATCCAAACCCTTATAGAGCTAATTAGATTCATTAGAGCCCTAAGACAGAACTTGAATTACATGAAATAAATCTGTTTCCCACCTTGTTCAGCCACTTCGGCCACACAATGGCATCTGGGTCAATTGTCACCTTGACCTCTGGGGATCCGTGACTTCCCAACTTCCCAAATTTCACTCTAAGAATAGATTTATTGGGAAACTCCACCCAATTCACAATGTCAAAGTTGGCTGCCAAGTCTCGGTTCTCATCCAAATACACTCCCTCCATGGCAGTGTTGTAGGAGTTTCTCAAGAAAGGATGAAGCTAGAAGGACGGGAGAAACACCAGCATTTAGCAATCTGTTTTGTCAAGTTTGCGGTGGTCATGACTAAGCCGACTCTCCTGTGGCTTGTGGCTGGCTCTAGACTGGGGCAGTGGTGAGTGTGGCAACATTTATGTCGTACAAATCTTTCCTGTCTTGGCTTCTCAAAAGCCATAGAGGCAATATGCAAAAAATTAAAACTATCAAAAAAAGGAAAACTATACACCTGAAAAAGCTAAGGAGAGAAGATACATCTTGAAAGACATTCAAAATTCCTAGGGTGTGAGCCCAGTTGTATATTCTGAAGGCATGTGTTCCATAGTTTAGGGGCAACACAGGAGAATGTGCAGATTAAGCATCAGATGGGTCTTTTGAGGGGAATGTTGCCCTCAGGTGTTTCTTTCATAAAGGTTCTTGTATCTGAACTCTCCTCTGGAGACAGGACATCCCTTAGGTAGCCTGGTCCTGAACCTAAATTTTAGCAAACCCTTTGAATTGGGCCTGGAAGGCAATTGGCAATCAGTGTAGGTACAAACGAGCAATTTCCAGCATAGTAGCTTTCGTTGAAGTTGCTCTGGGGAAAAATGCTTCTCCAATGCATTTCATGAAAAGATTAAAGAATGTGGGCACAAGGTAGAACAATGTGGGACTCAATAGAGAACATTCCTTGATTGAATGTATTTAAAAATCAAAAACCATATTGATATGTTCTGAGTAATAGATTTTCTCAACTCAGTTTCTTCTATGGAGTAAATGAATTGAAACATGGAGGAAGGGCGGGGGACCAAAATGTAGTGTTATTCCATCTGCTGTGGGGAGGCAAGCACCTCCATGTTT
>NW_025336307.1:3057-3517 GCF_004798865.1 Varanus komodoensis
TTCCAGCATAGTAGCTTTCGTTGAAGTTGCTCTGGGGAAAAATGCATCTCCAATGCATTTCATGAAAAGATTAAAGAATGTGGGCACAAGGTAGAACTCTGTGGGACTCTACAGAGAACATTCCTTGATTGAATGTATTTAAAAATCAAAAACCATATTCACATGTTCTGAGTAATAGATTTTCTCAACTCAGTTTCTTCTATGGAGTAAATGAATTGAAACATGGAGGAAAGGCAGGGGACCAAAATGTAGTGTTATTCCATCTGCTGTGGGGAGGCAAGCACCTCCATGTTTTTTGCTTTTTGTCGGGTCTGGCATGGAAATTCTGACGTCTGTGCAAAAGCAGAAAGATATTCTTGCCCCCTCAGCAGATGGTGGAACGTCCTGATCAAAGTCAAAATTCTCCTATGCCTCACCTATAACTTGGTAAGTCCCAAGGTGTGGGTTGATGATGGAACCT
>NW_025336307.1:10090-17145 GCF_004798865.1 Varanus komodoensis
TATCAGGGTCGCCTGCAAAAGAATAAAACTCTTCCACTCGGGGATGGTGAATGTGAAGTGATGGCAAAGACTCCGTCTACATCACCTCAGCAGGTTCCTCAAAAATGCCTTTTAAGGAGCTTTTGTAAAATTCTCCTGAGTTTCCAACACACTAATTTTACAACATTTTAAATCTGCAAAATCGCACAGAGCATTATAGGTAAGCAAAAGGCCCCCACAAATAACGGGGTGAAATTCCAGCAACTCTGAAAGAGTAATTTATTTCCAAAATGTCAATGTCTTAGTAGGACATCCAGCTAGCACTGCCCGAATGGCCCGGATACACAGCAGGACGGTCTGTTATTCCAGTTAACTTTTGTCTTCCTACTTTATCATCCCCCACGATGATACGGACATCATTTTTGCTGTTAATTCTGGAAGGTGCTGTAGGCCTTCGTAGATCCCGTCAACTTCAGCCTCTTCAGCACCAGTGACTGGGGCACAGACTTGGACTCCTGTGATGCTGAATGGTTTGCCTTGGATTTGAACTGAGATCACTCTGTCCTTTTGGAGATTGGATCCCAGTACCGCTTTTGTACTGCCCATGGGGTTTCCCTGGCAAGGGGGCTGGAGTCGGCTGCCATTTCCTTCTCCAGCGGATCACGCTTCGTCAGAGCTCTCCGCTACAACATTTCCATCTGGGTGCCCCTGCATGGCATAGCTCAAGGCTTCACTGAACAACACAAGCCCTTTTGCCCCAGCAAGGCAGTGATTAATAAAGGGGTGTGTATTTAGAAACCTTCCCCCTTGAGGCCCCTCTCCAGTGGCCCATCCTGGGAGCTGCAGTCCCTGATCCCACCATGGGGACAATCTATGCCCCATCTATGGCATAGATCTATGCCTCTTATAGCATCTTCTAGAAATAAAACCAAAAATGATGTCCGTATCATCGTGGGGGATGATAAAGTCGGAAGACAAAAGTTAACTTTGTGTTGCTTGGTGTGCTGGAAATGCAGGAGAAATTTTCAAAAGCTCTTTAAAAGGCAATTTTGAGGAACCTGCTGAGGTGATGTAGACCGAGTCTTTGCCATCACTTCACATTCACCATCCCCGAGTGGAAGAGTTTTATTCTTTTGCAGGCGACCCTGATAAAGTTTCCGCAGCCAGCCGAAATTGGGGGACAGGGGGGCTGCTTTGCCCTGCTTCATTTTGTACCGCATCGCCAAACTCAACTGTTATTCCTGAAATCCTTTGTTTCAGATCCCCCATGATGATCCGGACATCATTTCTTGGTTTTAATTCTAGAAGGTTTTGTAAGCCTTTATCAGTCTTGCCATCTCTTCTTTGACCAGGTCCAGCGGGCCTTGATTCATGGATCTTGCATTCCTGGTTCCTGTGGAGTATAGATCTTTCCAGCATTGGACTCTCCTTTCACCACCAGACACATCCAGAGCTGAGTGTCCTTTCGGCTTTGACCCAGTCGCTTCGCTCTTCCTGGCGCTACTAGTACTAGCCCTCTGCTCTTCCCCAGGAGCACATTGGACACTTTCCAACCTGAGGGTCTCATCTTCCGGCCTCATATCTCTGCCTTTTGGCACTGTCCGTGGGGTTTTCACGGCAAGGGGACTGGAGTGGGTTGCGATTTCCACCTCCATCGGATCAGCTTTTGTCACAGCTCTGTGCTGTGATCCGTCTGCCTGGGTTGACCCTGCACGGCGTAGCGCAAACCTCATTGAGCTACACAAGCCCCTTCGCCAGGGCAAGGCAGCGATCCATGAAGGGGTGTGTATTTCCAAACCTCCCCTGTGAGGCCGCCCTCTGGTGGCCCGTCCTGGGAACTGCAGTCTCCTGATCCCATCCTCCCCTTGAGGGATCACTGCCTTGCCGTGGCAAAGGGGCTTTTGTAGCACAATGAAGCTATGAGATAATTCGTGAAGGGCCACCCAAGACGGACAGGCAATAGCAGAGAGCGCTGGCCAAGGGAGACAAGACTGATGAAGGCTTACCACACCTTCTGCAATTAACACCAAGAAATGATGTCCTCATCGCCATGGGGGATTAGAATGCTCAAGTAGGAAGTTGAAGGATTTCAGGAATAACAGGTGAGTTTGGCGATGCGGTACAGAATGAAGCAGGGCAAAGCAGCCCCCCTGTTCCCCAGTTTTGGCTACCTGCGGAAACTCTATCAGGGTCGCCTGCAAAAGAATAAAACTCTTCCACTCGGGGATGGTGAATGTGAAGTGATGGCAAAGACTCNNNAGAGTCTCTTTTGCCAAAGTGTATCCAGGCAGCTGCAAACTCTTCTTCTAGCCTGACCTCAAATATGGGTTGTTTCCTTTGACGTCAGCTACACTCCTGAATAGAGATGGTTCCATCTGGACACCGAGCACTAGTGTAGAAACAGGGCTACTTCTCTTGTCCCGACCCCCTGATGGGGTGTCAGGCGAGCCAAGCTGCCCAGTTAGAGACCTTGCGTAGGACTCATGAGTTGAAGCAAAGGGAAGGAATCTGAGGAGAAATTCCCAGTTGGGGTTCAACAGTCTTGATGGGGCCAGAGCCTTATCCTGTAAGCTACCAAGAGGACTTTCCTAGTAATCTGCCTTGTGGCTACACAGAGCCAAACAAGGTGTTAATTGCAAAGGGACTGTCAGGGGCTTTGGAGCTTATTTTGAGGTTCAGAATTTCTCCTCCTGATTTCTCCTGCCCTTTGCTCCCAATCGACAGATGCACTGTTGAGGGGGAGAGGCCTACTCCTGCAGGTGGGGTGAGCTGAGTTTCCTTTGCAATGGGTGGAAGTACTGTAGAGATATGCATTAACTCTACTTATGATGTCTTTTGTATAAAGGACAACAGAAGAATTGTATAATAAACAACTCTTCGGGCGGTCTTCGGGTGTCGGGCAGCCGGCGGCTAGAAAGCGCCACCGAGGGGAGTGCCGGCGGGAGGAACAACACCCGGCAGACAACGCCGCGAGAGACCACGCCGCGCTTGCGCCCGAAGACCACGCCGGAAGACCACACCAAAAGACCGTGCTGCGCTGCCTATTCCACCGCTACCTGACTGCCCGGCCATGCCCTTGCACACGTGGCAGGCGTGCTGGGACGGGCCGGGGCATCGGGCGGCTGGCAGCTAGAAAGCGCCACTGAGGGGAGCGCTGGCGGGAGGAACAACACCCGGCAGACAACTCTGCGAGAGACCGCGCGGTGCCCATGCCTGCGCCCAATGACCGTGCTGGAAGACCACACCGAAAGACCGCTCCGCACCGTCGATTCCACGGCTACCTCACTTCCCTGCCACGCCCCTGCACACATGGCAGGCGTGCCCGTACGGGGTGGGGCGTCGGGCAGCTGGCAGCCCAAAAGTGCCGCCGAGGGGAGCGCCGGTGGGAGGAACAACACCCGGCAGACAAGGCCACAAGAGACCGCGCCGCGCCCGAAGACCGCGCCAGAAGACTGCGCCGGAAGAGCATGCCGCGCTGCCGATTCCACCGCTACCTGACTGCCCTGCCATGTCCCTGCACACGTGGCAGGCATGCCCAGAAGGGGCGGGGCGTTGGGCGGCCGGCGCCTAGAAAGTGCCGGGAGCGGCCGGGGCCGGAAGCCTCGGGCCGGCGGCCAAAGGGCGTCGGCCAAAGGGCGGTCGCTGCCATTTGGGGGGGCCGTTTGGGGGGGCTGAGGGGGGCTGGGCTGGCCAGGGGACTTGCACTTTTGTTGTGTTAGGCCCTCCTGCTGAGTGGCAAATTTTAAATGTTTTTATAATTTTAAAGCGTTTTAAATTGTTTTATGGAGTCGTCCCTGGCCATGTTGCCGCTTGTATTTCCTGGGGAGCGCACTGGTGCCACCATTGGTATGGTGATGGGCAATGGACGTAACAGCGGTGGGAGCTTAATGTGTCCGCATAGAAGGAGGGACAGATGGCTGACACCTGTCCCTACTTCTGCTTTTGCTCCCAGCCAGAGGGTGCCAGGGAGTCTTGTCAGTCGCCCCTCGGGCCTGACGGTGCTGTTGTTTAATGCCAGGTCGGCCAATAACAAATCTGCCCTCATCCATGACTTGATTGTGGATGAGGGGGCCGACCTGGCCTGTATAATGGAGACCTGGGCGGGAGACGGGGGGGATGTTGCCCTCTCCCAATTGTGCCCGCCCGGGTATATGGTCCAGCACTGTTCACGCCCGGAGGGGAGGGGAGGGGGGGTCACTTTGGTTTACCGAGCCTCCATCTCTCTCAAGGGACTTCCTGTCCCTTCGAGACCAGGGCTGGAGTGTCTCTACTTGGTGTTGGGCGACCAAGACAGATTGGGGATTCTGTTGGTGTACCGTGCACCCTTCTGCCCAACAGTCTCCCTGCCTGAGCTGACGGAGACTGTCTCGGACCTGGTGTTGAGGACCCCCAGGATGTTGGTCCTGGGGGACTTCTATCTCCATGCTGAGGCTAGTCTGACGGAGCAGCTCAGGACTTCATGGCCTCCATGATGACCATGGGGCTGTCTCACATGTCACCGGCCCGACCCATGAACGTAGACAAACCCTGGACCTGGTTTTCTCGACGGGGCAGGAAGAGGGTGGTCTGAGGGTGAGAAATTTATGCTTGACTCCCCTGTCATGGTCAGATCACTTCCTGATGTGGTTTGTGCTCGAGAGCGACTTCTTCCTCTGTAAGGGTGCGGACCCGATTGTGTGGGTCTGCCCCCGGAGCCGGATGGATCCGGAAGGATTCCTGAAGGCCCTGGGGGACTTTCCGGCTGACAAGACGGGTGCTCCTGTCGAGGCTCTGGTCGAACTGTGGAATGGGGAGATGACCAGGGCTGTAGACACGATCGCTCCTAAGCATCCTCTCCCACCGGGCAGAGCCCGCTCTTCCCCTTGGTATACCCCTGAATTGAGGGCGATGAAGCAGGTTGGGAGACAGCTAGAGCGTAGGTGTAGGAAATCATGAGATGAATATGACTGAACACACTTGAGAGCCCACTATCTGGCCTATGCGGTGGCCGTGAGGGCGGCAAAAAAGAGATTCTTTTCTGCTTGCATTGCCTCCTCACAATGCTGTCCGGCAGAGCTCTTTCGAGTGGTGCAAGGCCTGGTTCGTCCAGGTCCGAAAGAAGAGCTGATTCCACCCTCAAAGTCCCGCTGTTACGACTTTGCCGGGCATTTCAGGGAGAAAATTGCTCAGATTCGTCACGAGCTGGATTCCACTATTGATTCAGAGGTTTTAAGGGAGACACCAACGCTACCATCTGGTCCAGAATTATTGGATGAATTTCAGTTACTGCGGCCCGATGATGTGGACAAGGTGCTTGGACGAGTACGTCCTACCACTTGCCTCTTGGACCCTTGCCCGTTTTGGTTAATAAAAGATTCCAAGCACGGGATTGGAACCTGGACCTTGGAAGTGGTTAACGCTTCTCTGAGGGAGGGTCAGATGCCTGCCTCTTTAAAGGAGGTGGTAGTGCCACCAGTTCTGAAGAATGCGTTACTGGATCCAGGGATGGCCACTAATTATAGACCAGTGGCCAACATCCCATTTCTGGGCAAGGTGTTAGAGCGAGTGGTGGCGGGACAACTCCAAGCACTCTTGGATGAAACTGATTATCTGGATCCTTTTCAGTCCAGCTTCAGACCCGGGTACAGTACTGAATCTGCCTTGGTCGCCCTGTACGATGACCTGAGCAGAGAGAAGGACAGGGGGGGTGCATCCATGTTGGTTCTCCTGGACCTCTCAGCGGCTTTCGATACCATCGACCATGGTATCCTTCTGGATAGGCTGGCGGGATTGGGGGTCGGAGGCACCGCCTTGTGGTGGTTCCGCTCCTATCTCAACGGCTGATTCCAGAAGGTGGTGCTGGGGGACTATGGCTCTGCACCATGGCAGTTATGCCATGGAGTACTGCAGGGGTCCATTTTGTCCCCTTTGCTGTTTAACATCTACATGAAACCGCTGGGAGAGGTCATCAGGAGGTGTGGGCTGCGGAACCATCAGTACGCTGATGATACCCAGCTCTACCTCTCATTTTCCACCAATCCAGGTGAGGAAGTGGCTGTACTGAACCTGGCCGAGGTAATGGGCTGGATGAGGGCCAATAAACTGAAGCTCAATCCAGACAAGACGGAGGTCCTGTTGGTTGGCGGTTCGTGCTTCGGAGAAGGTGAATTGAACCTTGTCCTGAACGGGGTTGCACTCCCTCCTAGGGACAAGGTCTGCAGCTTGGGAGTGCTCTTCGACCCGGAGCTTTCACTAGAAGCTCAGGTGACAACAGCGGCGAGGAGCGCTTTCCTCCAGCTTCGGCTGATTCATCAGCTGCGCCCTACCTGGAGTATGACTGCCTTGCAACAGTGACTCATGTGCTGGTGAATTCCAGTCTTGACTTCTGTAACACGCTCTATGTGGAACTGCCCTTGAAGACGGTCCGGATACTTCATTTGGTTCAAAATAGAGCTGCCAGGCTGCTGACGGGGAGTGGACGTTATGTTCACATGACTTCAGTTCTCCGTCAGCTTCACTGGCTCCCCATTGAAGTCTGGGCCCAATTCAAGGTGTTGGTGATGACCTATAAAGCCCTAAACGGCTTGGGTCCTGGTTACCTGAAGGAGCGCTTGCATCCATATATGCCCAGTCGCCCCCTCAGTTCGGGGGGAGAGGCCCTCTCTGGGAGCCCTCTGGGAGAGAAATTAGGAGGGTGATTACTCGGAGGAGGGCTTTCTCAGCGGTGGCGCCTAAGTTATGGGATGCGCTCCCCGGAGAGGTCCACCTGGCGCCGTCGGTATTTGTTTTTCGGCGCCAGGTGAAGTTCTTTTTATTTAAGCAACATTTTAAATGTTAATACTACTGAATTTTATCTGGCCAGGGCGGCTTATTCTATATTGTGTGTATATTGTATTTTAAATTATTATTACTATTCTAATATGTATATTTTAATTTATGTGGTTTTATTTATTGTTGTAAGCCGCCCCGAGGCTTCGGCGAATGGGGCTGCATAAATATGTTTTAAGAAATAAATAAATAAATAAATAATAAAAGAATGCAATGCACATGCAGACAAAGGCAGACTATGTGTTTCCTCCTGTGGAGCTGGAGTAGAG
>NW_025336307.1:17192-18616 GCF_004798865.1 Varanus komodoensis
GACCAACAGGCCACTTAATCAGGGTCACATCAAAAACTGATCTTAACTCTGGAGTCCAGGCATTGCATAATTGAGATGCAACCCTGCAGATGAGGATAACCTAAGTGCTCTGGCTGGACTTGATTGCCCCTTCAAATCTACTGTTCTATGATTCTGCATTTCTATTTTGTAAAAATTTATTTTTTGACTTTTCTTCCACTATATTGGCCCTGGAGCCCTGTATATATGTGTGTCTCTGTGAGAATTGACATTCAAAGAGTCGTGACCACAAACCACTGGCAAGAATTGACGCAAATTACAGCAGCAATCCTGCCCCACTGTTTATTAACATTTTTGATTTGAACACAGCAGTGTGTTCATTGTAATCTGGACACAACGCATGATCCCGAAAATGGCCCAGTAAGAATTAGATGTTCACTTCTGTTTTCATCATGAGATGCTCCTTGGTGTTCAGCTCAGGCCTGAATACAATGATGTAGCACTTGGGGATGAAGATGCAGCCCAGCAGGCCAGCACTGGAGGCCATGATGGAGAAGACCTGCACGGCCACCATGTACTTGCCCTTGGTGCTCAGGTATGAGGGCACGAAGGACACCCAGACACTGCAGAAGACCAGCATGCTGAAGGTGATCAGCTTGGCTTCGTTGAAGGCCCCTGGCAGCTTCCTGGCCAGGAAAGCCACTGTGAAGCAGACGGCAGCCAGGAAGCCCATGTAGCCAAGGGCAGTGTAGAACATGGCCACCGATCCCTCGTTGCATTGTAGGATAATCTCTCGAGGCTGGGAGTGCATGTCAGAGTCTGGGAAGGGTGGAGAGATTCCCAGCCAGATGGTACAAATAAGAGCCTGAATCCCAGAAGAGCAGAGCACAATGGCATTGGCCAGGCTCTTTCCCAGCCACCTTCTCACTCGATTCCCTGGCTTGGTGGCTAGGAAGGCCAGCACCACAGTGATGGTTTTGGCCAAGAGAGAGGAGACAGCCAGTGAGAAGATGATGCTGAAGGCCGTTTGCCGGAGCAGGCAAGTTGCTCTGCTTGGCTGGCCAATGAAGAGGAAGCAGGAGGAGAAGGAGAGCAGGAGGGAGAGGAGGAGAATGAAGGAGAGGTCCCGGTTGTTGGCCTTGACTAGAGGAGTTTCTAGGTATTTAAGGAAGATGCCCAAGGTACAGCCTGTAACCAGGGAGAGAAACAGGGCACTGGTGGCCAGGCTGAGCCCCAAAGTTTCTTGATAGGACAGGTAGGTGACTGTCTTGGGGATGCACTGATCTCGTTTTTTGTTTGGATGCTGATGCACTGGGCACTTGACACAATGGTCTGCATCTGCAAAAGACAAAAGGAAGAATCAAGCTCATTCTCCTGTCACAGTCTGGATCCAGGAGACACCTCCAGATGCTTGTGTGCTCCTTCCCACAAGTGGTTTGTGTGTA
>NW_025336307.1:19488-20526 GCF_004798865.1 Varanus komodoensis
ATTGTGAAGGTCCTCCAATTAGTTGCCATTCATCTTGCAGAAGGAAACCTCAGAAGAACTTCCCTAGAGGACCTTATCAGGTAAGGTGGAATATGTGGCCAATAAAGTCATGAATGGCTTTAAGAGTAAATCCCAACTCCCTGGACTCGAATGACACCGGATCACTCTTTCCGCACAGTGTGCATTCTTCTGCTTTGGTTAGCAGGTGCCCGAAGAGTGGCACTGGCGAGTGCCCCAGGAGTGAGACACTCAAGCTGTCTGTATTTCAATACTCAAACTGAGAGTGAGAAATCCAGACAGGGCTTCCCGTTGCTGGAGTTTAGAAATCCATCCTTCCAAGTCTTCTCCATGGAAATTCCGGTCTCCTGAGCATCTTCTCCTGCATGCCCCCGTCTCCTGCATGCCCACAATTTTCTTAGACATGGAACAGATTGAATTCATATGGGGCACGAATCATACCTGTTGGGCCTCAGCAATCCCCAGACCGAACCACAAGACTGCCACAATTGAACATATGTGAATAAAACTCCTGACTATGGGTTTAATCAGGCCTATTGAAATAAACAAGGCAGGAAAGGATTAGGCTTAGAATGTTTGTCCCGTTCCTGAAAGGAGGCCCTGTCCTTCCGAGTCACCCACCTTCCTGAGTGGAGAAGGTCCCTTCTGGGCAGGGAATGCAGTCATAGCAGCAAACAGGCTTTCCTTCTTGAATCACCTTAAAGGATCCAGGATTACAGCTCTCCACACACCTGGAATGAGGCAGGGTCTAGGCACAGAAATAGGAAGTATGAAGGAAAGTGTGGTCATGTCAGGCCTGGAATAACTCTGGAAGAGAGACACAGAAACAAAGCAGCCAGGAGGGTTTTCCTTCTTCCAGATTCCACTTGTTTCTAATATGCACTCAATGGCCTATTTGCTCCCTGCTCGATCCTTGTGCAATTCATCTGTTGTTTCCCCAGTGCTGAATCTTACATCTGGCTGGAACATCTGACTAGGGGAATGGAAATGTCACCTCTTGAAATCTTTGAGCTAGGAATC
>NW_025336307.1:21385-23747 GCF_004798865.1 Varanus komodoensis
GGTCATGACTAAGATGACTCTCCTGTGGCTTGTGGCTGGCTCTAGACGGGGCAGTGGTGTGTGTGGCAACATTTATTTCGTACAAATCTTTCCTGCCTTGGCTTCTCAAAAGCCATAGAGGCAATATTCAAAAAAATAAACTATCAAAAAAGGAAAACTACTCACCTGAAAAAGCTAAGGAGAGAAGATACATCTTGAAAGACATTCAAAATTCCAAGGGTTTGAGCCCAGTTGTATATCCTGAAGGCATGTGTTCCATAGTTTAGGGGCAACACAGAAGAAAGTGCAGATTAAGCATCAGATGGGTCTTTTGAAGGGAATGTTGCCCTCAGGTGTTTCTTTCCTAAAGGTTCTTGTATCTGAACTCTCCTCTGGAGACAGGACATCCCTTAGGTAGCCTGGTCCTGAACCCAAATTTTAGCAAACCCTTTGAATTGGGCCTGGAAGGCAATTGGCAACCAGTGTAGGTACAAACGAGCAATTTCCAGCATAGTAGCTGTCGTTGAAGTTGCTCTGGGGAAAAATGCTTCTCCAATGCATTTCATGAAAACATTAAAGAATGTGGGCACAAGGTAGAATTCTGTGGGACTCTACAGAGAACGTTCCTTGATTGAATGTATTTAAAAAATCAAAAACCATATTGATCGGTTCTGAGTAATATATTTTCTCAACTCAGTTTCTTCTATGGAGTAAATGAATTGAAACATGGAGGAAGGGCAGGGGACCAAAATGTAGTGTTATTCCATCTGCTGTGGGGAGGCAAGCACCTCCATGTTTTTTTGCTTTTTGACGGGCCTGGCATGGACATTCTGAGACGTCTGTGCAAAAGCAGAAAGATATTCTTGCCCCCTCAGCAGATGGTGGAATGTCCTGATCAAAGTAAAAATTCTCCTATGCCTCACCTATGACTTGGTGAGTCCCAAGGTGTGGGTTGATGATGGAACCTAGGAAAAACTTCACCCCATTCTGGGGGATATTGAAAGCTCAAAGAAAATGGAAGAAGCCTCCTAGAAGTGTTGGGTTCAATGTCTCACCGAGAGAAAGTGGCAGTTTATTGGTAGAGCTACTGGGAATTGGGAAGCAAGAGTGCGAAGGGAATTGTGTCTGGCATTCCAAAAGAAAGACTATGGACAAAAAAGGGAGAGCAGAAATGGGAAAATCACAAGCAGATTTGCCTTCAGATTATTTCATTTCATTTCAGTTTCGGTTTCAAGGCAATTGCTCCAGCATTGCACAAGCGAATACCTGCCATGGCTGCAGTCTCAGAGCATCCAACCCATCTGCTCCCGCCATCCTGTTTCCCTTGGATCTGGATGAATAAGCAGCATCCATGGCATGGGCCACGGCCCGGACAGTGTTGTAAATGATGTGGCTGTCTAGAGAAAGGATTCCAGCAATGCCCTCTTGGGCCAGGTACTGCAGAGACTTATTCCTCTTGCATCTTCTCCAGCCTTTTGCAGAAAATGCAGGCAAGGCATGATTTCAATAGAAACAGGTGAATGATTTCTTCCAATTACGTTCACTAAAGAGTGTAGTCTTTTGAATATCTTCATACTGGGTCTGCTTGTTTGTTGGCATGAAGAAGGAAAAGAGTCCATGGAGATGTTTGATAGAGAACACATTATACCTCACCTTAACAGCAAGGTCCCACAAAGCTGTGGTGATCCAGACCTTCCCCACCATGGATTTTAGCACCATCTCAAGTGCTTTTTGTACAAAGAATATTTCCTGTATGTAGAAATTAGTCTCTGCCTAGAAAAGAAACACATTGACTTGTTTCCAATTCTGAAATGAGCCATAACTGAATTTCAAGAAGTTTTCCTTCCGTCCGGAGATAATCCTTGAGAAGACAACACAGACACCATTCGTGATGAGGACAGGTGTGAGCATCTTCATGAATCCCTCTCCAACGTCAGTGTCTGGGACGATAAGTGCAACCGAGGTCCATTTGAAGTGCAGGAGCAGCTTGACAATCCCCAAATGGAGCCTTCCTTCCTTGGGCACCATCCGGTAGAAAAAGGGGAACTGAGTTTGATCATTCAGGTCCTGAGAAACAAAGGCACATGTGACCCGGGGAAGAAAGGGAGGGACTGACTTTTTCTGCCACACATCCAACCTCAAATAGTTGTCATCTTCAACATTACTGGTAATGACTCAGAAGATGTTGGTCATCATGTTGTAACTTCTTTCCTTTTTTACAGGGAAAATTACAATGTCCTCTGCCTGAGACAGAGTTTTCCTGCTCACCCTATTCATGCATTGCACTCCCTGGTGGTCCTTAGTGCAGAAGGTTCATGCCTGCATGACTGAGCCATTCTTTTTTTCCTTTTTTCGATTTATATCCTACCTTTTCCTTACAAAG
>NW_025336307.1:24611-25660 GCF_004798865.1 Varanus komodoensis
GCAGATGATACCACTCTAATGGCAGAAAGTGAAGAGCAACTAAAGAGTCTCTAGATGCGGGTGAAAGAGGAGAGCGCAAACGTTGGCTTGACACTCAACATAAGAAAAGTAAGATCATGGCATCCGGTCCTCTCCCTTCCTGGCAAATGGATGGGGAACAAATGGAGGTAGTGACAGATTTAATTTTCCTTGGCTCCAAGATCACTGCTGATGGGGACTACAGCCAAGAAATTAAAAGATGCTTGCTCCTGGGGAAGAAAGCTATGGCAAATCTAGACAGCATACTGAAAAGTGGAAACATCACGCTGCCAACAAAAGTTCATATAGCCAAGCTATGGTTTTCCCAAATGGAGTGTATAGCTGTGAAAGCTGAACCATAAGGAAGGCTGAGTTCTGAAGAATTGAGGGCTTTGAATTTTGGTGCTGAGGAAGACTCCTGTGAGTCCCTTGTACTGCAAGGATATCAATCCCATCACTCCTAGAGGAGATCAACCCTGACTGCTCTTTAGAAGGCCAGGTACTGAAGATGAAACTCAAGTACTCTGTCCACCTAATGAGAAGGAAGGACTCATTGGAGAACAGCCTAATACTGGGAACAATTGACGGGAAAAGATTGAGTCCATACAAGTGCCACTTCCAGATTTGCATTGAGTTGGGTTTAGGATTGGGGCTCACTGCCATCTTCCTCTTGGCCAGATCTGCTACAGGTGCCCCTTCCTCTTTAAATTCCACCTGGAGAATACCTATCATTGCGTTGGGGAAATAGAAACCTGATAACAGAACCATCCACCCTGCCGTGTACTTTGGAAAGTGTATGTGAACTGTCCGCAACAGAGCAGGAGTGGGTGACAGAAGACTGTGTTGGCCAGCAGTGAGTTGACTGCTGGGGTCTGTCATGTCACAATAGGCTGCAGAACAAGCAAAGCTATGGTGCTACTCCACGCCCCCCCCCGACGCAAAACACATAGTGGTCCCGCACAAATAGACAGAGACACCGGATGAACAGATCCTGGCTTTGAACTTCTCTGCAGGCATGTGTGCACAGACAC
>NW_025336307.1:27464-29775 GCF_004798865.1 Varanus komodoensis
TCACATGGGAAGGCCTGGTGAAATCTTACTGTTGAGGGTCCCTTCTGCTATCCAGACCCATTTTTTTGGGGATCTGCATGCTAGGATTAGTTTTAGGAAACAATGTAGAGAAAGACATGATCTGTTCTAAGGCTTCTATGCTTCAGCATAGCTTCACTATGCACTTGGAAGTGACAGCGCCATGTTACCACCATTGCTATAGAAGCCCCAAAGTACCCTGTGGCAAGAGTGGCCATGGAAGTGGTTGCATCTAGTCTTTGATGTCTCCTGCCCTCTGCTCCCGAGCGACAGATGCATTGTTGCGGGGAGAGTCCTGCTCACTGCAGGTGGGGTGAGCTGAATTTCCTTTGCAATGGGTGGAAGTACTGTAGAGCTATGCATTAACTCTACTTAAGTTATCTATTGCATAAAGGACAAGAGAAGAGTTGTATAATAAAAGAATGCAATGCACAAACAGACAAATGCACACTAACTTTATGTTTCCTCCTTTGGAGCTGAGAAACAAAGGGGGCTCTGATTCCTCATTTCTATATAGTCTACTGCTGACCTACAGGTTGCTTAATCAGGGTCACATCAAAGACAGATTGGAGTCCAGACATTGCATGGTTCTAGCCACAGGATGAGGATGGCGAAAACGCTCTGGTTGGACTTGATGGCCCCTTCAAATCTACTGTTCTATGATTCTGTGTTTGTATAGTTTTAAATTTTAATTTTAGACATATCTTCCATTAAAATGGCCTGAGGGCTCTCTATATCTGTCTATCTCTGTGAGATGTGACAGTCAAAAGGCTTGATCATAAAGCACTGGAAAGTCTTGATGTAGATTGTGGCAGCAATCCTTTAAACCTGTAACCACATTTTCCATTGGAACACCGCAGTGTGTTCAGTGCCATCTGGAAGCAATGCATGATCGCGAAAATGGTCTGGTAAGAATTAGATGTTCACTTCCACTTCCATCATAAGATGCTCCTTGGTGTTCAGCTCAGGCCTGAATACAGTGATGTAGCACTTGGGAAGAAAGATGCAGCCCAGCAGTCCAGCACTGGAGGCCAAGATGGAGAAGACCTGCACGGCCACCATGTACTTGCCCTTGGTGCTCAGGTATGAGGGCACGAAGGACACCCAGACACTGCAGAAGACCAGCATGCTGAAGGTGATCAGCTTGGCTTCATTGAAGGCCCCTGGCAGCTTCCTGGCCAGGAAAGCCACCGTGAAGCAGACGGCAGCCCGGAAGCCCATGTAGCCAAGGGCAGTGTAGACCATGGCCACAGATCCCTTGTTGCATTGTAGGATAATCTCTCAAGGCGGGGAGTGCATGTCAGAGTCTGGGAAGGATGGAGAGATTCCCAGCCAGATGGTACAGATAAGAGCCTGAACCCCAGAAGAGAAAAGCACAGTGACATTTGCCAAGCTCTTTCCCAGCCACCTTCTCACCCGATTCCCTGGTTTGGTGCCTAGGAAGGCCAGCACCACAGTGATGGTTTTGGCCAAGAGAGAGGAGACAGCCAGTGAGAAGATGATGCTGAAGGCCGTTTGCCGGAGCAGGCAAGTTGCTTTGCTTGGCTGGCCAATGAAGAGGAAGCAGGAGGAGAAGGAGAGCAGGGGGGAAAGGAGGAGAATGAAGGAGAGATCTCGGTTGTTGGCCTTGACTAGAGAAGTTTCCAGATATTTAAGGAAGATGCCCAATGCACAGCCTGTAACCAGGGAGAGAAACAGGGCACTGGTGGCCAGGCTGAGCCTCAAAGATTCTTGATAGGACAAGTAGGTGACTAACTTGGGGATCTCGTTTTTTGTTTAGATGCTGATGTGCTGGGCACTTGACACAATGGTCTGCATCTGCAAAAGACAAAAAGCAGAATCGAGCTCATTCTCCTGTCACAGTCTGGATCGGGGAACCACCTCCAGATGATTTTTTGCTTTTTCCCAAAAGAGCTTCATGTTTACGGATCTGCTTGCCTAGCCAACGAATGTGGGTGTATGTGCAACAGTGCTGGCTTTTTTTTCTTTTAATGTAACTCTTATTTCTTCAGGCCTGTTCTATCAGAACCTTTTTACCAATTGCTTTCCCCCCTGTATTTATATTTTATTTTCAGAAATGATACCATCTTCTGCATCCCTTCCCACATCTTCAGAGACTGGGAAAAAAAACCTGCTCTGTTTTCAAAGGACACTTCCCCTGCATACATCAGCTTTGAAACTCGTTGTACTTCTCCTCCTATTGCAATAAGTTGTCATTTATTTTTATGTGCCACCCCATTCTCTGTGGCTCTGGGTGGTTTAGAGGAAACAATAATGAAAAGCTTTACAAAAA
>NW_025336308.1:0-14952 GCF_004798865.1 Varanus komodoensis
TTGGATGATGTGAGAGTATTCCAGGAGGTTTATGGGGTGGGGGAGCATCACAGGCCATCTCAGTGCGAATAAAACTGAAGTGGAAGACAATCTCGTTCAGCTCTGTCCAGGATGTGTGGAGGGCAGCAAAAACAAAACAAAAAGCAGGCTGGGGAGAGGACGGAAAACAGAGATCCAGTCCTTCCATGGGGCTGGAAGGGC
The DNA here is from genome assembly GCF_004798865.1 of Varanus komodoensis. Taxonomy (NCBI): domain Eukaryota; kingdom Metazoa; phylum Chordata; class Lepidosauria; order Squamata; family Varanidae; genus Varanus; species Varanus komodoensis. The sequence goes on from NW_025336308.1 coordinate 202, forward strand.
CAGGAAAGTCCAAGCCCCATTTCAAACAAGCTTCTGCGTTCAGCAGGTTGGCACAAGGCATGGGGTTCTAATGGCAAACGTTAACCTGAGGAGCATTTATTGAAACGTTTTCCTAACAGGTCTAGGAAAAACAGCTCCTTTTTACTAATAGGAAAGTCTTGCTTAAAGCGTTACCCCGATAGCATGTGATCCCTTTCTAATACTTTGCTGAAAACACAGTTCTTGGGGTGCCACAAGCACAGTTGAACATGCCAGGCATTTCACAACCCCAAAATCCATTTGGAGTGTTTGTGTGGGTGTGTTTAGGGTTGTGGTGTGGGAGCTTGAACACCACAATTTAAGTTAAAGCTCATTTTGTTTGGAATAAGACAGCATGTTTAGGGGGTCAGAGGAGAAAGAGAAATAAGAGAGAAAATACGTTCTATGCAGGCAGGCTGAGTGCTTGTCATGGTCGATGCAACTGGTCGTGGTTGACCTTGCAATGGACTCGCAAGGCTCCTCGTGGCTGCCCGACTCTGCCTCCTGTGGGGGGCAGGCTGGAACAGGCATTCTGCAACAGGAGGGTCTTCCAGAGCCCACCAGAATACCATTTAGGAAGGACTCGGTGAATCTGGCATGATCATATGGCTTGCATTCCAGTCTTCTCTTTTGAGGGGTTATCAGAGGGAAGGATTCCCTCCCTCCCTCCCTCTCTTTTTGAGTGGGGGAGTGACCACCCAATGTGGGTCTCACTGGCAGTAACTTCCACCCTGGAAGTAAGTTCTGTGCAGCTCTCCAGCCTCTCTCCTGAGCTTCTCTTATCCATGTGTTCACATCAGCATGGGGCTTTGGTATAAAGGAAGGTGTTCGTCTTTTCTAGGACACCGGAGGTCATATGCATAAGCAGAGAAGTGTTTCCCTGGAAGAGGAGGCAAGTGGATGTGATGAGACGGGAGCCAAGTAAGTGATGCTGAAATACCTGCTGGCTGAGGCCCAGGGACACCTGGAATTCCATTTTGCCATGGAGATGGAGCGACACGGTTCCACGCAGCTTAGCACCGAGATGGCTGCCTCTGCCTTTGCTCTGTGCATCGGCCAAGGAGGTGGGAGGCGCTCGGAAGGCGATTTCATGCTCCAAAGTGGGATGAGATTAAGCGAGGCCCAAGAGGCACTGACGGCTTCAGCCCGACTCCTAATGCCTGGTCCACATTGCCTCCCTTTGTCCTTTGCTTGTCAATCAGGATTGTTGTTGTTACCGCTGGGTAACTTTATAGGCCTCCCTTCCCTCTCTGTCCTCCTAGGTGATATGTTACAGTGATTAGCACTTTTATTAATGGCGGCTGGGATGCAAGGCGGCTCTCCCAGAAGGACAGTCAGCTGCAGCCCCACACCTGACAAGGAGAGCCGGGGGGAGTCCCTGGACGAGCCACCAAGCAGGTGGCTCAAAAGCCCCCCAGGAGAACTCAGAAGCAAGGCCCTGCTGATAGGCAGGGATATTCAGTGGGTACTTCATGGCAGAGCTAGGAGACGGGGTACTGTGTGAGGGGTCCAGCTTCCTGCAGGAATTCCACATCCCTTACTCAGTACTTACGTACTCACTGCATTACGTCAGTTGCTTTGGAGTGGGGTTTCTCCCCACCTGAAACACAAGGGAGGACGCAGCTGCATTAGGGGACAATCCAGAACTCCCCCCAAACCTATCTTCATCTGCAAACTTCAAAGCAGAACTTCATCTTTCGTTCAGGGTAAAGGGGAGGAAAAAGGGGAGTACCGCTTTCATTTTAATATAAGCTCCTCTCATTTCATCTTTTTGAACGGCTGTGTGTGAGTGTCCAGGTTTTGCACTTCCCTGAACTGGCAACAACAGTCCCCAGTTGTGTTGTGTTGGGTAAGTATGTGTACAAGTGTGGATGCATTAGAGGGGAATAAAGATAGAATGCTTGGAATGCTCGGGGGCAAGAGGAAACCTGGTTGCTGAAGAACGAGGTCGTTAGACTCCATCAAAGAGGAGGTGGGCTGGAGGATAGTTCAGGATCGGAGAGTGTGGCAAGATTCGGCCCATAGGATCACTTATAGCCAAACGTGACTGAACAGCTGAACAAAAAAAAGACTTCTAACATCATATTAGGAAAGTTGCTTGCTGCACAGGTATGCATTAGGCAACAGTGTGTGTGTTAGGAGAAACGTGCACAATAATACACACTTCCTGGTAAAGTTTTCACGCACTCTCTGTGCATGCATGTGTGTGAGTATCGCTGCATTCAAGCTGGGTCAAATTTAGGCATGAGGAAATTCACAAAGTTTGCAATTAACCAACAGTTAAGGTTGGAAAAATGAGAAACAAGCCGCTCATCCCGTGGGATTAAGCTACAATTCCACCAGCCCATGTCTGGCAGGGACACATGCTTAGCACTTGGACACGTCCTCCCCACTACCGACCTCCTCCACCATGCAAGGCCCTCCGTGAAGTGCCGGTATGGACCCTCATCCAGGCCTCTAGCCACCCTTGTCATGGAAGCTCAGTAGAACAGCCAAAAACGCTCCTCTGTCTTTCTCCATATGCACTCAGGACATGCTTGGCACACACATCAACACAATCCTCAGTTGCTAAACATCTTTCTTATCTGGTTTTTCCATTTTTGCTGTACATCAGTCAGCGAAAATAGACACCCTATTCCAAACCAGGCCTCAAGAGTGTTAGAAATATTGTGTGATGCACTTCATTGTGGAAATCTCTCTCTTTGCAGCTTTTGTTAAATCCTAGAACTTGGAATCGGTCTGATGGATGGTGCCAATGTGAAAACTCAAGCCAGTTTTAAAATTCTTGTGGCAATGCCAATTCCTTCCTTCATCTGAGGCTCTCAGACACCCCCTCATGGTACCACCTGAAGTGCATCCTGTCCGCTTGGGACCGTTCCTGTGCGCCGTTTCTGATTTGTCAGCAAAGTTTTGGTGGCACCGTTAGTGCAGAAGTCACTACTGCCTCTCCTTCTGACTATTACATGACCGCATAAAACAGCCTTCTTCCGTTTGGTGCCCTGCAACTCCAGCATCTCCGGCATTTAGCTTGCTAGCTTTGGCTGATGGGAGCTAGACTCCAAAAGCTCCAGCACACATGGGTTTGTGGAGACGGCATTACGGCACAGCAGAGCTAAATGTCAGATTCCCTCTTTTTAAAAGATAAGGTTACTGGAAGAAGGATAAAGCTGCTTCAATAAGTGAAATATTAAATTCAACGCTGGCTAAATTAATACGGAAGACAAGGAGTGCTTTTTAAAATTAAATTATTTCATTGCTAAGCTTTAAAATCTGTTTGTTTATCCCATGCTTTGTGCCTTGATGTTCTGAGATTAAGCTTTCGCTAATGCTTCATGCTCAGAGGAACCCATTTTGCTGTAAGCCCTCCCTCCCCCTCCCCCTGTGTGGCAAATCGTTAAGGAAAGACCCCGATCCTTATTTACCCTTTGATGTAAAGCTTGCAGCTAGTGATAGATGACCAAAAATGAACTAAAACAAATTTCTCAAGATTTATACAGTCTGCACTTTGAACCTTCCGGGCAACTGAATCAGACACACTCTGTAGTACACGTCTGTACATCTTTGATTTGTGGTCCCCAAAATGTACTGGGCAGCATGCATACTTTTGACAAATGTGCATCAAATGAGTTTAACATTTGAATCAGTGGGTGAAGAGTTGCACCCATTCCAAAGCTGTAACAACTGATGCCTGTCTTTGGGAAGAAATTGATGAAAACACACCCAGATGTTCATGCACAGGGGAAATAAGTGCACATACATAAAGCTTGCAATCTGATATTCCTCAGTCTGGTGGCTTCCAGATGTCTCGGGTGTCAACTCCCATCACCCCCAGCCAGCATGCCCAATCCCTTCCCATCCCTTTTCAGGCTGACGAGCAGCTCTCTCACCGGTAGCATCTCCCCTGCCCAGTGGTGCGAGGCATGTGTTCGAGTTGCTTGGGTGAAAAGGAGACGGAAAGTAAATTTTGTGCCATCCTACATTAAGCAAAGCAGCTTCTTCAGGTTGCCATCCCAGTGAGTATGAAGTGTTTGGACAGCGCCTGAACAGCGGATGACAGATGCAGTCAGATGCTTGCAGGGGGAAAGTGAATCGTCAGGCTTGACTTGCGGGGAGCTGGTGCGGCGGGGAGGTGGCAGCCTGTGGCTGAAGAGCCTGCTGCAGCGAGGCCAGGGGCTTGGGTGAAGGCCCTGCCCCCCGGAGGGGACTCACCCCTGGAGAGCGGCAAGGGATGAGGACGAAGAAGCAGGCTCCGTTGGTCCCACTGACTGGAAAATGCAAACCTGTGCATGTGCAGAGCATTTCTGGGTTGGCAGGCCTTCTGGCGCACAAGGAATGCTGGTGTCAAGCACGGGATGGCGGTTGGGGAGGGGTGGGGAGGAGCTGCTTGGCGGGGTTCGAGCTCCTGTGAGCTCAGTTCTCCTCCTTTGGCTCATTCAGGGCCACAAACTCTCTCACACTTTCCTTCTGACACCTCTGCTGTCTTCCTCTCTACCCGATGAGGTACCAGGAAGGGTTGGGGAACTCTAGGAAGCCCCCTGAATAGGGCTGGGAGAGGGGACTTGAAATCAGACTGAAGAATGCAGGGTGTCTGGCCCATATTTGGAGAGCTGTTCAGAAAAGCCCTCTTGAAAAGAGGAGCAGAGGGGACCTGTTAGTGACATGCAGGTACGTGAGGGGGTGCCACGCAGAGGTGGGTCGGGACCTGTTTTCCCCTGCAGAGGAGGGCAGAATGCGTTCCAATGGAGCAAAGCTCAGGAAGCCAAGATTTAGGGTGGATGCCAGGAAGTCCTTCCTGGTGGTTAGGACCCCTGGGGCATGGACTGGGCTTCCATGGGAGGTGGTGGAAGCCCCATCAGTGAGGGTGTTCAAGGACAGGCTGGACATGCACATGGTAGGCATGTCATGAGTGGAGCTGGCTGGAGCTTGGAGTCAGACTAGATGACCCAGGAGACCCCTTCTGGCTCACTCTGTTCCTATGTTTCTATATACCTCAAGGCTTCCCCCAACCACCAGAATAGAGAATGCCGCACGAGAGCCTCTTATTCCACTGTCTTCCAGCCTTTCTGAAGGAATGCCAAGACTCAATTGGCCACTTAGCTTTGACATCTGTCTACACCCTTACAGAATTCCTCATGCCTTGTCCTTGCTGGGTATGAAGGATGCCAGCCAGCAGACAAAACCAGCCTAGCTGCGTTGCCAGGCAGGAGATGGGAAAAACACGTTTCTCTCCCCATCCACTTTTCCAGGCCATGTTAGTCATTCATTCTTAATGTCTGGCATTTTTAAAAGCATCCCTAAAAGGCAATGACAGACACATATTCACTTCCACTTCGCATCCCATGGTGCAGCTCTGCATGGAGCTGTTTCTGAAGATGCCTGGAAACCTTCCGATGGTCCAAACGGTAACTGCTTGGATGCAGGCAGGAGCTCTGTGCTTGGATCTCGCAGAGCCAAATGGCACCGAGCTCAGCTTAAAGTGCTCGCATTGCTCCTTAAAGTCCTGCGTGGTTTCGATCTAAATCTCTTGGAGGACCACCTTCGCCCACCTTGGCCTGACTGCACTAGAGGGCACCCTTGCATGTCCCTTGGAAGGCTGTTGTGAGTTCGTTTCGTTGTATAGCACTCGATAGCTGAGGATTGGCAGCACCAGCGGAATTCATTCTATGTGGGAGATGCAAGTCAGTCTCTATGCAAAAGAATACAGGAGGGGTACAAACCTGGCATTAGAAATGCCAGATCTCTGAGCATTCTGTGCGTTCTGAAACAGTGACGGGACATTTCAGCCTCCGATGTATTCACCATTCTCCATCACTCGGGTGATCCCGGCTTACCTTGGCCCAGAATTGAATTAGGGGTCTGTTGGAGACAGTTTTGTGAATATTGTTCTTTGATCTGCACTTGTCTCATTACATTCGTGATTTTTGATGTTGTCCTGCTCTGCTTTGGGAGATTCTGCCCTAAAAGCCAGTGAACAAACCAACTGCAGATCAGTTCACAAATGCACGCATGTCACTGATGACTCACCTGCACAGGTAGGAACCATCTCTGTTGAAAAGCACTGTGATGGAGATGCCTGGAAGTCTTGTTTGTGGTGTTGCAGCCTAGGCACGATTGTCCAGTCATGCACACCAATTGCGAGTTGATGCTGCAGGGATAAACGTGTGTGTGAATCGAGTCAAAGAATTACTAACCCATAAGTAATTTTTGTTTCAAAAATCCCCCTTCTTTAAATGCCTTGCTAGACTGGGGTGTTTGGAATAGGCTGGCCAGTTAACAATTGCTAAAAAGAGGGCGAAAGGACACGCTGCTGCAAAGGACATGCAAATTTAGAAATAGATCCGTCATTTAAATAAAAACACAATACTTCTCAGCAGAATTGGGAAGACTGTGACCAGCAAATCCAAGCACTTCCTAAGATTGCTTCAGAGTTATATTTTCCCTTGCAAAATGTGTTTAGTTTGTTTTGCTCGTATCCTTGTATATGTTTTTGGTTATTGTTATGCTGTTTTAATGTTTAGTTATCCGTAAACCATGCTGAGAGCAATGTGCCGAGGGAATGGAATATAAACATTTTTAATAAACAAATAAATTTAAATAAGCGCGCACCATTCCAAGCTCTGAATGTGAATGCAAGGGCGAGGAAACACCTGGCAAATCTATTCAGGATTAGCTGAACCAGTGCTCAGGTTCCTCTTGTTTTCTGTGCCCTCATACATCTGTGCAAAACATCATGTGGGGAAATTTCCTCAGAAGGCTTTGCATATTATCTGGCCTGCTCTGCCATCGTCCAGGTGCAGCTTTCGGTCCACAGATGCCAGACCTCTCCTCCCCTGGCTTCTTATGGTTGCTTCTGCTTAGACTCGACCTGGACCAGGCAGCTTCGCAGCTGCAGAACATCTTCAGATCAAATATCTTCAGAAAGCTGCCATTTGTCAGTCTCTCTCACAGGGAACGGTCCTCCGTTACACCAGAAACATGGGCACCCTCATTCTCAGTTGCTTGCTCTAGTTTTCAAAGTGGAACTGACGTAATTGGAATCCACATCTCAGTGAATAAGGATCCCAGAGGACTGAGGTGGACCAGCAGAGTTAGGGGCAAGATGCTATGAGCCCCTGCCAATGACAGGGAGGGCTGGTGGCTGAACGGAATAAGGAAGCTTTTTTCGGTCCTAATCCCATTACCTGCTGTTGAGATGAATGCACTCTGCCCATGTTCAGGGACATTTTTCACTCTTTCCAGGGATGTCCAGGAAGGATCCTGGTGTTCCCTAGCTTAATTTAAGTCCCGTATCGCCATGTGGCAGAAAGAAAGCAACAGTGGAATTTGTGTTGGGAAAGCTCTCTCTCTCTCTCTCTCTCCCTCCCTCCCTCCCTCCCTCCCTCTCTCTCTCTCTCATATACCCTTTACTCATTATGACACCATCACCTCTGGGAAATCCACCCTTGCTTTCTCCCATTCATAATTCAGCCTGACACAGCACAGCAAAAATCAATTCACACTTATAAGGAAGTGCCAGGGCAAATTACTTCCTGAAGCATCCAACGCCGCTTCATTTCTCCCCCCGCAATGACTCTATCTTCCGCGCCGAGCCCTCCCTCACAACTTAACCCTTCTGCCCTCTCCGTGTTGCGGAAGGGATCCTGAGGTTGCCTGCTGAACTCGAACAGCTGACGGGGTGGGTCACAACCCCCCAACCCCTCCGACTTGGACACCCACCCTTAGAGATGCTAAGAGTACGACTCCTGCCGCACTCACGCTGGGCTGAACCTTCCGCCAACCCATCCATTCTCATCCAATTTGACAGAAAATAAATTGCTTTCAGATTTTTTTCTGTTCCCGAAAGGAGAGAACTTTTGATGATATCTTAGTGGGTGGGATGTGGGGTGAATTCACTTCCTTTAATTATGACTGAGGGGCGTGTGTGAGTGCCCCATCTTTCATTGTACATCATATTTCTGGCGATCCGCAGCCTTCCCGGGGTCCCATCATTCAATTAATGCCCAGGGAAAATATTGTGGTTATGGGAAAACTGCCATGGGGCCTTTTCATAGCAGGAAGTGTGGATGGTCTGGGATGCTGTAGGCAAGGGAGAGTAACAGAAAAAGGAAAATAAACACCTCTCCCAAACATAAAATCAACCGGGAAAATGCCACCCAAACAGCTGTTAAAGCTCACGCAGGTTGCAGTGGAAAAATGCCAGCATCTTATGGGGGCACAGTTCCCACCCCAACATGCTAAAGATTACTGTATTTTTTGCTCTATAAGATGCACTTTTCCCCCCTCAAAAGTAAGGGGAAATGTCTGTGCATCTTAAAAAGCGAAAGTGTGTGTGCCCGACGCCCAGGACGCTGCCAGCCGCCTGCACCACATGGCACCACCTGGCCGGCACGCGCTCGGCACATGCAGCTCCTCCCCCCCCCCCCCCCCCCCGGTGCAGGTGAGAGCTGTGCCACTCAGGGTGAGAGGTGTGGAAGAGGAGGAACCGCGGGCTTTAATCCGCCATCTGCACAGAGAGACGGACTGCTCACCGCCACCGCCCGGGAAGACCCACCGCTGCCACCACCGTGCCGCCCGGAAGACCACAGCTGGCATGCTGCCGGCCCGGCTGCACCACACCTGGCCGGCACGCGCTCGGCGCGCCCTGCTCCGCCCCCCTCCTCCGGCGCAGGTGAGAGCTGTTAATCACAGGTCGGGGTGTGTTTTCAAATGGCAACCCGTCTTTTAATGAAGCCCATGGGGAAGTGATGGGGAATGTGCCTGGGATTATCAGGAAGCTTTCCATGGATCAGTTATCTGTTAGTTGATCAGACACATTTTTTTTAGGATCAGTGGATATTTGAACAGCATTACCTTCGTGTATGAAGTTTATTCTTCAAGGGCTACTTAGTCCGCTGTGTGTTTGATTTACCGTACAATATCTCATTTTTTGTCAGAAGTTTTTTTCTATTATGCAGCATTTTAAATGTTAATATTATTGAATTTTATTCGGCCAGGCGGCTTATTTTATTTTATTTTATTTTATTTTACTGTATATATTTTAATTGTCATTGTTTTAATGTATTTTGTAGTCGATGTTGTAAGCCGCCCCGAGGCCTTGGCAAGGGGCGGCATAGAAATGTTTTAATAAATAAATAAAATAAATAAATATTGTTTACTAGTAGGGCAGTGTGGACATTACTGGCTTTTTTAGCTTTGTTATTGAATTGTCTGCACCAGCTCTTGTATAACTGGTGTAGATTGTGGATTCCTTCAATAATTCCACTACTGACTAAGAAAGTGATGTCAGTGATTGTGAGCAACAGAGCTTCATAAATTCTGACTCTAGTGATGATGAGTTCTATGGGTTCAACAAAAACGAGAAGAGTACTCGAACTTTAAAGTCTCTCTTTTGTTAATGACAGTGATGATGGTTCTTAATGCCACTGTTGGCTGCTGTTCACTTTACAAGGTTGAAATACGGTATTACTGTATTCTATTATAGTTTAGTAAACCATTTGATTCAGAATATTTTTTTTCTTGTTTTCCTCCTCTAAAAACTAGGTGCGTCTTATGGTCAGGCGAAAAATACGGTAGACGCAGTTCTTGATAGTAAGAGCCTCCTATAGCCTGATATTTTTGCCCAGACCCTTTTATCTTCAGCCCTGCTCAGCCCTCTAGTGTGTTTCCAAGAGCTGCTCCACTACGGAATTTGACCCTCAGGCTGCAAAAAGTGCGACACTATGATAAAGGGCTTCAGGAGAGAATTTTGCCTCTGCTGCGAACACTGATTCCATGGCACTTGGCCCCTTCCCCAGTGCCAGCTCTGCTCAGTGGTAGGAACAGTGACCTTGGGTGCAAGGTTCAAAAACTGCATCTCCTGAACGTGCAAGAAGACAGTGAGGGTTGTAGGTTTTGCTCTTGCACGGGCCTCTAAGATTTTTTTTTTTTTTTAATGGGATGGGCAACCATCAGCTCTCCTCCTAATTCCAAAAGCCCTCTGCAAGGAATCATTTGGCCCCCTGGCAGGAGCAGACTGTCCTTCCTGTGACACCCCATTGGCAAGATGTTGGAGAAATTGGCACCAGATTCAAATGAGTTCAGATTTCTATGAAACCCATGTGACCAATTCTGGAACGGACTGGGTTTTTCCAAGTCATGTGGATTCTGTGGACTTTGGGATTGGTTTTCCTCTTTGCCTGCAGGGAAGGGTTGCTCTAATGACCATGGCTTAGTGCTAACGCTCATTCATGCAACTAGAATTGAATTCTGGTTAAAAGCCACCCAGAGGGCCTCAGTTATTGGGTAGCAAAGAAATAAAACAGCATAAATTAATGAGGTAATTCATCTGATTCCATCTGTGAGTGGACAACAGAATGAAAGAGGCCTGACGATCTGGGAAACTCAAATGGAATAGATTTAACAAAAGCTCTAGTTTTCTGGATCCAAAGAAAGAAGGGATATCAGAAAGGAAAGGGGAGTTTTTGGCTCAGCCTCAAGCTTTGTGCGCAGGGGGTCCGTCCCCCCAGGATTACCCCATGCACTGGGGCCATTCATTGGGGGAAAAGATCCCCAGCCCAGATTTAATGCCAGTGGTGAATTTGCAAAGAGCTTTTGAGTACTAGGTGTGTACTCCCCCTTCACATCTGCTTGGGAATGTGGAGTGTCTGGTTCTAACATGTGCCTTTATATCTTGCTGTGCTCCGGGTGGCCAACTACTTAGGAAGAGTCATTCCCCCAGCTAAGATTCCTGGGGGGAGTACAGAAAAAAAGCAGCCAGCCAGTTAGCAGCAGCACGCTTTTGACACGCCAGTTCTCTCTGAAACCCTGTGATTTAGTGCCATTAGGAGGCAGTGAATTTTCACGATTCCATCTGGGTGTAATTTCCGATGCAAAAGTTTGGCCAAGCAAACAGATCTGAATCCATTTTGTCCTTTTGGAAAGAAAGCATTGTTTGCAAATATGTTTCTGGGCTTGGTACCTGCCGAATTCTTTAGATCGGGCCATTTCTGCTGCTCGGATCCTGCTGGACCCTCACTCCCTAAAGTAAGAAGGACTTTTTCTTGCCCTGCAGCAAGTAGGGGAGGGCCAAGAGACTCTGCTTGGCAAAAGGACAACTGGGAGATGTCGCAGCATCACTACCACCTGCTCCAGAATTGAAGATAAATAGGGGGTCAGGCTGTTGGGGAACACTGGTATCCAAGGTGGGGCCATTTCTTCCTACCGGTCTGAGTTTCGGCATCACTGCTGTGAATCTCAGAACCGAGGGCCATTTTTGGTCCACCAGGTGTTCCTACATGGCCAAAAGCCCCTCAGAAATGGGAGAGATTGGAGAGATGATCTCTGTTGAGGCACATCTGCAGAGCTGCTGTTCCTGCAGGACTCACATCACGGGTCTTTGCCTGCCGCACTTTGTGTTTGGGGAATGGAGGGGAAGGAGCCATGCCAGCTCTGGACTCGGCTCTCAACCTGCGTTCCTTGATGGGGAAAGGCAAAGGACAGGTAACTCTGTGTTTGTGTGTGAATAAATGTGGGACTGAGTGAATGGATGGACAGACACACCGGATGGCAGAGGTTCAGGGGCATAAATCAGGGCACCTCCAAGCAAACCTCTTGTTAGCGATGGGGAAACGCCAACCGGCTTCTGTCACACCGAGTCCAAAAGCGTCTCCCCTCCTTGCCCTATGCTATATTGATGCATCCTTGTACAACCCTACAGATCAGTGATGATGATGATTGAGGATGATAATGATGACCATGACATTACATCTGTATACCAGCCATCGCTTTCTGGGCAGCTCGCAGCATGAAGTCACCCATCCAGCTTCCGACCAGCCCCAACCCTGCTTAGCTTGCAGGATTGGGTGGGGCCAAGCTCAGCCTGCTGTCCCCATATGTGTTGGGATATAGTTCTCACTCTGAGAGCTTTCATCCAACCAATATGCTAGGCTGGTGAAGGCTGGGCCATGGGGAACCCCAGTGGGACTCTGCGACTTGGCATCCTGAGGAAGGGAGGCTCCCGTGTTCCTCTTGTCTCGGCAGAGTTACCACCAGGTGGGCCCTGGCCTCAGGCAAGCCTGGGCAAGGACACAGGTGCTTGCTGTGACATGCAGCACCGGGCGGAGAAAACACAGCACTAGGCTTGGGTGGTCGCTAATAACTTTACTTCGTCAGTGCTATTTTCAGAAGAGATAAACCTCCATTGTCTGATGAGCCAGAACAAAATAGCCAATGACTTTTCCTCCTTCTCCATTTCTTTTTTCTCCCTTTTCCCTGCCTCCTCTTTGCTGCGAGCTAGTTAACCCTGAAATCCAATTACTGCTCATTATTCAGTGGAACTTTCCTCTTATCAAATGGACACATTGCAGGGGCTGCTGGGGCTGCCTCGCAATGCTAATGGAGCTGCAAATTACTCCTGAGGCCGAAAGGAATAATAGGTGTGAACTTTGGGTGTGAGCCAGTGTGGTGCAGGCATCGCTGCTGCTTCCTGGGATGGAGGAAGAGCCTCAGCCCTTTGTCCTTTAAGTTCTTGGAGCAGTTTGCTTGGCAGGACCATAGAGATCAGTTAGTCTGACCTTATGCACGCCCACACTGTCCATGCTACCAGATTTCATAATGAGTCAATCTGTGGATTAAAACGTCCATTCAGTGAGGTGTTGTGGTCCCAGTAGTGGGCTGGAGACTTGGGAGATCCGGGTTCAAGCCCTGCTTGTCCATGAAGCTCACTGGGTGACTTTGGGCCAGTCACTCCCTCTAAGCCTACCCTACCTTATAGGGTTGTTGTTGCAATGATAAAAATGGAGTGGAGAAGAACCTTGCAGGCTCCCTTGGTTTCTTGCAAGGGGGAGAAAAATGGGGTACAAAGGTAACATGTGAATAATAACTCATAATGCTCACCTTTGTGGCAAGTGTGGATTTCTGTATTATGAATTCACGATTAGATCTGGAATGGATTGCAAGCTTTCAAGCAAACCCCTTTCCCTCATTTCATCTTTAGGGTTTGGTCCTGTGAGCATCAGGAGTCCAACACCCTCATACTCTTCCCTGCTCATACCCTCCACCCTCCAGCTTCCTTATACTAAGAAAAAAGCCTGAAGATCTCAAGAACGTTCACATTTTTGTGGTCGTCAGCCAAATTAAATTATTACACTAGAGTTTGGATTTCTTTTTTCTTACGGCTAGTCGGGGTTGCCTTTCCTCTTCCTGGGGGGTTTCTGTCATTCAGTCCTGAACCATAGACCAGGTTTCCATGGTCCAGGAATATTTTGACAAGTGCCTGCACTGTCTAAGACCATTGCTGTGAAGTCTGATGGGTCACTGCAGAGCAGCCGTCCAAGATGGCAGATGGGGACAACGTCTTGGGCCAGAGGGATGAGTTCGAAGGGTGCCAAGGGAAGAGCACTGGTGAGGCTGGGACGATGCTCAGCCGGTCACTGGGCAAACATCTGCCTTGGTGATGCAATCACACACAGCATCTGGAGCTGATGCTGGCGAATTTCAGTGCGCGTCCTGCAGGAATGATTGGAGGGGACCGTGATGACAAGGCTGGCCAATCACGGCCACCCGTTGTCTGCAAGGTTGCCTTTCCAACTAAGCCAGGGTGGATCTGCATTCCCTGGGAGAAGGATGGATGGAAAAGCGAGGCGACCCATTTTCTGTCTTCCAAGCATCCAAAACAAAATTGGGCTTTTGGCGATGGACTGGCTACCTTAGGCATCATTGCCCTGCAACTCCTGCTACAATAGGTACAGTGAGCCATCTATCTCAGGAACCGGGCTGGCAGTTCTGGGGTGGGGTTTCCCTAAAGCAGGGAGAGGCACACTGTGACAGTCTTCCTTATCTGGGTGGACGCAGCTCGCCACTGCCTATGCTGGCCAGGGCTGATGGCAGCTGTAGTCCGACATCAGTTGGAGCAAACTCACATGTCGTCCATCCCTGAACCTGTGCCCTGCCCTCACCGACGCAGAACAACACAAGGTGTGGCATTTGCGGCGTGATTTGGGCCTGCATGGCTGGTGAGGAGGATGCTAAAAAACCCGACAAAATGGGCTGGATTCGGCACATCCAATGCCCTGTTGAGCCAGCTGGAGCAGCAGAGACAACCGTTCACCTCTGTCTTCTGTTTGTTTATCTTTCCCCTTCTTTCTGGATCAGCCTTTGAAACTCCCTGGAAAGTGTGCATTGACATGTTTTTTCTGTGGTGGCTGTGAGGGGATGAGCGAAGGGAATAAAAACACAGAGTCTCCCTCCAGAGGTTGTAGAGGTGTCTACGGAAGTGGGTGCTTTCTGCAATGTTCTGAGACTAGCACATTTTGCAAAGTACCCCTTTTAAACACACTTTTTCAAACTTGGTCAAGCTCATTTTCTCTGGGTAATGGCGTGGCCTGTGAGCTGACGGTGAATCACACTATAAGTTCAAAAATGTATGGACATCGACCACAGGTGGCATTTAAATCCAGGTCAGTTGTGTGAGGTGAGCAAATTGGGTAAATGCTGCTCTAAAAGGAAAAGAAAGGAATTTCTCAAACATCTGAGGTCTGACCTCCCCTAAGACCTGCCTATGTCCATCTTTTAGGGAAATGACCTACATGGCACAGGAGGGACCATCTCCGTGGCTTTTCCAAATAAAAAGATCACATAGCAATGGACGAGCACCACACTTCTCCCCCAGAGAGCTGCTGCAAAGTCGGAGTAGACAACACTGGCCTAGCTGGACCAATTTTCGGCATTGCAGAAGACAGAGGAGGATCCTAACGG
>NW_025336308.1:15052-30371 GCF_004798865.1 Varanus komodoensis
GGGGGGGGGGGGTGGCTGGGGACCATCACTCCGTGGCAGAGCATTCGTTTCTCAGGCAAACGTCTCTGCATCTCCAGTCCAAAGGATTGGGAAGCAGGTGATGGGAGAAAGACAGTGGCTGCCAGTCTGAGCAGGCGAGACTATTAGAAGGCCAGAGAGCTTGTCCTGGTGGAAGGCGCTCGAGTGTCTCCTCCAGCCCCTTCCAGTGCATGCCTTCCCCACCGGAACACCTTAGCAGCTTAATCCAAGGCTGCCCTCCCCCCTCTCTCTCTCCCCCCCCCCCCACACACACAACTTGGGCGCAAGTCCAATGGAAGTCAGCGGGACTGACTCTTGCAAGTCAAGATGCATGCGCGGGGAGGACGCGGCCGCAACGGGGCTTGTCCCCGGAGCAGCGGGACCTCCGCAGGGCTTGGCCGCCACCTGAGAGGGACCGCGCCAGAGAGGCGGCGGCGGCGGCTCCTTCCTCCTCCTCCGCCCGCCCTCAACGGGAGCCTCGCATCCCAGCCAGGCGAGGCGGCGACGGCCTCCCTGGCTGATGTCATCCGCCGCTGGCGAGGCTGTGCTGCGCGATCGAGCCGAGAGGGGGAACGGACGCGCCGCCAGGCGGGCCGCCAGTCCGGCAGCCTCAGTCGGCGGAGAGAGGCGCGCCGGCGTTGGGAGCTCGCGCGGGGAAGATGTGAGGAGGGGCGCGGGACCCGCGGCTCTCTTCCCTCGCCCGCCCGCTCGCCCCCGCCCCGCGCTCGCCCGGAGCCCCGCCACAGCCCGGGAAGGAAGAAGGGCGCCGGCCGCAGCAGAGCCGCCCCGTCCGCGGCGCGGAGGCAGGACCCCGGCGGGGCAGCCGAGCCGCCGCTCCTCGAGGATGCTGCGCGCCTCGGCGGGTCCCGCGCCGCCGCCCCCTGCCCTCCCGCCTCGCGGCGCGCCGGCGGAGCGCAGCCCGCGCTCGCCCAAGTGACCGCCGCCGGGCAGCCGAGCGCGGAGGGCGCGCCGTCCCCGAGCCGCGAGCCGCGTCCTGCCGGGCGGTCCCGGCCGCGTCCTGCCGCATTCGGGGTCCAGGCGGCGGGGCAGTTGCGCGCTCCGGAGCGGCGTGGCGCGGCTCCCCCTGGACCGCCGGACGGGCTCGCTCGTCCGCCCGCGCCGCGACAGCGGGATCGCTGGCTGGCCGAGCATCTCCCGCGGCGGCTGCCCTTCACGCGTTCGAGCGGCCCGAGGAGGGGACGCGGGCAGGCGGCGGCGGCGACGGGTGAGTGTCCCCGGAGCCGGGAGGGGCCGAGCCAGGCTGCTGGGAGACGGCGCCCCGCTCGGCATCCCGGCCGGCCTCCCTCTGCGGTTTGTGGCTGTGTGCATGCAGCAGTTTCCTCGGGTTATGGGCCCTGGTTGAGGAGGAGGAAGAAGGGCGCGCGGGGAGGCGCGGTGTGGGGGCCCCGTGGGAGGACGCGCGTCTTCCTCCGACCCGGGAAGGCTGCTTTGGCAAACGGGGCCGGCGGGTAGGGAGGGGAGGCGGGCTGCTGGTCGCTGGCCGGGACAGAGCAGGCACTTTTGGCACGCTCAGGAGCACTCCCCCCTCGGCGCCCGCTTGCTGGTTTCTTTGTTGCAGAGAGCGCCGGTCCCTAACAGCGTGTGGCAGGTTGTATTGTTGTTATTACCGGTAACTTATCTTACTTACTGGGCGGGATGCACCCGGCTTCTCTCCTGGAGCAAAAGTCCCCCTTTTCGTCGTCCTAGCAGCCCGGCGACTGGGCCAAGGTCACCCTGCGCGCTGCAAGGCGTTATCCCAGGTCCTAGCCCGAGAGGCTGGGCGCTAGCTGCGCCCCTTTCCCCAGCATCAGCTCCAACTCGGAGGGTGGCCCTCGCCAGCCTTGATTCCCAGGCTGCCCTTTAAGGTGGGGAGGGTGGGGTAGAGGTTTCCGGCGAAGCTCTCCACTTGGGCGCATCGGAGTTTAGGTGGGCGAGCCCGCTGGACTTCCTCGCGGGCAAGTCCCGCTTCTGAGCGTGCATACGAAGGCTGAACGTGCTCCTTGCAGAAAACTGAGGCGGGGGGGGGGTGGCTTTTTGTGCTGGGTGCTTTCTGAATGCTGAATCCTTCATCACTGTCGTGTTCTTGGGCAGGTCCTATTGTCTCGGGTTTTTGAAGAAAGCGGATGCATGCCTTTGGCATGGGTTCTCAGAGCATCTGCACTTAAACCTATTTACCCACTCAGAACCAGAGCCCTTCAGTGCTGGGTGAATTACTTTATTTGCACAGTAAAACCAGCAGATTGGTCAGGAAGTCCAGTGCTACCTGAGAATCCTCACATATGGCCTGAAAATGGGGTGGGAGCCACCCTCATTCGCTAAGTAACTCTCTCTATTTCAGAGTATTTTAAGCACCCCCCCCCCCGCCATACAATTCTAATATCAGCCTGCCTTACAGGGGTGTTGTGAGCCAGTGCGTGTCAAGCTTGTTGCCCATTTTTCAGGACACTATTGAATGCCAAGGATTATTATTTAAAAACCAGGCTGAACAGAAGCAGCTGAGGATATGTGGGGAGAACAGAGCTAGAGGAAGGCGGAGGTCTGAAACCCTTCGGGGTCCCATAGTTTGGAACAGCTCCTTGAAGGGGGGGGGGCGCATGGAGCTTGGATTGTGCTACATTTGGGCTGGGGCGGGAGACAGAAGCGTGCCTGCAGTGTGTGTCTGTGCTGAGCCAGACTCTGAATCTTCCTGTGCTGTTTTTCTGGCTATCGGATAGATGCCTTTTGCCAGCCTCAGAAACACGGGGGCAAGTCTTCCGGGAACACTGTTGTCTGTGGGCTTGGCAACGTAGCTTCTGTGACGCTGCCAGAGACGCCAGGGCTCCAAAGCTTTCAGAACAGCTGGGCACCAGGCAGAAATCCACTGGATAGAGCTTCACCCTGCCATGTAAATACTTGCTGGAGGAAACATTGCCTGGTGGACTTCCGCCTTTCGCCATTAGCAGAACCATCAGGTTGCCAAGCAATGTGAGGGGGTGTTGGCAACCTGGGTGAGAGCTAATTTTAATTGTTAATTGTTAGCAATTAACAATTTTAATTATGTTCCATCTTTCCTCCATGGAACCCCAGACAGCATCCACGACCTTCCTCCCCTCCTCTTGATCCCACAACAACCTTGTGAGGCGGGTAAGACTAAGAGTCAATGGTAGGCCCTTCATAGTACACGGAGCTTCATGGATGAATGCAGACTAGAACCCATGTTCTCACCTATCCAACACCATGACCACTAGACCGCTCCAGCTTCCAGCCTCATATTGGTACTTCATAATTTGTGCTCCTTTACCTTTAAGAGCAGCCTCAGCCTGAGCCAGAAAAAAAAAAAAAAATCTAGCAGGTGAACCTGATCACTTATCTGCTGCTCATTGTCTTGGTGTCAAACTAATGCAGGTGTTTAAAGGCAAGATTAGCCAACAAGAGGAAAAGCAATGATATTTTCTTTCAGCAGCTGCAAATCTGTTTGTTGATCAGCAGTATTGCATTTCTGGCAAGCAAGAAACTGGTTTTGGTGTCTAAGTTGTGCAGCATTCAAGACAGTACTTGGAGCCTTTATAAATAATAATTGTAATTATGTGCAAGTGGAGAAGAAGAAGAAGATGAGGAGAACTAATCTCATTAGGGGTTAGAATTCTTAAAGATTCTCTGCTTAGCCATGAAGCACTTTGGGTGGATTTGGGCTAGTCACTGGCTCTCAAGCTAACCTACCTCACAGGACTGTTGAAGGATGAAATGGGGAGGCAGAGGAAGATTATGTAAGCCACCTTGGATTCCTGCAGGAAAAGGTAGGTTAAAAATATGATAAATATATATTACTAAAAATGGTAGCTGAGCCAAGTGTCAGAATGGATGCATAGTAATTAGACTCTTAAGGAGGAAGAAAAGTAAAAGCTTGGACTGTGTTATCAGGGCGGAAACGGAATAACAACTCTGCTGGGTCAGACCAAGTGCCTTGTCTTGGCTAGCACTGTGCTTCCTGCAGTGGCCAAAAAGATGAGTGTAGGCAAGCCAGAACTGTGACTGGAAGGTGGACGCTGTTCTTTGCTTCTGCTCCTCTCAGCAGTTGCTGTCCAGGTGTGTGCAGCTCCCAGGTATGGACGTTCCATAAAGTCTTCCTGTCTAATGGCCATTGATAATAAGGGATGCTCAGTGGAGGAAATGTTGCAACATTTTGCTGCCATCGATTCGTATTAGTAATACAAGGTACAGAGGCAGCTAAGGGGAAATGGGATGGAGATGTGCCAGTGATGCCTGGCATTGGAAACACGGCTGGGGAGACATTTTTCTGCCTCTCTCTGAATACTATAGAATGAAATGGGGCCATGGCCGGAAAGGGAATGGTGGGAAATTCGGGACAAATGCGAGGAAGGACTTCAATGCACAGCACAGCTTTAAACTGTGGGATTCAGATGCAGGGATGCCTGCCATTTGGGTAGCCTGAAAAGTGGGGGGGGGGGGGCATGACTCCTCTCATGATCATAACCAAAGCTGCAAAAGGCACCCTGAACCAGGTGGGCATCCTGTGAATTCTACAGCAGAGCAGGTTTTTTCCAAGTTATCTGCAGACTTGCAGATCGGCTGTCTCCACGTTCTCACAGCCAAGTGTGCACAAATGTACATTGGTAAAACGATTCTTGTGTACCCCTAAACATGGTTCTGTGAAAGAGGATGGCAGAATGGGAAATGCCTGGCATTCCAGGAAGCTTGAGGGGAGTGGGGGGGGGGCAGGTTCCACCAGAGCTGCACACGCCTGCTTCAGAGGAAACTTGCTTTGCATCCTCTCTGGATGAAGCCTGAATGTTGAATGGAGGCTTTCTGCAGTGAAAACACGCCGGCCTTCTCTACGCTTAGCAGTCCAATGGCAGCAGAAGCAGGGGAGGCTGTGCTCTTGGGCATCTGTAGCTCAATAGCAAGAGGGCTGGCCCCATTTGTGTAGGGCGGAAGATGCCAGGATGTTGGCAGGAGGAGAGGAAGGCCTCTCTTTGTCCAGGACACAGTGGGGCAGCAGGACTGGGAGGGATGGACTTTCCCGTCCAGCTCTGTTTTTGGGGATGTGCCACTTTTGTTTCTCCCTTATATAAGTCCATGTAGACATCTCACGAGGTGGCATCTGAAACTTTGGAGATCTGCAGGGAGGTTCTGCTTCAGGTTCAAAGCAAAGTGAAGCTGCCCCCTGCCCAGGCAAGGTCCTAAAGCAATCCCCCTTCCTGCCCCCAGTGGACACCGCAAATGCATAGGATTTCCCACCATGTTGGTTGTTCAATGCACCCCCGGAGAAGATGGCTTTGTAGCTGCTTTGCGCCCTGTCTGCTGCTGTCTCCCAGCTGCAAGTTGTGCAGTGTCCTGGAATCATCTGTCTGTTGGCTAGGGATGCGCAGCTGATGCAAGAATCTGGTAAGAATCCACCCTGTCTGCATTTTGCAGAATGCTAAGCACTTTTCCCTCAGGTCGCCTGCCCAGCGACAGAATTGCAAATGGGTTCCTGCGTATTTGCACGAATTCAGAGTGGGCCTAATTTGCATTCCCCAAAATGCACAAAACCTCCCCAAATGCATCCATCCCACCAAGCATATTTCTATACGTTAGTCTGTAGAGGAAATGCGCATTTTTGATTGCCTTTTTAAAATATGCATTCTCTACATCTAAACTCACACCCTGCACGGAAGAAATGGTTTGCAATGTCATGGACTGTGCGCAAGCTGGGGAAAGCCAGGGACATGTGGGCCACATCCTTAGGATCAGAACCTGATCCGAGTCCAATGCAGGCTGTTTTGACATCTCTGTTGTTGGCAGAACCATGCACTCTTCTCACGTATGGCTTCACCTAAGCCAAAGCTCACCAAGGACTGGCCCCGCTACCCACGTTTTTGTGCCAGAGCTCAGCACCTGAAATGCGAGAGCGTGGGCTGTTGACTGTGCTCCATGGCTGAGGGGGGATTTTGTACCTGGCTTTTCGAGATTGCAGCCCACCCCATGAGCAGCAGTGCCAGCTGGTTGCTTCGACACTCTGACACGGTGCTGAGAGGAGCAGTTGTAGGGTTCATGTCTGCGTTATTACATCTGACAGTGATTTGTGATGGCGACAGGCCGTAGCCCACCGGTGGAGCACCTGGCTAGCCTGCCGAAGATCCCACTCTAAATCCCTGGGATCTCCTAGAGTGGCTGGAGAAGCCCTGCCAGAAATGCAGAAGAGCTTCTGGTATCACTTATGTTGTTGTTGTTCGATTCCGTTTATATTCCATCTTTCTTTCTCCTGCAAGGAACCCAAGGCAGCTTCCAAGGTTCTCTTGCTTCTAGTTTTATCCTCACGAGCACAACCCTGTGAGGTGGGTTAGGCTGAGAGTTTGGCCCAAGACATCCAGAGGGCTTCATGGATGAGTGGGGGCTCGACCCCGGCTCACCTGAGCCTCAGCCCAACATGCTAATCTTTAAAAACATAGGAAGGCACTTGGTCCAGATCAGAATATTTGTCCTGCACTGTCTTTGCTGTTGGTCAACAACCTCTCTCCAGGATGAGTATGGATAACCTCCACCCTGTAGGCCTACTCTGGCCCATACTGGGGCCCAGTCTGGTTCACAGAGGGTTAAGCGCCCCTCTCCCTGCCCCTCCTGGAGCCTGAGGAGCACAAAAACATGGGATTCCCTGCACTGCTTCCCATACTGCCTAGCACCCCAGCTGGGAGCCCAACAGCACTGCTGTTATCATATATTTAAATAGCTGGAGCCTAATCTTCAGAAGAGTCTTTGGTATAATACTCAGTAACACATTCTGACCGTTCAAAGGAAAACCTATTTTGGAAGGTTCTACCTCTCCACATGCATCTTTCCCCACAAATTTCTTAGTTTAGGCAGCCCCTTTGCTGAGTCCTTTTCTCCAGAGAATATTTTAAAGAGAAGGATGGGGTGAAGCTGTGGGAGCAGGGCTTCAGGGGTGAGGCCCTGCCCCCCATGTCCTCTGGTCTGGTCTGGGGTGGGTGCAGGGGGGAAATTCTGGCCTCTGGGCAGAACATCTGCCCCACCCCGGCTCCCGGGTCTCCAACAGAAAAGGGTTTTCCATGCCACCTGCTGCCTGCTCCTTTCCCCTGGAAATGGCTCTAGGGAATTTGTCAGGCAGCCCCCAGGCTGACCTGTGGGTTAGAACACAGCTGTATTCCACTCTTCAATTTTTTTCTGGAACAGGGTGGAATTTGGGGGAAAATCTCATCTGGTGGCTCCTGTTCAAAACTGGTGGGTTTTTCTTCTCCTTTTGGTCTAGTCCCGTCATGTTCCTGAAGAAGGAAATTGAGTCTAATTGAGTGTTTTCATGAGTTTGAAGACAGCTGTCTGGGCCGAATGGGGATTGAGTTTTGCCTTGCCATTCAGAATGGCGGCTGATGGAGCCAGAGGAGCCATAAAGGATGTTCCAGTTCAGTTTAGAGCAGGTTGTCAGAAACGTGCCGAACATCTGTTTACCGGTCCCCACCCCACTGCGTCTCTCTCTGTGAATCTCTGGGGCCAGTTTGGCAAAGAGATTGGAAATGCCCCTGTGTGATCAAGGCTGTAATTGGAGAGTCCCAGGAAGGCGATAAACTTAACAGCAAAATAGGGTCTGTCGACTGCTTGAGATGTTAAAAAATGTGTGCAGGGGACCACAAATGTGCCACATGTTGCAGTGTGATTATCCGTTCACATGCACCTTCCTTGGCCAGGATATCCAACCGGCTTGTTGAAGCTGATGTCAAACCTGTGTGTTCTGTACGGAAGATCAACACTCTACCCCACTATGAAAGGTGCACGTGGAGTAGGTTTATGTATAAATGAAGCATTGTGCTGAGGAGCTGTTCTTGCATGTCCCTCAGTCTTCTCCGACTTATGGCAATCCTATAAAGGCCCTCCATTTGGTCCTCCCATGTCGTCTCCTTAGCAGCCCTGCCCAGCTCTTGTAAATCCGAGCCTGCGACTTCCTTCATGAAAGCAGTCCATCTCACATTTGACTTACCTCTTCTTCTGTGCCTTTGTCTTTCCCTAGTATGGTTTTCATCTCCAACTATTCTTTCCTTCTCGGGATGTGCCTGAAACAGGACAGCTGTGTTGAGGAGACTTTAGACCAAGCTTGTGGTGGTCCAGTTTTCAAAGCACTAGGGATCC
Organism: Varanus komodoensis; assembly: GCF_004798865.1. Classification (NCBI taxonomy): domain Eukaryota; kingdom Metazoa; phylum Chordata; class Lepidosauria; order Squamata; family Varanidae; genus Varanus; species Varanus komodoensis. Next base: position 23,189 of record NW_025336308.1, read on the forward strand.
CAGAGTGAGGAATTCCTCATGAGGAGAATTGTATGCCTTGCCTAGCCATTATTCCTCTGAGTCTAGATTTTATGCATGCTCAGGATGTAGGAAAGGACTGCATTGCCCTAAAACTAAAAGCATCATTAAATGTACTCACCATTGACAGCCTTTTATGTCATCTTCCATCTAATCTGAAGCTCGCAGTTAGTATAATGCTAGAATAGGAACTGTGGAGCCTATAGATGTTGTTGACTTCAGGATGTTGAGGGCTCTTGGGCAAGGGGATTTCAATGGCATCTTCACCAGTGAATCCAGTGACGCATAGCCATTATCACCAAATGCTATTGCTCCTCCATGATTTTCTCATCATGGGTCCCACTTACTTGCTTGTCAGGCAGAGAGCCAAGGAGCAAGTCAGCAATAATATCTGCTGGTTCTCCTCCTCACCACCATCATTGACCAAGCAAGAGTTAGAGCAGGAGGCATGTGAAGAAGTAGGATGGTCAACAACTCCTTGCAGGGCATCTGTCAGTGGGCCCTTGCTGGGATGTGGGATCCAGACTGGTGGCTGTCTATATCGGCCATAGACACTGGTCCTGCCCATGGGTGGCATTCTCAGCAGCACACAGAAAAGGCAGAATCATGCAATTCCATGCTTAGCTTCTCTTTCCCCCACATCTTATCCTTGCAACAATTCAGTGTGTTATACTAGGCCAAGGAATGGAACTGACCCATCCACTGAGATTACGGTGTTGATGGTTTTGAACCAACACCTTCCTAGAAAAGCAGTCTGAAGTGTTACACCACAATGTCTCTTGATGAGATTGTGTGACGGATTCCCAGCTCTGGGCTGTGGACATTGGCTTTTATGTAAATGTGCACCTTATTCACTTGTCATACCCAGGCACAGATGTCTGGTGGCAACAGAGATGGGGGAAAGCCAGCTCTAACTTTCCACCTGTCTGCTTTAGATTCCAGTACAGCTGTTTCCACTCCGACCCAGAATTGAATAGTATTGGTCAAACAGTGAAGATAGGCAGCTAAACCAAGCCAGTTTCTGCCTGTATTTGACTCCGGCTTGGCACGATTTTCCAGGTGTGCAAAGATGCACCAGGAAAGGCTCATACTTCTCAGTAGCTTCATTATTCCCTTGACTGGAAGGAGTCACTCCTTCTGTGGGAGGGGAAATAATGTCCGCCTTGACTTCAGACAGCCTTCTCCTTGCTTTGCTGATATCTCTTGAAGAGCCACCAGCTGCAAATGTGCTAAACTTCAGACAGTTGCGTTGAGGAGAGCACTGGTGGCTTTCAAGATGCGCTTTTCCCGTTTGCTTTCTTTCTTTACCTGTGGTGTTCAGTCAAAGTACCTGCCCCGGGAGTGTGACACAAAGGTTGTACATCTTGATTCGCACACGCAACACTGTGAGGTCAGGTCCTGCTGAGTGTGAATGAATGATGGTCCCGACAGCATTGCTTGCCACAAGTCTCAGCAGGAACATGCAATATGAATTGATTCTGGATTCATTTATACTGCAAATAAGAAAACAAAGCAGCGATTCGTCATCTTGTTGAGGCCAGCATCGAGCCTGGAGGGCTTTGAACAAAAATTTAAAACCGCAATCCTCTCAAGTACCTACAAACCTATATTTTAACATTCTGTCAATACACTCACACCATTAGGGATGGATGAGAATTCCATCTTGGTTCAGTTTTGATAAGGATCTTCTCAAATTCACTAAGTTCTCTGTATCTGGGGCCAAAAAGGAACTTAGGATGAGGGTTGCAAAGAAAACACACGTGAAAAAAACTGAAATGGACAACTTGTCCAGGGCAGAACAGGGCTCAACTCATAACAGTCTGAATTTTTGTGTATTTAGCCATGTTAGTGATGAATTAGTGTTGCTACCCTTTGGGACTTTTGTTTCCTCAAACCCCCAGTTGCCACACCTCAAACCCCTTGGACTGAGCCAAAGTCTCCTGTTGAAGAGCATTACAGCCGTTCTTCTGCAGTGTGCTGTCCAAGGTCCTGAAAGTTCTGAGTGTTGTGACTTTGCTTTACTTGTCTCACGCATTTTCCTCTGGGTCTTCAGACAGGCAAGACAGCACCCGGTTAGGTGGTTGTTGGTAAAGGCTGTACCAACAGCCTTACCTTTAGGATCCTGTTGTCATGGGGCAAAATCCACCCATTGTCCCTTTTGTGGGGTGGTCTGCCCTTTGGTGGTGGAGATCTTGCTGGCAGATGCCCTATTTGAGAATACTACATAGGTACACACTGCTCTCAAAGGAATTAGTTTGTTCCCACCACCCTAGATAACACAGCCCAACAAAAAAATCTTGTGCCTAGCTTTTTGACCTGTTCTTAGCATTATTTGGGGCGCCGATTCAGAAACTTGCCTTGGCTAGCCTGTGTTGGCTCTAGTTTCTTAGATATGGTCAAATTTATATAATTTTTAGGCAGTTTTTGAAAAGCTCTAGCTGATCAAATTGCTCTTCTGTTACCTAGTTTGTAGTTTTGTGTACAAGTTAGCAGGTATAGTGAGAGTGTTTACATCCAACTGTTTACATCAGAAACATTGGATTCTAAAGGGTAATTATTAACTGTCTTATGATTATATAGGACATGTCTGTATATTCTCACATTTATGCTGCATCTCAAACTAGAGCTGGTAGGGAAACGTTGGTGCCATTTTTGGAATCAGTGGGTCAAATATACCCAGGAACAGGTCTAATATTCGAGGCACCAAAATTTCTGTTGGACTGTGTAATTATTGGCCAGTTTCTAATCTCCCCATTTTTGAGTAGGGTCATGGAAGGGGAGGTGGTACCATAACTCCAGTGTTCCCAGATGAACCTGACTGTTTTTATCCTTTCCAATCCAGCTTGAGAAGAAACCTGAGGACCCAACAAAAATGATGAAGGCAGGATTGAATGTACAGCTTGCTGAGAATGATGGGGGGTTATCATTCCTGTTGGTGGTGGAGATGGTAGCAAAACTTTATGGTTCATGGATACTTTCTGTCTTGCTGTGTTGCCAGTTTTTGACTGCATGTCAGATCTCGCAGGCTATTATTGCTTTGGAAAAGTGCACCCTGGACTCCACTGTTCCATCTTTTTTTGCTGTAGCATCAATTTGTATCTTTAAGCAGGGGGCATCCCTCTTTCATTTAATTGTCCCCCCCCCCCCGTTTACTTTGAGGATTAATAAGAAACTGCAGTCTAAGGAAAATCTGAAACAGCTCCTTCTTGTTTAATTTAAGAAAATACCATGGACGATTGAGTTTTAGCCTTGAGTTTTAGCTCTCCTTTGCTACAGTGACTAGAGCAATTTGTGCCAGAGATTAGTTGAGCTTTTCAGCATCTATGCCAGACCCTGAATCTAGGAAAGTGCTGAATCAACATAATTAATTGGTGTTTTCAAAGCAGAAAACAAAACAGAGCACCAAGGTTCTAATACTCATGTTGCCAAAGCTTTCCACCAGATGGGTTCATCTGGGGACCATGAAGTGGAATGCATCCCAGCTCACCGTTGGCAGGACCGAATGACCTGTTCTACTGACTTCCCATGCAATCCTGTATAGATCTCCTGATGAGTATGTTCCACTGAGTTCTGTATGGCTTACTTTTTGGTAGATTAAGAGCACAACCTTGAACACAATGAGGAAGAAGAATGCCTGAGTACAAACACCTTTTGCTTGTCATGCACCCCAAAAGCAAGCATCCCGTGTGTAACTCTACCCACTTGTGGGTTTGGCCACACCAAGCTCAGAGAGGGTTCAGTCTTGAGCGGAATGCAGCTCTTGAGTGATGCTTGCCCCATCACTCCTTGGCCCCAGCCAATCTGAGGTGGGTCATGGAGAGTCAGAGGAAGAGGGCAGGAATGAGCCCCTGCAGTGTTCCTTAAAGAAACCCTTAGCTCATTGCATGTTGATTTCTGGGTCCAGTTAAGGCACAGAAAAAAGTCCCATCGCTACTGGCATTCACTGGAGGCAGCCATCATGCCAGGCAAGAGAAAAGGGAGCCCAAACATGAGATGGTTTGACTCCGTAAAGAAGCTACAACTTGAATTTAAAAGGGTTGTCAAGGGCAGGACATTTTGGGGGGCCTTCATTCACAGGGTTTCCAGAAGCTGGAGATGTCATTGTCAGGTGCAGGCAAGTCAAGCCCTTGTGTCAAGCTGCTTAAAGCTGTGCATGGCCTGCGTTGGGTTGCCTTTTCGTTTATGCCTTCCTTTGTGTTTGAAGAGTACCAGAGGTAGAGAAGCATCAGAGGCAGGTGTTCCATGCAGCTCCCTGCAGCATGAAACTCAGGAAATGAGTGGAGCCATTCCTTATCTATGCCTTTTAAATGATGGAAACACTCAGAGTTAGAGTTTTGAAATTCAGGTGGCCACTGTAAATCATCCAAAAGAAGAACATGCATTCTCCTCCTCCCCGCAAAAAGAACACTCGCATGCATATAACTTGCATGTGTATAGAGAAGTAAACTTTACAAATAAGTGTAATTTAAATAGAAATGCAGTATATCCCACCAGAATGTGGAAGACAGCGGAAGCTCACCGGTGTGCCCGGTTTACTCTGCTATCCAGGAACAGTGGGCAGCCTTCTTGCTCCCCTTCAAATAGAGGACTTCCCTTGGCAAAAGATGACACTCAGCCACCCTGTCACTGATGTCGTAACTTTGGGGGTGGGTTTATGGCTTTGGGGATGCATATTTTGAGCTAGTGAAAGCATGATTAAGTGAACTCCCCCCCTTCTGTTCCCGTCTGTGCCTTATGCTTCGTAAGCTTCTTTTAGGGCAGTGCTGGGAAGCAGGTAAAGTCTTGAATAATAATCAATGCCTTGCTTGTTCCCCAAAGGAATTTCAAGGAGCTGAAATCCACTTAAGCATGCAACTAAAATGCTTGCATTTGGGACACATGGACCTGGGGCGAGCCCAGCCTTGTGAATGAGGCTGGGGGGTTACTAGCATTCTCTCGAACAGCAGTGAGCATACCCTGGCCTGCTCCCCCCCCCGCAGCACCCCACATGGAAAGGCAGTTACAAAAGGATGGGGGAGTTGGGGGGATCCCTCCACTAAAAGGAAGCTTGGAGGAAAGACTTCCATCTCTGTGCAGCCCGTGGGCCGGTCCAGCCATTGGGTAGACTCGGGCAGAGGCCTTGGTCACCAAAATGTCACATTGCTTTGATTTCTATATTCCTATATCCCATATTTATACATCCATGCATTTATTATGTGTTGATTATATTCATCTTTCAGCTTGCTCCCCTTGTGGGACTCAAGGTGGTGACATGCTGTTCCCAGGTGGTCTCCCCTCCCAGCCCAGCCCAGCCTCCACATGTCCCCCAACATACTCTGGGCCATTTGTTTCTGCCCCCACTGCCAAGGAGAGGTGTTTGTGGGACTGTGTGTCACTTGCGCCCCCACTCACACACCTGCATGGCTGGAGTTAAGAAGACCTGGGATGAGGCTGTAAAACTGGCTGATGCTTCCTGGGAAAACATGATCAAGGGTTTGCTACTTGCTTCTTCTAACTTTGTTTCTTAGAGTTTTGTTGCTTCTAATAGGCTCTGATTGCCCGTAAGCATCATTCTCCAGTGTTCCCTCTATAAAAAGAAACTGAAACCCTAAAGCGTGGCCCCTATAGTCTCACCACTGAAACAAGTGGGGAGAATCGTATTAAATCGGGTGATAGCTGCAGATTCTTGGCATCTTGATGGGCTGTGGAGTTTGCATTGATAACATGTGGCTTGTTCTTTTTAATTATATTGTCAGCAGCCAAGAACGGATAGCTTATCAGAGCTGGGAGCTGGATTCTTTTATCTCACAGGCTATCACTTTGTATTACATAAAAAAGCAGGCTGTGATGGGACCCAGCCACTGTATAATGGAGCATCAGGGTATAATTCTGTCTGGAAGCCAAGTCGGTTGTTTTAGAATGGCTTGTGCAGGATGGATGCAAGAAATTGAAGAGTTCTAGTCCATTGGGAGTGAGAATCCAGGAAAGAAGGAAGCAAAGATAATATATCTTGAATGCATTGGATATTTGCTTTTTGCTATGCAGAAAGAAGATAACCTTATTTTCATCCGTTGGCTATTTTAGCTGCCAGGGCCTTTGCCAAAGCATTACAGGATTTGCAATTGGTGGGTGCCTGAGGGAGGCAGAAGACATTATGTCTCCAAGCCCAAAGCGATGGGTGGAAGTGATGTCAGCAGCCAGCGTCCTCTTTTGGCCCAGTTCAGTTCCAGGGAATCTGTAGCTACTTCTGAAAATGGGCTTTTACTAGGTGTCTGGCCAGTGCGTTTTTTGATGCTGGCAGCATGCTGTAAGCCAGGGATGCAGGACCTCGGATCCAAGGGCCACAACTGGACCTAATTTCAGGCTTAGGTGGGCATCTGTGCTTTTGGCATCTCCCGGCCCCTGCTACCCTTCCCTGGCTACTCCTGCACTCCTGCAAACCACAATCTGCTGGGCTGTTTCCTAGCTTTGCACAGATGTTTCCCCCTCTTTCCTAGGACTTGGTCACTGCCCAGGAAAGCTTCAGGTTGGAAGTGCTGCTTTGTTTTGCTTTTGCATTTATGGCCTCCTCCGCCGCTGGAATGAGAGCCTGAGAGGTTCTCAGAATCGGAGCTTGGCCTGGGGACGGAACGAGCGTCAACACCCCGCCATGAAACTAGTTTGCTGAGGTAGGTTCAATAGTGGAGAGCCAGATGGTGCTTTTCGTGTTTTGTCTTGAACGCAGTGCTGCCTGTATTGTCGTGAGAGAAGGGAAACTCTGAACCCGATCATGCAGTATGGCCATGATCGATGGCTCCGTATATGAAAACTTTCCCTAACCTTTCCTTGTGGCAAGGGAATATGAATGCTAAATGAACAGATCGTGCAGATGGGACCTGCCAGGACTTGGATGACATCTGGATTTTCTGAAGAAAATTACTGTTGGAGCTTGGGAAATCACGGGGGGGGGGGGGAGAACCTCGATGGAGGCAGCCGGCAATTTCTAGCAGGTTTTGTAGGCATCGTGTTTTTTGACCATGGTATTCAGGGAATCTCCCATGGAAAGCAATGGAAAAGAAAGGGCCTCTTTTTTGCATGGGGGGGGGTTCTTTGGCTCCCACACTGGAAGTGCTCTGCTTGCATATTCAGGTCCATTTATTATTATTATTATTATTATTATTATTATTATTATTATTATTATTATTAT
>NW_025336308.1:30471-288440 GCF_004798865.1 Varanus komodoensis
TACAACACAATAAAATACATTGAAATACAACAGAACATAATAAATTACCAATAAATACAAAAATACAAAAAATACATTGAGATACAAACATAATAATATAAAATTAAAATTAACAGTATAAAATAAGTAGATAAAGAATATAGGAGGAGAAAAGAGAAGGAAGAAGTTGTCCATGCCAGATCATATATTTTAACAATTAAAATGATGGTTAAATAAAAAGGTCTTTACCTGGCGCCGAAAAACCAGTAATGACGGTGCCAGGCGGACCTCTTTGGGGAGTGAATTCCATAGGTTGGGCGCCACCGCAGAGAAAGCCCTCGTCCGAGTACTTACTCTCCTAATAATAATAATTTTTAGACCAGGATGTGGTCTTCCTGGAACACTCGGGTCAGCATCACCAGAACCCCAGTTCCAAGCTCCTACCCCCCCTTTAGTGACTATTACAGAGGTCCAAGCAGGTCATCGGTCTACTGGACAACTTGTCACAGACCTAGCGTGGCACTTCAGGAGAAAAGGACAAGCCATGCAAGTTCTCATCAGATCAGTTTCTCATGATCGACTGCTCCCAGCTATGCTTTTTCAACCAGACTTATCTCTAGTTGAGGCAGCCAGACAAGCAAAAGCAGAATTGATTAGGCTTCCAGATTTCCTACCTCCTTGCCCAGAAAAAGCCTTCTTCCTCATGTGCAGAATTGTGAATTGGATCTGGGAACAGGCTTTGAAAACTAGCAAAGTTCTTGCACATCTCTGTAATTTACATGGTTGGGATGAGAGATTGGAGAAGAATACCCAAGTCCCATCTCCTGAAGCTAAACACAAATGAGAATATAATTTGCCCTCAGAAACTGTACATTGATGAGGCTTGTGATACAGTTCACAAAAAGTGTTAAGGCATCTTTCCCAAAATATGGGAGAATACGTACAAAATGGCTTGTACGGATAAATACCTGTTTGGCTGACCACATCCTATCTGAGACTATTTGGACAGTGTATGCATACTTCTGAAGTTCTTAATCAAGGGGGGAAAGCAAGATGTTTGGTGGTTAGAGAAGAAATTCACTACATCAAAATGAGGAAACATGCTCCAGGTTGTAGGAAAATGCACTTCTCAAAAAAGTTCATCGTCTTTGCTATTGGACCCCATGAAATCTGCTGCTAGAACTGTCGGGTCACGCTGGAAAGTAGTTAGATGAAGATCCAAAGGATTGGGCAGGTTTGGGAAAGCTTAAGGCAAATATGCTGGAAAGTGCCCAGAGTAAATACATTTAAGCATAGTAGAGCCGGTTTTGAGACACAGCCAACAACTTCTAATTAGGGATGGGAGAACCAGCAATTTTCAAGTACACCTAAATTCTTGGAAAATTGCTTCAAAGCTCATTTTGCTTTGCATCTGCTTTTTTTAATGTGTTGGGAAATTCAGGAATTTGTTTACATTTCTGGAAAAAGAACTCTGCTTCTGTTTGCATTCACGTTCAAGATTGCGAATGGGACAGGTCTGCCTGATTTACAAACAGAAACACGATCTTTGTACATCCCTATTTATAAATTAAGCTGTTTATCTTGCAAAGGCCGTTTCACCAGGCATCATCAATGGCAGCGGTCTACCATGCTTCCATTCAGGCAGTTCATTATAAGAACCTTGTAACTTTAAGAACTGGTGTTGCATTCCCCCTTCCCTTCCAGTCACCCACTCCTTTTAGATCATAAGTCTGCAGGCAGAGAGTGCCTTGTTTGTTATTGATTTTGTATATGCAGGAACCATTTTTGCCAGAAGAGCAGGTATAAAGGCTGCAATGATGCTTCAATTTTGTATTATCATTACTCAGATAATATTAATATTATTAAAATTAAAGCCCACCTTTCTTGCATCATGGAACGCGATGTTCCATGGTGGTCTCCTGTCCAAGGACTGACCAGACGCAGACCTGCCTTAGACCCTTAAACTTGACATGAATTAATCAATAAAGGTTATCTATCCTTCCGGAAGCTTTCTACAGCATCCATTTGCAGTGGTTACTGGAGCCAAAGAAAGAAGCTTGTGTGGCCTCAAGCAGGTTTTGGGCACCCTAAACCAGGAGCTATTTCTGGCACCCAACAGAACACAGGGGGGCAACTTGCGTCCTTCCAGATGCTTTGCATTCCAGCCCCTTCCAGCCAAGCCGGTGGTGAGGGAGAATGGAAGCATTAAGCCGAACCATCCAGGGGTTGCTCATTCCTGGCTTAGTGGGTCTCGGGGGGGGGGGGGCATCACCAGGCAAATGCACAGTTATGTTCATGTATCGTATAAGGACACCAGTAGGTGAACCAAACCAGAGGATTAGCTCGCCCAGCGTGATCTTTGCACTCGTGCTTCCAGCATGCCGTCTCTGCACACAACAGCCCAAGGCATTTGGCTTCCTGCAGGCATCCCTCCTAGTCCTTGCTGATAGCTCCGATGGACTGCCTCTTGATTGTTTCTCCAGTGCTGGTAACGAGGCAGTATCCCTCCACTCCAGCGGAGGGCTAACTTTGAGGGGCAGGGCAAGTTGTGTGGTGCACAGCTCCTTCCTCCGGTGCTGAGCTCCTTCCTCTCAGCATCTGCTGCCTCAGATAACTGGCCCTCTGCCCTAATGATAGGGCAGGCCCTGCCCCTGGGAGACTGTGTAAGACTGTGGTGGTCACCACCACCACCACCTCCTGCTGCTGCTGCTGCCCTTCTTCATCCTCTTCCCCTAGCTATGAAGATGTGATCCATCCACACATTCCAGGGGGCACCTCACAATTCCCAGGACATTTTGAGGTTCTTCTGTTATCAGATGCAGCTTACCTGTTTGCTTCAGAAATAAAATAAAATATTAAATATCCAAATCCCAATTTAAGCAAGTGAGAAGCCAAGAACTTCAAGTGAAACAGGTGTCAGAGAGTCGGTGGCTTTCTCAGTGGTTTAGGGAGGCCTCTTGCCTACCAGGTAACGAACAGCATCATTTAGGTCGTGGGGCCATTTCTGGTCCCTTCCTTCATGTTTCCATGTAAACATGTAATTATTCCACAGGAGCACCACACTTTCTAGACAGCTCATTGATTTTTACGTGGTGAGAACCTATCATTACAAACTCTTCTGTAGACCTGTTAATGCATACCAAAGGTGCACATTCTCTTGCCTCATAAGAAAATAAGAGAACATAATTGACTATCTTTGGTCCCTGGAAGATAACATTTCTATTTTGGGATGTATGAGGAATTGGTTTCTGTTCATTTTCTGTCAGGATTTACTCCTGGACAAAACTCAGGTGCAATCTGCAGTCAAAGTCTGCACATTTCTGAGCTCGCAGTGTGATTCTTGTACATCTTTAATTTAGAAGCAGCCTGCTGAAATCAATGTGACTTCTGTTCGGTAAGACAGAGTTAATTTGATTTCAGCAGGAGTGTTCTGTGGATGATCCAGTCCTTTGCCAGAGTGTCAGAGGTGTCCAAATACCCGTTGTGCCAAAGGATGGTCAAGTTATCCAGCAACTGAGTCAGAAATTGCAAAGTTTGATTGCAGCCTGATTCTGGTTTCAGGGCAGTGCCTCCCCAAATCTCTCCTCCTCAGGACCAACCTCTAAAACCCACCCAGGTATCAAGGGTTGGACTTCCCATATAATTGGGGTTCCTGCCATGGAGGTTCCTTCATGTACCATTAAGTAGCGTTGCAAGCTTTGGGGCATGTGGGAAGAGCCAATCCTCCAGCATTATAGGAGGATCCAAAGTATGGGCTCCTCCCACATGGCCCAGATAAGGAGGTATCTCTGCTCTGTTACCTATAGAATGGCAGGTGTGTGGGTGGGGAGGGTCCCCTGGTATCATGAGCACCCCATCCCCGATTGTCTAATTGAACTGCTTTCGAGGTGATGCCGCAGAGCTATTTCTCCCATTTTCTCTTCCCCAAGGGAAGACCAAAAAGAATATCCAGATATCAACTCCAAGAAGTCTCTTACTTGGAGTAGTGCCACCTTGGAGGGTTTTTCATTTAGCTCATACTCTCTGATACATTCATGGATGACCTTCTCTCATTCCTCTGGGAACTGGCTCATTTTTAAAGCTGCCCTGACATGATTCTCTTCCTATTTTACAAGGAAAAATGTATGTTTTCTGACTGATCATTTCTGCTCTCCTGAGAGCTTTCCCTGTAGGCCCTTCAAGGTGGGTTTTTGAGAGGGCTGCCAAGCAACCTTTGCCCCCCATGTGCTGTTGCTGGTGAGGGAGCAACACACGGGCTGGACTGGCTGCGTGAAACAGTGTATTCTAGCCGGCCGTGGACTTGCCACATTGGCCAGGCTCTGTCACTGGATTGCTTTCTGGGACTTGCAGACTCTGACTTTGTGAATCCACAAGAAAGCTCTAGATACCTCTTGAGTAGCTGCCTCATTCTTTTCACATGTTATGATGTTATGCTCATGTCCAGCTTGTGAGGTTCACATAATTTACCACTCTAGGACTGCATACATCTATGGGTCAGTTTATTATGGCTCTCGCCCCCCCCCCCCGTGTGTGTGTGTTGAAAATATTTTTCTCATTGCTCCATCACAGCAAGGTTTTCTGAAAAGAACGCAGAAATCAAACCAAGCAAAGCACCTCTGGCTTGTTAGAAGGGAGGCAGGAGGCAGCTTAAGAACATCTGCAGACAATAGGTTTTCTTCTTTAAGAGGGTCAGATTTTTTGATGCTCTTACTATCCATTATTATACCACTGTCAGAAGAAAAGGGAGAATGGAGAGGCATTTGCCCTCTACGTGCCTTTGGCATCATTTCTCAGAGAATTGCCAAGGTGGATCATTTGTTCTGATCCAGTAGGTTCAACTGGTCCAACATCCTTCCCACAGTGGCCAACCACCTTCAGGTTGTCGCTCGCTGTACCTCCATGGGATCCTAATTGTGCTGACAGATGTTTACATGCAGCTTGTGGCATGCATAGGATATTTCGGAAGTTATAAGGAAATACATACGGGATAAGGAAGGAACACACCAGCGGCCATGTCCTTCCCTCCTGTCTCTCCATATACCCACATTTGTCCAACCCCATATTTGTGGACTTCCTGTGAACAGCTCTCCCCTGCTTCTGGATCTAGTTCTGCCCCCACCCAAAAAATCTTTTTTTAAATTTTTTCCAAGATTCTCATTCATTTATATAGATGATAAATGCACTGGGGGTGGGAATCAAAAGAGAAGAAAATCATAGATGCAGTATTATTGTGATATTATGTATCAGGTGGCCGAGGGGCATTTGTGCCTATCTTGTCTTTTTGTGTGTAAACATCTCTCAGCCTTTTTGTCTTTCTGCATTTCCATTCAAGTCCAGCAGAGACATCCTGAGGCAGCACCTCCTAGTGGGCTCTTTCAGAACAAGAAGTGTGGGCAGCCAGGGAGGCTGCAGCGCAACGGAGATTGTGCAGCAGGGGAAAGAAACGCAGCACCCTCGGCCATTGCGCTGCCATAAAACAGGTTAAATGCAATCCAGAGAGATTCTAAAGTGCCATGAGAAGGAGGCAGAAAAAACAGATGCCTCTCTTGTGAAAGAAGACAATCAGGACATTGGAGGACAGATTTCTGCCTGGCACTCTCAGCTGGTCAGGTTTTGCTTTTGAAGCAAACAGTGGGGAGCATGCTTCTATTGGTATGATTTTGTCTTACTTTGCATTCCCACGCGCTCCGTTTTAATTGCATGCTCCCTTACATTTGGCTGCACATCAGCAGGGGTGGCGGATAGCAGAGGGCCGACTTTTCTTTTGTTCTAGGTCTGGAGCCCGCTTTGCTTTTCTGCCATCGGTGCCGGCCTTATTCTTGGCAGTGCTTGATCTTCCCCAGGCGATGGAAGACCTCCGTCTCTAACAACAAGCCTTCTGATTAGCTCCTTTGTTCTTGGTTGGTCGATTGTCTGTTCAAAGCTCTGCTTGCATTGAAAGGAACGATGTGATGGGAACAATGAGAATGTGGGAACACAGCGAAGAGGCTTCCAGATGGCAGGCACCAAGTGCGTCATCTGATCCTTCCTCTGAACTTCCAAGATGCAAACTCCAAGTTAGGGCTTGACCCTGGCTAGAGATGCCTGGCGCAGCAAAGCTGAACTTCCCAAAGTCTTCTGAATTCACCCCCAAAACTCATTCTGACTCATCTCTGCCTCAGAGTCTGAGCCTTGTTTCTCTTTATTTTCACTTGAAAATCCACACATCCTTCCGCCTGTGTTTTTCCAAGTGCACTCATCAATCATGTGCACCTTGGAAATGAACAAATACCTTCTCCCTTGGATTAAAGGGCATAGATGTGTATTTTTCATAAGCATGCATTGTTACGCACTTTATTTTTCAAGTGTATTCAAGGTGGCAAACTTGGGGTTTTTTTGTGGAGGGTGGGGGGGAGTTGTGAACCATGTTGCAAGCTCAGAAATGTAAGGGCTTAGTCTGCCAATTGCAGCCAAGCTTGTGTGTTGGTCCAGAAGGAATTAATTGCTAAATCCTGATCAAAACAGAACTCAAAGAAATCAGAATTGTCAAATACAAATCAGGAGGGCCTTGAAGCTAGTCAGTATCAGGAGAAGCTGGAGGGCTTGGTGGTGCTGAGCCCAGTCCAGGTCAGAACAGGATGGTTCTTTACTGGGAGTGATGCTCAGAAGCAGGAAGAAGGTTTTTTCTCTTCTCGGGTGCTACACCCCATCATTTTCACTCCATACCTGCAAATGGATGTCACACCGAGGCAGGAAGTCGAATTGTCCCTCACCCAGGCATTTCAGCTTGTGACATCTACTTTGTTTCTGCTAGAACCCCAAGATCCACCAACCAGAGTCTGTTGCAAAAGGGAATACACGTGAAATCAAGAAATCTGGCCCTTAGGAATTCTGAATACCCAGACTGAATGGCTCTCATAGTCCTTCCACACAAAACTATTCTCCTGGTTAGCTGAGGGTTTTTTCATGTCAGTGGTCTAATCTAGGGCAGGGGTGGGGGAGTCGTCTCGTTGTTGGCACCGTTGAATGGCTGGAAGTCTCACCTCCTTGCCGATCTACTTCAAATCACTCGGCGCTCTACCAGTATATCTTCTAGGCTGAGAGCAAAGATGCTACAGGTTCTTGCTAGGATGCCTGGAGCAGTGATTCCGCTCAGTACAAAGCAGTGGGGATGAAGAGAGGGATCCTTAACAGTGCACTAAATTTGGCCCAATGCATGTTAAGCCTTATAATTCATCTCCAGGGGACAGTTGGTTGAATCCAACCTGATGACCAATTAAGCTGTTTTATAACTCATAGTAATGTGAGTGAATTCATTTTTTGGGTCGGTTTGATGCTTCTTTTGCCTTCATCTTGTACTGCTGCTCCTCCCCTCCCTCCCTCCCTGCATTTACTTTCTTGCAAGGTGGCTTCCACATGTCATGACTTGTAGTCCAAGACATATGCCAGGGCATCAAGGTGTGGAAGCCTATGTGACTTCCACTTCCTGAGCCTGTGACTCGGGCACAGACAGAGTTTGCCATATTCACACATTTGTCGGACCTTGTAAAGATCTTGCGCATACACCTGAAAAAGTAAAATGTGAAATGGCACTCCATGTTTGGCGTAGAACTTTGATTTCATAGAGTCTCGCTCGCTCGCTCTTCCTCACCCCACCCGATCTGTCATGCTCTGTGATTCACACTCATAGATGATCGCCGGGCAGATTTTCCTCTTGTAAATGATGAATAATACAATGTCGAATTTTGTTTGACAATGGGGTGAAATCTGTTGAATAAATTATCCTCTAACAATGGCTGCCCTCAAAAAATAAGTGAACAGGAACAGACGGCAAATGGAAAGCAGGGAGATGACAGCTGAATATCCCCAGGTTTAGGCACTGTGGCTTTGAATCCAATTGAGTGTGATCTCCACCCAGGGCTGTGAATTAGCTTGGAGACAAAAAATGTGTCTGTATTTCTTATTTATTTGCTGACATTCCATTTGCTGCTGTGAGACATGGAGAAGGAAACAAAGAAGAAATAGCAAGGGTGGGCTTGCGGGAAGGGAGGAGGAGAGCTAGAGGAGGCAGCCAAGGGGAAGTCTGTTGAGGTGGGGAAGACAGAGAACAAGAGCGGGAGAGCACAGAGGAGAGAGAGCCTCGCCAGAGGGAGCACGGATGCACCAGGGGTATGGGAAGGAAGCCGGAGAAGGCAAGAGGCAACATTGGAAACCCCGTTTCCTAATGCACATCACTAGCTCCTTGGGCATCGCACGTTCACTGTGGCATGAACAAGCCAACACATTCCAATGCTGCTCTAATAGGGGCCCTAGATCACACATCTGTCCAATTCCTGTCTCAAGGAAACCCCTCCCAGGTAGCTCACTATGTTTCCCAAAAGCCATATGCATGGATGAGAACATCTCTTGAGCACCTTGTGCATGGAACATGGCTCCCACTGCATTGCATTGTATGCTGGGCAGGAAGGACAAGATCCCAGGCCTGCCAGGTACTCAGCATTCAGTTCTGCCAGCCAGAAACTGAGAGGATGATAGATTTCAGAAACCTGGCTTAGATGATGGCTCATTTCCCCATCAGGCCTGCTTTTCCCAGGATACCAAGTTTGGAGGGAAGGGGGATTGGACACATGTGTGGAAGAATAGGAGAACAATGGCTACTAGTCCTGATACCATGTGCCGCCTTCAGTACCTGAGGCAGTGCACAAAATCCTGGAGAACACAAGTGGGAGGCTGGTGTTATGTCCTTGTCCCGCTTGTGGGTTTCCCTGCTATTTGCCAGTGTGCAAAGCATGCTGGACTAGCTAGACTCTCGGCTGGATCCAGCAGGGGAAAGGACATCCTTGCTGTGTGTGAGAAAACCCCCTTTTTGCAGTGTTTTCACCCTCCCTTTCTTAGAACTGATGCATTAAAAACCAGGTATAAATTAATAGGAATCCATCAAATGATGGATGAATTCATGGAGGACAAGGCTACCGTTGGGTCTTAGCACTGATGGTTCTATGCTCTTCAGTATCAGAGGCAAGATTTGCCAGGGAACATGGCTGGGAAGACACTTCTGTGCTTATGTCCTACGGGTTTCCCTGTTGGGGCAGCGTGCTGGAGAGGATGGGCACTTGGCCTGATCCAGTAGGTTTGGACAAAGGGCCTTGGAAGCAGGATTGTCCCGGGGGGGGGGGGGTGGAATTTACCAGTCAGACTCCTTGTCTTCTCAGGTAAATGTGCTTTTCCCCTCCATTCATTAATGGACTTCTGGTTTAATTGGCTTTTTGGTTGCATTTTAATGAATGAGCTGGTCTTTGCTCGGTGGAGCTAGGGGTAGAATTTTGCACATGGGGGCAGTGGGAGAACCTGATCTTGCTTCTTTGTGATCTCCACACCCCTTAAGAAGTGGGTTCTGGGCCAGAAGCATTTAGGCTTGGCTTCCTTCGCATGATGAGCCCCTTGCACAGGGAGGAACAGATCTCTCCTTTTACAAAAATGGAAGCAGAGCATTTTACACTAGTGCAGAAGCAGAGGGCCAGCAGCAGATTCTCCTTCCAGGGGACAGGTGTACCTCTCCAGGTCAGGTATGCAGAGAGAAAGGTGTCTTTGGCCGATCTCAGAGGTCTCCCTTTCTTTCTTTCTTGGCTGATTTCTCTGTTTCAAGCTGCCAACTGCACCCTTTCTCTCCATGCCTATTTTTCTCCTTCCCTGTTTGTGGGTGTGGGTGTGGGTGTGGGTGTGGGTGAGAGAGAGAGAGAGAGAGAGCGCGCGCGCGCAGGAGGGGAAGGAAGGAAGAGACAGAAAGAGCAGGAGAGATAATAAGAAAGTCAGATGTGCACTTTCTCCAGACCAACCACGATTAGCTACCCATTAGCTGCCCATTCTGGGCTCATTCCTAACAAAGTCATGAGCGGATGAAAGGGGAAACAGTAAAGCATTCTGAATTTTCTCTCTCTTTCTCCAAGATGCCCCTGAAAACAATGTTTAGAAATAAGATCAAGCCCCAGAAAGCTACAACATGCACATGTGCGCTGAGTCGCAGCTGCAAATCAAACTACACCTGCAGATATAAGTAATTGAAAGCCACTGTTTTCAGAATGCAAAGCTTGCCTGAAATGGTGCGCCTCAAACATTTCCCTGAATCTTATCAAGGAAGAAGGACCCTTTAGCTAGTTTGTCCTAGAGTAGGATCGGCAACCAGCTGGCAAGGGGATGAAAGGTAGCGGTCCTTCATTGGATTGCATGCTTGTTCTTCTGCCTGATGCTCCGGCACAGGCCAGCCCTTTCCTAATTCGTGATTGCACAGTGCGCAAGGACAGCCTGGAGAGGCTGAGCAACTTTGCCTAATGGTAGGACCGGCTCAAGCGGAGAGGTGGAGCCCAGGCATCATGCTGGCATGGCTACACCCAGGACCCCAAGTGGGGCAGCTCTGCTCTGCTATAGACTCCTTCACACCCCCCCCATTCTTAAGATGGTTCCCGTTGTCGAGCGGTCCAGCTGGTAAGGAAAAGGAACCGTTGTCGAGCGGTTCTTGCGGCAGGGAAAAGGGCTGTACCTTTTTGATGGCTCAGGAGCAGAGCACACCTTTTGCATAGAGAAGGTCCCAGGTTCAGTCTCTGGTGTGTCCAGGTAAGGAAGATGAGACCTGGGGAACTGCTGCTAGCTGCAGAAGACGATGGCAGTCACAGGTAGACAAATGTCTGCCTTAGTCACTCTAAGCCTCCTCTCTAAATTCACTGGTAAGATTATTTGTTACGAAGCTAAAAACAGGCTCTTTCCCTTTGAAGGTGGAGAGATGCTTCATCTTTTAAGGGAAAGCAATGAAACAAGATATATTCTTTTAAAAATGGCTAGTGAGTGAGGATTTTTAAGCAACTTGTATATAAATCATCCAAGAAAGAGAAAGTTCTAGTTGTGGAATGAAACCTGGCCAAAGAAAAAAGTACTTGAGATGTAATCTCTTGGATTGTCTTACCATTGACTCAGTGCAATTCCTAATATTGATAAAAGATACATTGTTCACTCCAGGTATTTCCAGTGCTTCCTGTCCATGATCAGGGATTCCTGGAAAATGAAACAAAACCAAAAAGGATCAGTAGAGGTATTCATACAGCAAGATCACCTCTGAACAAGCGTATGGGGTGTGTTTCTGAGTGGGAACTTCTCAAGTTGTAGTTCCAGTCAGGAAAAGAGGATTGGACTAGAGGCTGGTTGGCCAGCATCCTTCCACAGACACAAAATGGCACAAGCACAGTTTCCAGGACAAATTTTAGAAATGGTATTCCCAGATGCAAATATAGAAAGACACACACACAGAGAGAAATGGCACATTCCACATTGGTTCAGAAATTTCTAATGCTCCATCCACAAATGCAAGTCATTCTAAGCTCTAAAATCCAGGGAAAAAATTAGATGAAGAGTCTCCAAACTTGATGCTTATTCTGGTTGAAAGCTTTGATTGGATAATTGACTGGAACCACTCTAGCTTCTCTGTTTTTAATACAAAGCAAAACAAAAGCAAGAAAGCCATCCATCCAAGAGAAAGGAAACGGTGAAACCAATCCGACATCTTTATCTATGTGATTTAACTTTTGCCGATCAATAAAATTAATCCCATTTATTCTGGCATTGTTAGGGGGCAGGTGAAGGGTTCCAACCATTGAAAGGAAATGCTGGCTATTAATGTCATTTCTGCGTGTGTCTGTGATGGATTTTTAGTATCGCCCCTACTGATTCTTGGCTGTTGCCTTTTGTTTTGTCCTCAATAGCTTGTCTAATAAAGGCTATTATCTTGTGCACAAATCTACTTCATGCCTCAATTCCACTTCGTAACAGTCAGTAATAATAGCAGAACAATGATGCTTTTAAAGGGGGATCTTTCAGGGGCCGTGGTGTGCGCTCCCCCTCCTCCCTCTTCCTCCACTTGCCACAGTCTAAGGAAATTGGAGAGCAGGGAAAAGATGAGCACGTGTGTGGAGGAGGCCCCAGTTTGATAATGGGATGTCAGGACAGCATGAGCAGCAACGTCAATGGGACGTTAGCGAACTCGCGAAGCTGATGTGCCTTTGATGAGTATACCTGCCCTGGAGTCCTGTGTCCAATTCTGGGCACCAAGATTTGAGAAAGACGCAGGTAAATTAGAAAGGGTCCAGTGGAGGGCAACAAAAATGATCCAGGGTTTGGAAACACTGCCCTGTGAGGGGAGACTGAGAGAACTGGGCATGCTCAGCCTTGAGAAGAGGAGGCTAAGGGAGGACATGAGATCCCCCTATAAGTACCTCAAAGGCTGTCACAAAGAGGAATGTCAAGCTCTCTTCTTGCTGATGCCAGAGTGCAGGACACGGAATAAGAAATTCAAGCTGCAACAACCCAGATTCAGGATGGACATCAGGAAAAGCTTCCTCACTGGCAGAGCAATAGGACAGTGGGACCAGCTGCCTGGAGAGGTGGGGGGCTCTCCCACATTGGGGAGATTCAAGAAGAAACTGGGCAGCCCTCTGAGTGGGATGGTGTGACCTGGTGTCCTGCAAAAGCAGGGG
This sequence comes from Varanus komodoensis, assembly GCF_004798865.1. Taxonomy (NCBI): domain Eukaryota; kingdom Metazoa; phylum Chordata; class Lepidosauria; order Squamata; family Varanidae; genus Varanus; species Varanus komodoensis. Next base: position 42,951 of record NW_025336308.1, read on the forward strand.
GTTGGATTCAATGGCCTTCATGGTCCCCCCCAACTCTACTATTCTGTGATCTAAGAGTGTTAGCTCCAGACCGGCCTGAAGCATGTGTACATGGCATTCTTTCAGGGCTTCTTTTGATATTCACTGTACTACACGTAATGCACACACAGCTATTCATGCAACATTTCCAAAGACGTGTATTTTATGGTATGAAGGGCACTTCTCCTCCACCCACAAGCTGCGGGTAGGAATGAGTTTTTCCTGTCATCCTTTCCTCTTTCACAAAGAGGATTCGTGGTGAGTTTTCTGTGGGAATTGGGAGGGGGCAGAGATAAAGATCTGAGTAGGTATTTTTACTTTCGAGGTTGTAATTATACATCGTTGTAAACTGCTTAGAGCTTTGACTAAGGGTGGTATAAAAATGTAGTAGTCGTAGTAGTAGTAGTAGCAATAATAATATCTATGAACATAGAGGTGAAATCCCAGTAACCTGTGCCCCCTCACCTCAATTGCACCTCACTATCAATTTCTAACCTAGCATTGCTCATATTTGGGGTAACTTTATGACCCCAGAAGAACTGCCAAGGCAAGCAAGGCATATGCTGCACATGAAAGGCCTTTGTTTGACTGAAAGTTTCCCTCAGGAGATTTGAATCACAAGAATGGATTTGAGCTTTTGGCTAGTACAGGCAATTAAAGACTTACTCTTTCCTGTAGCAGTGCGTAAACTCTACATAACAATGGCTGGTCTATTGCCCTCCAGTCAGAATAACAGTCAAATCAGCCTACAAATGCTTCCCCCCATGGATTTTAATCATTTTCACTGGAGGTTTTAGTTCCCGCGCTTGTCTTTCAAGAGATGCTAACTTGACCTGTAACAAACTTCCTTTTTTGCCTAAAGACATGACCTTTGCCTGGGGCCATAAAAGCACCCAACATACTTTTTCTTATGCAAATTGGGGGCATTGTGTAGTTCCACATACTTTGGCTTATAGAAAGGAAAATGTAAAAGGCAGGAGGCTATCATTTAAAGACATTTTTTCCCCACAAACCTGTACTGGACAATGTCCTAGAAGGACAAAATTATTCATCCACGAGCCACACCTCACCATGTGAGGCTGATGTGGGATAAAAGGTTCTCAGGGTGTGCAGAAAAATCCCGATCTAAAGCAAAATGAGATGCCTTTCTCATATATCTCTAAGGTCCAGGTAAAAAGGTTGGGGAATGGGCAAAGGGAAACACCTGAAGCCCATACAAAATAACTGCCAGTCACAGAAGAGAACAGTGAGCTAGTGGAGCAAAACTACAGATCTGCTTTAAAGCAACTCCCGGGGTTTATCCGCAACTGATCTGGTTAGGAAATGGGGTTAAGTGGAACTGAAGAGAACTCCCCTGTTTCTAGGTGGCCCTTTGCTCCACTTCGAATGGCCCAGAGATGCTGACAGTTTCCCGTTACTGGAAGTGCAGCTTTAAGGCAGTGTGAGGCCAGCCCTCCTGCAAGATGTAAATATTTAATGCCCACAGCTTCTGGCATCTTAAATTGCTGCTTTTTAAGGCATTTTCTGCGATTACTTGGTTCCGACATTAACACACAAATAACACGAACGACACACAGGCATTCTTGCTGCCTCTGAGCTCTCCCCGAAATCGTAATTGCCTTGCAACTTGCAGATAGTTGGTAAAAAGCAATTTTCTTCACATTATGGGGGGGAAAAAAATCTATCCCATCATTTTATTTGCTGCAACCTTTCCATGTTTGGGGGAAGGGGAGGCCAGCTGCAGGTTTGTTCCACATTTCAGGTCCCTCTGACCTCGGTTTGCTCCTGCAGTTCACTAGCACAAGATAATACAAGCGTGGCCAGGCAGACGAGGGGTCTCATTCTCTGGACCGGAGCTGCTAATATTCTTGCTGAACCTGAGAGTCTGTTTCTCCCTTGAAAACCTCGAAGAGGGAAATTTTCTCTATCATAAACTTAATATGAATACTTATTTCTCAGGATGTATTGAGCCTAAAATGATGAGTGACACGGAATTTAAATGGAAGGGTTGTTATTACTTTTGAAATCTGTGTTTTACTTCAGGGTTTCAGCCAAGCGGCTTCAGATAAAAGCCCTATTTTGTGGCAAACCAGAGTCCTCTGCGAAGCCCAGGGGCAGCAGATGGGTCTCAGCAGCATTTTCCAACAGATTATTTCTGCTGTTAGATTATTTTGATGTGGAGATGTCTGGGACAGATGCAGGAGTTCCCATTCTGAGTTCAGGACGGGCTTTGCCCAGCTTGCCTGAGTCTGATGTGAATGGTACAGGTGTCCCGGAACGCTCCCAGAATCTTCCATCATATCTAAGGGCTCCAGGGCAGAAGTGTGGGGCTGACTCGGCTAACAGGTTGACTGAGGAACGTCTCCAATGAGTTAGACATGCATGAGGACGCAGGTTTTCCGAACCTTGTCCTGAAACGTAACCCTGAGTCTAGCAAGCAAGAAGATTCCCTCTTCATCCAGACATCCTGTCCAGCGGCAGCACTGGTGTGATTCCTGTGGACTGCCTTTCCAGTTTAACCTCGGGCCAGTTCCCCGGACTTGTACAAAAAGCCACATTGCTAAGCCTACCCATAATCCACATCTTAACCCTAATTTTAAGACCTCCCTCCCTCCTCCTGTTCAGGTCCAAAGTGGCACATGGGTTCTTCCTGTTGACTCTCATGCCCTCTGCCCAGGCTTGGCTATTCCACAGGCCTCCAGGGACCCAGATTTTAACAGCCCAGTCCTCACCTATACCATGCAGGAAAAATCCATCTCCGGCCAGACAGAGTGTCAAAAGGGCATTTTGGTTGACCATTTGGTTTGGCTGCCCAGTCTAGGCTAGTTCCAGGCCTAGGTTTGCCCACAGATTGAACTTTTACGATCCCTAAACCTAACCGAAGCCTAGACCTATCCCCAGCTTGCAGGAAGATTTCTCTCTAGGCACATCGCATGCCCCAGGGGCAGCCCTGGAGTATTTAGCTGGACTGCTCACTCTGTCCACCTGAACTAGGGTAATTTTGGGCCACTGAACCTGCAGAAGAATTCAGGATTTATTGACTGTAACCCTAACTTGATGGTTAACCCTTAACCTAACATGCACTTTAAATGGCTCTCCTTCCAGACAATATGCTCAAAGGGAGGTGAGCTCCCTAAACAGATTAAAACAACCGTCAACCAAAGAGACACAGGTATATGACAATGACATGGCTAGTGTGGGTGTGTACATGATATTTGACTGATGGCAGATGTACAGGAGAGGGACCCAATCCACCCTCTCTTGGAGAGGAGTTCTCAAACTTTGGAGGACCCACCAAGAAAGTCGTCAAATACCCCATGGAGGGAGTGATAACCAAAGAATGCCCTCCCCCAAATAGATGAATACCTGGGCAGACAGGTGTGCGAGAAGACCGTCTTCGAGGCAGTCCAGTCCTAATGCACCCTACAGCTCTGAAGCAGCACTTTGAATTGTGCCCAGAGACAGACTGGTACCTGGTGAATCTCTTCTAATGAGGAGGTCATGTGCTACTCCTGCTCTCAGGCTTTCCCAAGAATTAATGATGGGAAATAAATTGGAACTTGAGTGAAATATTATTTAGGCATTCTCTGTGGGACTTTCCTTCCTGTGTTCTTCTCAGGCATGTTGAAGGTTGCTGCAGCAGAGCCAGAATACAAATAAGATCCATCTATTAATCTACGCTGATACCTTCCCGTAGCCATATGACTCCGACCCAAGGAGAAGCTGTTTTAGATGAGACGTCTGTGGTAACAAGGTGTAATAAAACATTTTTAAAAATTCCAGAGGGGTAACTGTGTGAGTCCATTACAGCTAAGGCAACAAAGCATCTGGCAGCATCTGAAAGACTAATAAATGTCTCATGGCACAGCTTTTGAGGACTACTGGACACTTCATCAGTTCATTAAGAAATGTTTAGAGAAAGATTCCCTGTCCTTGTTTGACGTCGTGATGTAGTGCAGCCAAATATGACCACGAAGCTCCTCACCAGTTCAACAACCCAGGGTCAGTGGCTGGCCAATTCACTCTGAAATTCAGATCAGGTTGCGAACTGCGAGCTCAAGCGATCTGTGTCTAAACCACGGAGTTCCGGCATGCTTTGCTGTACCGGCTGGATGAACCATTTCCTTTCCTAACTGGATGCTGCTCCCCTGCTCACCACCACCTCTGTGGCTCCATGAGAAGGGGGACAAAATGTCCACTCCATCTCTATTTAGTTGTCCCACAGCCACCTTAGAAGCTTCTCTCATCTTCACCACTGTCACCACCAGTCTGGCCCGAAGAGGCATGGTCCTTCCCCAAGCAGCAGCATCCAAGGTGCTCTTTGGTACCCACTGAAGCTGTCGTTTGGGGCCCCAGCCTCACTTTTGGCTCCCCTGCCCCCCGGTGCAGATGAGCCTTTCAGTAAAATCTATACCTTTGCTGCATATAGGTTTTAATGCTCATGAAAATCCTGTTTCTGTGGAAAGCAGAGTGCATGCCAAGTATTTAGTTAATTGGGTGGTTCTCCGTGGGGACCCATATACAGCAAGTGATAAAGGAAATATGTATTAGTTATGCATGAACATTGGCAAAGGCTTAGCTCCCGAACTGTGTCATCGTGTGGGCTCTGGAGGTAATGCAAGGACCACAATACACCCACCATGCATCTATTCTGCTTTTTGTTTTCCTGTTTTGCATCATCTCCATGGCAACTGATTGTCTATGAAAGTTCCTTGAAAGAAATGAGTCAGTCACGAAGCTACTTATGTATGGATTGCAAAGATCTCCATATTCACTTAATCTCACGAGCAGTGGGCAGCCAATGGAGTATGCATGGAGGGAGGGTCTAACCCGTGTTGGCTGTTTAGTGAGTGCTCCAGGTTGGTTTTATAATTTATTGGAAAAGAATACAGATTATTGTGTGATAGTGAGAAGAATGTTAAAAGAATAGGGAAAAAGCAACAGCCCCGTTTCTGCACTTTTTAGAGCACCCAGGAGAAAATTTGTTTGTTTGTTTATTTGTTTATTTATTGCATTTATATACCACCCCGATAGTCCAGAGGGCTCTCTGGCTGGTTTACGAAAATGCTAGTTTCAACGTGGCAAATAGGAAGCAACTTTTCTGTGGAGTGCCGTTCCTACAGGGTTCCTGGTGAACTCTGAACCTGGGATGCATGAGGTCTGTTTTCCACGTTCTTGAGCTTTGGCTTCACCGTAGCTCCATAGGGAGCACGGTTTTGTGTACGTCAGGCTACTTCGTCCATCTGTCTTAGGATGGTCTAAGCATTCCACGAAAGGTGGTTGAGGCCCCATCGGTGCGGGTGTTCAAGGATAGGCTGGGCATGCACATGGTAGGCATGTCATGAGATGAGCCGGCTGGAGCCGGGGGTCAGGCTAGATGGCCCGGGAGACCCCTTGGGACTCGCTCTGCTTCTATGGTCTACTCCTGGGCAGAGATACTTTCCCCAGTAGAGAGCCATTCAGACGCAGAAAAAGTAAGGGTAGGCACCTGAAAGTTCTAAATTCCATCCAGAATTGGAAGGAAACCCACCTGATTTGCACTAACCTACAAAGTACAGCACAGTTCCATACCTGATGCTTCCCTGAATGCTGGGAGGAAGCCTTTTTCCTCCGGCTTGAACAGGTATCAAAATGCACATTAAAATGCATATTTCACAATAAAGGGAATATAACAAGGTATGTCAGGATATAAACACATGAGCACACTCAGGTGTTTTTCTCCATGTCCAGAAAAATAAATTGTGCCACCAAATGAAATGGAGCAGGATTGAATGAATATAGGATTCTTTGAAAAGTCCTTCCTTCCCATCCAGTTGGAAAGACGTTGCAAGCAATTACCAGTTCAAACAAGTTGATAGAGTAACACCGCCATGTCTGTAGATCAGTAATTTCAGTGCACTTTATGTCTTGGAAAGAGAAAGGGAGAATGCTTGTCTCATTTACAAAGGGCTTTTTTTGTTTATGCGTGACTATTTCTCTCCATGTGTACTTAGGTAAGTAGCTCTTTATGAATATATCTTATTCATCTTCTCAATCATCCTTCTCGCTCACTGGCAGGAAAACAAACTGTTGAGAACATTTCATTCATGGCCATGCAGACAGGATATGCCGTATTTTTCGCTCTATAAGACGCACCTGACCATAAGACGCACCTAGTTTTTAGAGGAGGGATCCATGGAAAGCTTCCTGATAATCACAGGCACATTCCCCATCACTTCCCCATGGGCTTCATTAAAAGACGGGTTGCCATTTGAAAACACACACTGACCTGTGATTAACAGCTCTCACCTGCTCCGGAGGAGCAGGGCGCGCCGAGCGCATGCCAGCCAGGTGGTGCCACATGGTGCAGGTGGGCCGGCAGCATCCTGGGCATCGAGCACACACACATTCGCTCTATAAGACGCACAGACATTTCCCCTTACTTTTGAGGGGGGAAAGTGTGTCTTATAGAGCGAAAAATATGGTAGCTGAGAATGCATTAAATCTGCTGCCAGGGTGGAGCTGGAAGCAGCCTTTGAGTGGGAGCCAAGAGCTAAGGATCAAGACCGGAATCAGAGCCAGGAGATCAAGCCCAGAGCCGGAAGGAGCAAGGACTCACAGCTGTCTTTCCCCCCACACAAAGACCTGGCTGGACAGGACACCCCTGTAACATGTGCTGTTGGAGAGCCCACGGCCAGCTATTCGAGTGCTTGCCTACCATCCATCTCCTCCAGGGAGGCTCCCTAACACTCCTCCAATAGCCCAGCTAACTCACCATTTGGAAGGGCTGTGCACAGAGCCCATTTTTGGTCTCAGCAGCTTCTGATGGTCCAGGTCTATGGTCTCTAAGATGCTCAGCCTGACCAGTTGGCACTCTTGGTCTTGTTTACCATTCCAAATTTTCTTTCCTCAATGTTCTGTCCAAATGTCTTGTGAACATCCAGAACCTTATTACATTTACTTCTCCTGGCATACACACATCTTGGAAAAATGCTTATCGTTAGGATCCATTGTGGAAGGTGGAGATTGGTGGCCACCTTTTCCCAGGATAGTTCATGTCTTACATCTGTGAGCACAAAATGAAGCATGGAGTCCCCGTGCAGTACTATTCTCATAAGTCTATCTAACTTCTTCTCACCTCTATATCCTTCGCCCATCGTGTGTGATCACATCAAGTATGGAAGAAGCCAGAGGAGGAGTGGCTCAGTGCTCCTCGCTGGAGATACTTTCCAAGTTATCCAAGACTTCCTAAGTTGCAGACCTGAGCTCCAGCTGAGTCAGACAACAGGAACAGTGCAGACTTCCTTCAGAAAGCATCTCTCTCTCCTGCAAACCTGGAAAGGTCTGCTCTACATGTTGCTGTTGCATCAAGGCGGGAATTGCATAGTTAGTTTCCATGCACTGCATCTTAATCTGCAATGGGTTTGTGATGCAACCAGAAGAGGAGTTCTACCTTCTTTTTTTCCAAGTGTAATGCTTGCAATCCAAGAATCCCATTCTGTCATGTATGGACCTCACTGGAGAAGACCATCAGAGAAAGTAAAGTCAAAGGAATGACTTCGCAATGTTACAATGCTGAATCAGGCAGCTGATTTGCATGCTCACCTGTGTAAGCATGAATGAAAGCTCTCTGATCCTCCAAACCTGATTTTCAGTCTATGCACCACCTTGGAAACGAGCGTGTTTTTTCCCCTGTGCACACGCAAGGAAGAACGAACCTTCTACCAGCTCCCTTTCCCCGAACACTCATCCTCACATTCAGTCCATGATCTATAGAGGAAACATGCAATTTAATTCTATTTATCTGTTGATACTTAAATCTGGATTTTCTTTATAGCGGGAGTTTTGAAAGGTGTCCCAGCCCCGGGGTGTTTCTAGATGTTTCTGTCGCTTTCACATTTTTGAAGTGCTTGGTTTGAATGAGGGGCTGATGTTGGGAACAAAGGTGAGTTGCCTCTTGATAGCAGCCAGACCAAGAGAGGTGGGGGTGGGCCGAGGCAATTTCATGCAAAATAAGTATAAATGGCCCTGCTCCCACACAATGGTGGCAGAGAGCTGGTGGGTTTGATTTCAGATGAAGGAGGGCTGGGGAACTCAGGGTGAGGTTAATTAGATCCATCAACGCAGTCGCAGGTGTGTACCTGTTGCAAAGACAACCCTGAAGGAGCTGAGACCCTTTAATCCAAGGCCCTACCTTTGTTGCATCAGCTCCAGAGAGTAGATTTCAAGAACAAGCATCCCTGCTAAGATGAACGAATCATGTCTATTGGTGCAGGATCCTGGCAGTAAGCTGAGCGAGACATGTGCCGATGCGTTGTTTATTATCGTAATTTTTGCCCTGCTTCTCAGCAAAGCCTTCCAAGCAAGTTGTACGGGCAAGCTGTAATAGCCAAAAATGCTATAAACCTTAATCATCCGGGGCTCATCCAACAGAATGTATTGGCAGTAAATTATTCAGGATGGACAAAATAAACATACAGTACATCATGTATGAGATTTGTGGCGACAAGTTTTGGTGACAGCCTGGGTTTTAAAAGGCATTCGAAAACCTCTGTTGTGGGAAGAAAGGTTGATCAATAGCAACTAGCCGCAATAGATTAATGGAAGCTATATGTTCCAACCGGGGATGGATGACCCCAGAAAGTTTAAGCTTAGTCATTTTCTCGTTTTTTCCAAAGGTACATTCCATTCCATCCCACTTCTGCATCAGTTTGTAAATAGGGAGAAGAAAACCTTTCAGCATCTCTTTCTCCTGAATTTGATTCTTTAAAATCCTTCACATTCTTTCTGTCTGGAATACGAAGAATTTTGCATGGGAAATGGTTAAACAAGAGCATATCTGGGAAACAAAACTGCAGTGAAATTCTCTCCCATCTGTACCAGCTAAATTTGGTTGCTACTGAATTTGGTACTGAGAAATTGATACTGAATCAGTTAGGCCAGCGTGAGGGCAATGTGGTGCCTGCATGGAGCTGAGCTATGAAAGATTAGTATCCTGTCAGGGAAAAAAAGAAGAAGGGACAACCATACACATGGCTGAGCACCCAGGGGTTTAAACCCAAACATTTAAAAACTAAGCACTTAAAGATCTGGAAATACATTTGAATAGGTCTATTGCTCTCTCTCCTTCTCCCTCCCTCCCTCTCATTTTAAACTCCCAGTTCTTTTCCCTCTGAATATGGAGGACTTTGCACATTTTGATAAACACTGCAAAGAAATTCTTGCCCATCCCATGAGTATTTTCATGTAGAATTATCAAAACGTACAGTATTTGTCTCTATTTTTCAGTGTGTACACATTGGTATCTTCCACTAAAATAAACCAGACATGTCCCTGTACTATACACGATTGTGGCTCTCTTTACTGTGTTATTCATATTTTTGTATAATTGTCTTTTGCCTGTGCCTACTTTAGAAAAGTGAGGACATTAACATTTAATGGCGTACTTGCTCAGATTTAGGTTTGGTGGTAAAAATAGGATAATCTGCATGAAATGTAAGCACAAAAGTTCTCTGGGTCTAATTCAGAAACAGAGAGCTACAAAATGCCAGTAGTTGGTCAGAACAGCAGGAAATGGTTGTCCTCAAAGGTTGTTTGTTCAAAGACACAGTCCGGTTAATGTCTGCACTTCTGGCTCAGCCTCCAACCATCCTGAAGCTCTTGCTGATACTGCTGTTGTTTTCATTTCTGTACCACCCCGTAGCCAAAGCTCTCTGGGCAGTTTACAACAAGACATAAAACACAACCAATAAAATGCAACACAAATAACTTAAAACAACAATGTTAATTTAAAATAGCTTTAAAAGTGCAATAAAAAGAACAACAGAGGCAGCAGAAAGAATTAGCAGGTAGCGCTAGATATTCCAACAGTCAGGCCTGTCAGTTACAGAGGCATCGGCCGTCAATTGCCAACTCTGACGTGGAGGCGTTCTTTTCTCTACGTCTTTCGCTTCCCCTTGTGTTGCCTGACCGAGGCTCTTAATTCTTTGGTTTGCTCTTGATCTTCATGCCTTCCCAGCAACCACCTTCGGCAAACACATTTGCAGTGCATGGAGCCCACGTGTAGAGATTTGGGAGAATCCCTCTGCAAACATTTGCACACCCAACGAGCACTGGGTGGAATCTCAATGCAGGGGATATAAGGCAGAGTGCCAGGATGGAGGTGAAATGAATTGCCAGAAGCAGTGGCACACCTGCTGTTGAATTTCTGAAAGCTATCACATACTAGGTGCCCTCTATGCCGCCACCAGAGACTGGTGTCCTTTCTTTCTGCCGTCCTCTTTCAATAGCTCGCTGTCTTTTGGGAATGTTAACAAGAGCCATGCTTGGCTGCACTCAGCCTGGGCAAATTCAGCCTTTTCTATATAGAAGTGCTCAGTAGCATTCTTCAGATGGGGAGTAACGGTACCCTTTTGAGTGGCGGCATAGAACGTGAGAAAACAGACTTTCTCTTCCACTGTAACCTGTTTTCTTCTTTGATTTCTTGAGATGTCTACTGCTTGAGAGCAGTGCTAGATAGAGGGAGCCCATGCAAGGGAAGATAAACCCCAGTGGCTCGCTCTCCGCCTGCCGCAGTAGGGTTGCATTGGGATATTATTGTTGCATGCAAAACATGGGTGCATGCCCACTTCAGAGCATTGACGCCTGAGCACCTGCCTGCCCAAGACATTTGCAAATGGCTGAGCGAGTGCTCACAGCTGCCACATTCCTGATCTATTTGCAAAATGTTGCATAATGTTTGCCTATGCGAATGGATATGTACAGATTCGGAGCGAGAAATAACAAAGTTGAGTAGAAGTACATTATTTCTCACCACCGTGAGAAGTGTGTCCAGAGGTTCTTCTGTGCGCCTACCTCCTCAGTTTGCTGGCCAGGTGACGGGCAACTTCAGGGCTCTGCCTGCCCTCTCTTCTTAATATAGTGCTTTATTTGTAGACTGGCCTTGGATTGGCCAAAGAAGCCAATGCAAGAGGCCTTTAGATAAAGAGCTTCCATCTTCACTGTCCTCAGGAGAGGTGGCTTACCACAACTGCCTGCAGGGGGCTTTTGGAACTGGACTGAAGACACTTTTTATCCTATGTCTTCAGCTTTTCCAATCCGTGCAAAGCTTAGCATGGCCTGAGGATGTCCCTGTGATAGGATAGGCCTCATTATACTAGTAGGGAAGCCTCCACAGGTTGAAGGAACTGGCAATGTTTAGCCTGGAGAAGATTGATGGTGAGGATGGATTATGTTCTTCATAGGCCTGATGGGTGGTCATACAGAAGAGGGTACCATTTTGTCTTGTCTCCTAGGTGGTCTTGCTGGGCAATGCAATTGCCCATGTCTGAGCAAGCTAGATTGGTATTGTGGTTGCTGGGGATTTGCAGAGAAGGAAGCTGCTGGAATCACTCAGAGTTCTTTTGTAAAACAAGTGTGTCGAACAAGCTTTCTCTCACGGTAGAGACCGCAGTTCACATTCTGTGTCCAACCGTCACCTGGATCTGATCCACCTGCTGCAGCAAGGGGCAGGTGGACTCCACGACCTGTTTCTACTTGTGCAGGTTCCAGTTTGCACTGGGTTGTTCTCTTCCTGGTAGAAGAGAATCCATGATCCTGAGGATTGTTCTTATGCATGAAATCCAGAGCAAGATCTCTACTCTTGGGTTTCATGTGAACCGCCCTAGTAGGCAAAGGACTTATGAATGTGCCTTGACCAGCACCAGTGTTCTTCATAAGAGGCAGTCCTGCCCTCTGCTCCAGAGCAAAGAACAGCAAAATTGGGGCAAAGAGTATCAAACATAAACACAGCCGTGAACCTGCCTCAGTTTACATCCTCCCAAAAGCTGGGGTAGGAGACAGGCTCACCTGAGTGGACCTACAATCTGGTCCTTCTAGGACATCGTCAAAATAAATGTAGTAAAAATGTCACCCAATTTCAGCCTCTCGCCTTTCAGGGCACAAGTGTCTGGTGTAATTGCTTCAGCCAAACTGCAACTTGCTCTGTTCCATTGCACCAAACACATTTCTTCTGTTATTCTGATAATTATTCATTTTGATGCTCATCTCCACTTATTTGCATGTTCTCTATTTGCAATTTAGTTGGCCGCTCAAGGCCTTTTTAGATACGGCCATCTCCCGTTGTATTATCTGCTGGACCTCTGGACCTCAAGCTTTGTCGGCTGAATGCCACATTTTGATACGTGCAGCTAAGTGAGCTCTTGGTCATGGGTATGTTAGACCTGTGCCCGGGCCTCTAACTCTTAGCTGCTTAGCTGACCTCCACCCAGAGTGTTTTAGTCACAGCCATTTAGCTCCCTGGACAACAATCTTTCTATCAATCTCACATTACCTGGGTTCATCCTAATTGTCAATAGACTGAATTCAGTTAGTGCTTCCTGCTGGCCGCTGCTTTCTTTTTCCTCTCTAATCTGTGTGACCCAGGCCTCCAAAGAGGGGAACGGCTTCTGAATCTGGCTCTTGGACGAACTCTGATTATAGATGAGGAAGCTGTGGGGTGTTCCCTGTCTTTGCTGACTGGGCTATTGGCTGTCCCTTGGTGCTTGTTTTTCAGTCTCCCTTTCGGATTATCCCTGTGCTTCGCTCACTGTATCAGGCTGAGGTCCTCTACGACCCCCCATTTTTGGTAGTCTCAATAAAGGGAGATAAATGACTACTACCAACAGGTAGGGGATCGATGAGAAATGTGTTTCAATTCCTTTTCGATCGAGAATTTATCCAGCTTGCACTTATCTGACCAGGCATGGACTCAGACAGTCTGTGGCCAACACCCACACATTCCTGAATGTGCAAAGTGATTCAAAGATCAAAAAGGAAAGGGATGCATTGACATCACGAACACTTTTGGAAAATGTGCATTAATACACTTTAATCAATAGGAGAAGAAGTTCTCCATTATTGTTGCACACATTTGGGGAGAATATGAACCAAAATTGCATCGATTTTTGTGTGAAGGACAAAGCAGAGCTTGCAATCTGATACAGACTGTAGTCAGAATGAACTCTGAGATAGATTTTGGCAAGCTCGCGTTTTGCTGATTCACACATCCCTATCTATAATCTACCTATATTTCTGATCACCTATTTTATTAATTAACCATTAATAAAAAGACTAAATCCTGCCCTTTGAGGGAGCACCTTTAGTCACTACATTTCTCCATGTTTACATAGTCTCTTTGTTGAGGAGAGTGTACAACGTGCAATAGCTCCTTTTGCGTTGCTGCATCTGCAGCACAATTCGGGCTGGTTCTCTTCACATCTCTCTGAATTCCCCGTTTTGTTTCTTCCCCTCTTTCTCTGCAGTTTCGCACCTGGACATCATGAGTAGTTCTTGGAGTCTGGCATCCCATGGGAAGAGGCTCCATTCCTCAGGAAGTCAGCACTCCTAGTGGACCTTGTTTTGCATAATAGATCTGTTGGTCTAAAACAGTCCGGCATCAAGTGAAGAGTTTCTGGAAACTCCACTGAGGATCCTGGAATTCGGCAAAGGTGAGTGTTCAATTCTGTATCGATGTCCTTTCAAGATTACATTTTGTACTGCAGTATAGAAGACCAAGATGGTGTGAATGCGGACCCAGGTAAAGCACAGCATGAGCATCCTGGGAACGTTTCTCGCTAAATGTTTCTAGCCTTTAAGAATGCCACATTATCCTGGAAGGAGGGTGAACAATGCCAGCCATGCTCTCAGAAGCCAAAGGGTGGCAGAATAGGCAGAAGTACAAGAATTATTGTGAATGTGTATAATGTATGTAGTTTGCATGAATCTGGTTTTCTGGTCTCAGAACTTGGATTGCCTTGGTGCAGCTTCTTTTTTTCTCTATGGGGAACACGTGGTCCAGCCAGTCCAAGAAAGCTCTTGTTGTGCCGTCCATTAGGTGGCTGCAGATGTGTCTTAAGTAGGGCTTTGCTGGCAGCAGATGGAGGGGAGCTGGGCTGGGGGCTTGGAGGAAATTTGGTGTCAGGGACCAAGGCGTTAATGACTGCTCTGCTTGGAGGAGGCAGAGTGCTGAGAGTGGTGTCAGAGAAGCATTAGCATCCCTGCTAATAAATGGTGCCAGCGCTACATCCCTGCAAGTCCCGTCACTCCACTACCTCACTGGTGGTAGATCTTGCTACAGACTTTGCAGCTGTTCGATGAATAATGCTGGGGGTCAAGGGATATGGTGACATGCCCCACTAAATCAGAAGTGGAACCAGCAATGTTGGAGACCTAAAAAGTACATTGCAGGCAGAATAGCCGGTGTGTGGGATAGAAAGAACACTGGAGCTGATGGATAATGTTGGGAGTAAAAAGAATGGCTGCTTTGGGCGCTCGTTCTCAAGGACTTCAGAGGAATCGGAACCAGAATGTGAAGCAGAACTGGGGGAGACTGGGAATGTGGGCACAGCCAAGACGCTGAGATGAGAGAAGTGGAGATGGGGCCAGCCTCCCCAGGTGGGCACACAGTACCCGGGAATTACCAAGATGTACCACTGGTGGGAGGGGACTCAGAGCAGGGGAGTTTCTTAGACTTAGATGAGATAGGCATGACTCTTGACCCCATGGTGCAGCATCAGCAGAGGATGGCGGTCCAGTTAGAGGACTGGTATGCAGAGGGGAGTCCTGCTCGCGTTCAGAAGGCCCCTCCCAAAGGGATGGGGCCCAGGCATGCTCATAAGCAGAGTTCCTAGAGGTGAATACTAGACTGGGTTCAATGAACCACTCTGTGCTTGCTCAGAGATTCGTTCTGGGCTATTTGTGCTTTGGAGGCAGTGAAGAATGCTTTGCAAGGAAAATAGTCGGTGGCTTTTGAGTGCACGGAGGAGGAACCCCAGCTTGCGACAGACAAGGCCATGTATCCCTACCCACAGCTGAGGGGCTCAGCTGTTCCTGGACTGCTCCAGGGCTACAACAGCAGTACTTGGGCATTTCCAGGCAGAAGCTGGAGATGGGCAGCTCTCTTGTTTAGCCACACAGTCCCCTGACCAAAAGCCTCTGCGGTGGCCGGGAATCAACACACCATGGATTTGCATTTCCCATAATGCCCCAGATCATTAAATTTTCCCACAATGCCCTGTGGGTCTTCCAGCCTCAGTAAAGAAGTGGTTCACTTGCAGCAGGATCTGGTGTGAGGAATCAGCATCATCCACAAATGACTGCTTTGGAGGCTTCCATCTGATACCTGGCCAGACGTTAAGGCACACAGACGGGCGAGTCTGAGACTCCCGCTATGAAGGAACTGGAGCTTTGGCGGCCATTGCTGGTCTTTCTTGAAGATACCTGCCCTTCTAGAAGGTATCTCCAAGCCAAGCCTGTAGGCAGCCTTTCCCAGCCTGATGCCTTTCAGATGCTTTGGACGTCAGCTCCCAGCTTTCCTGGCCATTGATGATGTTCCCCGGGGGTGATGGAATCGAAGCCCATCATCTGGTGGGCACCAGATTCAGGGAGGCTGCTGCTCGGTTTGCCCTGCAGGTCTACGGAGCAGGCAGCCCTCAATCTAGAGGGTGTGGGACGAGCTTCATGCGCATGGCTCACTTGTGTCGCTCTCCTTAAAGAGAATCCAGGCCGTTAGCATTGCTGGGCTGATGATGAAAGCGTAGAGTGGGACTTCTTGGTATCTTAAAGGACAATGTCAAAATCAATAGAATATTTTTGGAGTGCGGCCATGTCATAAAGCACGAAACAGAAGCAATAGCGAAGCTGCATTAACAATACATTCTGACAACGAGGGCTGTAATGGAGGCGATGTCGGATACTTCCTCTTGGGCCAGCGAGATTGCTTAACGGCTTCCAGACAAGCCCAGGCAATGATAAACTCCTGCCTCGATATTTCTGTCATGCTTAATTGCCTGTTAACTGCCGGGGTTCTTTGTCCAATAAAATGGAAGAACTATACATGCAACCCCAAAGAAGCAATCTGTGAATCCGTTGACATTTCCAAGTGTCTGCACCTCTCAGGTAAAAGTGCAAGCACTCTGAAAACGCAGGAATAGAGCTTGCTGGCTGAGCTTAATTTGAACTGGGTGTAGTTTTGATGCTTCCTATTGGATATCCTAGTTCTGTGGAACTTGCACAGGTATCCTTCAAGATATGGAAGGATACCACTTGCTATTTTATTAGATTTTGCAATTGATTTGCTAGGAATATGAAATCAGCCAAACTTGGACTCAATGGAGTCTCCCAAATTTTATCTCAAAGCTTATTCTGATTCCAGAGTGTATCAGACTGTGATCTCTTTCTCTCTCTCTCCCCCCTCCCCTCCCCTCCCCTCTCTTTCTTTCCTTCTCTTCTCCTTGCTTTACAGCATGAAAATTCATTGATCCTTTCATGTGTGTTTCTTCCAAATGTATATATCAGTTATGCACATCTCTGAGACTGATCAAAGTCCATCTGTACACATTTTTCACAAGTTCTTTTTAAAAATTATTTCCCCAAACTTCTTTGTCAAATGTACGTATGACATTTGGACACACTGCAACCTTAGAAGTGTACAGAGATTGACCACTTGATGCGCATCCAAGTCTGTGTTTTGAGCAGAAGCTGTTTGATCCAAAAAACACTGAAATGCCTTTTTCATCCATCCCCACGGATGAAAAATGCTGATTTAATATTCCTAGCAAATCATTTGTAAAAAGTAATAAAATTTGAGGAAAAACTGGAATATCTGTGTAACAATGTTGGGCTTATATGACATTTTTCTTAGGATAACCGTTGTGTGGCTGGCTACCTTTAAAAAAGAATAGCAAAGCTTTTGATCAATGGATTTTGATCATGTTTGCTGCAGGGTTTAGCTAAGAGTCTTATCTTTAAAAAGAGACCAGAATGGCCTGTATTAATTGTTCTTTTGTTCCTTTGTTTGGGGTATAAAGTGCCCCATAGAAGTAGTCCTGTGCAGGTTCTGGGGTACTTTTGTGCCTTGGGCATGTTTTGGGTTATAGAAAAAAAATGATACTGAATGAGGCTATCACTTTTCTTTTTAAAAATCTGCAAACGCACACAAACACACACACAAGCTTCTTGCAAAATATGTATTTTCCCCCTTTGGATAAGAGAAATACTTCTTTGAACTGAGAATAGCATCTGGGCGTCTGGAAAGCAGGAAATCTCATGAATAACTAAGCTCTGATCCATGCATTCCTTCAAGAGGTACCAATCGGCCATTTCATAGTGGAGTTCAAATTTCTTGAGTATCCTTTGGGCAGCTCAGTTCTGGCCGACTGTCTATTGCCCGTGCGGAAGAGGCTCATATGGCAGCAGCTAGTTCTGAGTGTGATGAAGCTTGTACCACTTAGCATTGCCTACCCCTCTCACGTTCCCCCGCTGCCTTCTCTGCTATGGGAGCTGCTGCCAAGCCAATCTCTCTCCCCTCGTTAGACTCTTAACGAAGCTGGGATGGGGCTGGGCGGGCTTGGCTTGTTGTGACTGATTCAGCTCTGTTGATGTGTCTCTCTTCTAATTTTCTATAATTTGTCTTAATAATGCCCCGGAGAGTTCCTGGAATAAACGCGCCATTCTTTTCCCTCGGCAGCCGGTGCCTTGAGGGGGCTGGCTACGGGAGGCTTCCCGTGGAAAGAGCGGAGGGGGCAGCGGTGCTTTTGGGAGATGCAGATCATTAACTGAGCCTCGTTTGGAGGAGACGGCTCTTTCTCCTTGGCTGTGCCCAACCGGTTATTAATGCTCAAATACTGTTGTGGGTTAGCTTTTCTTTCCCACCCCCTTCCTGGCTACTTTCCTAATTTGCTTAGAATATGTATTGGCCAAGCGATTCCGCAAGTTCCTGTGTGTGCAATTTTGTTTTGCGTGGGGGATTTGTGAATGGAGAGCAGTGGAGTGGGATGGGAGGGGACACCCATTGTTAATTTCATGATCCTGGCAGGTCTCAGCGAGGGTGGAGCTCCAGGCTGTGGTGGCCTAGGAGGACCCTGGTGAGAGCAACCTGCTGGCCTGGCCAAAGAGACCACAAGCAGCTATGTGACCCTAAACAGGCAGGATTAGAATAACAGAGCCATAGAGGAGTAGAGTTGGAAGGTGCCTGTAAAGCCATATATACCCCCTCTCAAGGAAGGACTCCAAGTCCAGTTGCCTCTTGATGCCTCCACAGTCTCTCTGGGTCATTGGACTCAATCCAACTCATACTTTTCAGGCCCTTCTTTTCCCTTCAAAGGAGGCACTCCAGTTGCTGCCTGCTCCTGCCTTGAATTTGGTGCCTTGATTTGGTGAAGTGTACACTCTTCACTGTACCATTTTTATCCTGTTCCCCCCACAGATGTTCTGTCCACTTGAGCATTCTGTAAACCTGGCTCCCAGGAGCTTAAAGGGGTTCCTTCATTGGGGCTCAGCTGCCCACCCACTGCCTCTTCCTCTTCTTCCTTCTGACTTTTAACCAGGATCAAACCAAGCAGGCCTGCTTTGGCTTTCAGCATTCAGAAATGTGACCAGCAGCATCACTGGAAAACCCAGAGAGAGACACTCCTGGGTCTAGAAGGTTTTCCAAAAGCTCAGGCAGCTCAGCCACTGACCATCCTCCACCTCACAGCAAGGCAAACCCTGAAGCTCTGGTTACCTCTTCTCAGAAATCCACGCCTTCCCTCAATTTTGGGCTGCCTTGTCTGTTCATCCCCCCACCCCCCGATCTCTCCTGAGTGGTCAGCAATAATAGTTCACAAAAATTGCACAGAGCTAATGGAGTGGGCGAGAACGCAGCGGCTCGGAATGGGCAGAAGTGTGCAGCCAGGATTCCACGGTGAATTGTCTCAAAGCCGGGGGTTAACGACCTCGGTGGAGTGGAAACACAGCTGCCCGGATGCTTTTCCACTGAGCCCCATCTTCCCCAGCAGCATGTCTTGGAGTGCATTAGCGTTCTTCTCTCATAAACGAAACCTTCTGCTCAGTGATTTTTCACTTCGGCTAAAGAGGCAATTTCTTGATGTGGTTCGCGACAGGTCCTGCGAGGGCACTCATTTCCACAAGGAAGTTAAAAACGCATTTCTTTAGTATACCTACAGGAGACCTAGTTTCCCAGATGCCTTCAGGCAGGCCTCTGTGATCCTATTTGCTGCTTAATAACGGGAAGGATCTCTCTTCTATCTGCTGTCTGCTGTCCTCATTTACCCACAGCTGCTTATTAGCATTTTTTCTTCCCATGTCCTTGTCTAATCAGCAATCGGGGCATCTCCCTCTCTGGTCCTGGAGCAATACGAGACCGGCAGTGTTCTTGGTTAGAGTCCAGTCTGATATGCCTTCCCCCGGAACTCCACCCCAACAGTTGGTCGCCATTCCATGTCTACTGGTGATGCTCTCTCCACTTTGGGATGCTTTGGGTTAACCTGCTTCTCATGCATGTTTAGAATTCCCCCTACCCGCAGAATTGCTGCACTTCTGCAAAAACTGGGCCTTTTTTGGCGAGCCCTCCTTTCTGCACATGGATGGTGCTATTTGGCCTGCACGTGTTCAGAGAATGAGTTTGGTATTTGTCTATAGCATGGATGAGGAGGTGATGCTGACCTGCATTGATGTTTGGAGGATCGGTCCATGGTGTGGGTGGATCCATTGAGTTCGGGAGTGCAGGGAGAGATCATGTCGTATCCAATACCACCAGGATGGCGGTTCCCGAAGCATCCAGAAACACGTGGAATTGCCTATTTCCAGAATACAAGTTACCACTGATGCTTGGAGGCAGGAGTTCCACTGAGGAGCTCCATTGACGGGGGAGACAGGTGGTCACTGCTGGAAAGGAAGCATTCCTGTTCATTTGTAGGGTCCTTTTAGGAACGACTATTTCCCACTGCGCTCAATACAAGATCTGTAAGTGCAGTGGAATCAATGGGATAGAGATAGTGCTGGGTGCGTCCCTTGCACGTACACGGCTGTGGAGGGTGCAGCTTGTGCTCTGCCAGAGCTTTTGACCTCAGATCCCATCAGCTGCAGCCAGACTATCCCATGGGGAAGGATCATGGGTGTTGTCGGCTGAAACTATCTGAGCCGATACAGCCTAACCAACAGCAGGCTGCTTCATGTTTTGAGCTCGATCGTCGTCCTTTGGTTGCCCCGATAAAGGCCGAACAGAGTCCAGGCCAGCCTTCGTGCACGGTAAATGCATCCCGACAGTAAATGAACCCCCTTTCTTGACAGTTCCTCCGTTTAGTGGCATTGTTTCCCCTAAGAGTTATTTGACTCTCTGCATTGGGCCTTCCAGACAAATGGCCTTTAAATAAAATCCCTCTGCTACCTTGTTAAACCTTCTGCCCAGGTCACACCTTGGGCACCATGATTTATGGGCCAGCCCTTAGTATTTATTAACTTCTAAATCACTTGCCTTCCCTGGCCAAATGGGATCCTTCTCTTTAGCTGCTGACTGTAGCATCCCAACATGAGGCATCCTGCTAAGCCGGCAGAAGAAGCGGGCTCTGTTTCGTCAAGGCATGTCTAGCTGTCTGTGCTGACCTGATTCTGAAGAAAGGAACAGGTGAGGGAGGAGGAGTCCAGCCAGGTAGGGAGGGGGGGGTCAAGGAGTGAGAGGAAGAGAGAGGGATCCTGGGCCACGGGGAGGACAGAGCAGGGGAAGACCAAGCAGAGATTAATGAGGCAGAATCCAGGCAGGACATTTTAAGTCACAGGGATAACCTTGATCTTCACAAGTGTTTGAAGGAGCTGCCTTTGTAAAGGAGCCATGCTTTATTGTTCAGGCTTTCGAATTTGTTTGCTGCTGAAAGAACATTTTACTGCCAGCTCCAGGCCTTGATCTCCTCCTCCCCGGATGTTTCTCCAGGACAGAACGTCTGCATTTATGTTGCGTTAGGAGGAATTTCTGAAGAAGATCCCATCAGATCACACGGATCCTTTAACCCTAGCTGATTTACTGGCTACCTTTGTCTTCAGTTGCCCTCTTGCTGGGCTGAAAACACTGTATTTCCCCTCGCCTCTTTCCCGAATGGCCGATGCCTTTGCCCGTTAATTTGCCCGATTTGAGATAATAAGTTAGACATTAATGTAAGCTCAAGTGCATCCAGTCTATTATCCTCTCCAGAGCTACCTCCAAGTTCCTTCTGTACATATTCAGGTTTAATGGCTTAGTCTAGCAAGTCTGGATCTGGGATGCTTCTCCATTCAGGTCTGCCATCTTCTACTTTTCCCATGGCTTGTTTTCCTGTCCTCTCCTGAAAGAGAACTGGGGAACAGTCTCTTTGTCTTGCTTCTGGCAGCTAAACGAGTTGGTGAATGCTACAGCAGTGTGCTTTTAATTGTCTGGAGACCTTTCTAGATGCTGGTTTCGTTATATGTAGCCTGAAGTCCCAATCGTATTTATTTTTATTTATTATAATGTCCTAGAGCAAAACAAAATGCATGTTCTTCCCAGTAGGGCTTCTCTGACAATGTTAGTATAGGCTCTCCTTTAGCCGCTTTTTCAAAGCTTCAGATTTGCCGAGAAGGTTTCTTTTTCAACATGAAATGGAGGGATGACAGAAACTGCAAAAGAAGCTGGAGGCTTTCAGGATGCCTGAAATGTCCTGAGTTTGGTAGGCCTGCTCTTCACACTCCGTCTACTGCCTGTTTGCTTTCCCACTACCATCTCCTTTTTGGTGCAAATTTGAAAAATATGAGCTGCATTGAGTTATATCTCAACTGATATTGATAAACTAAACTATTTTGTAAAAGAAGGGGGTATTTCAGCCAAGTGTGATTGCCACTACGCTCCCCAAAATAAGGCATCTATATTTTTTTAGTTGCCCTGGGAAAATTATGTTTCCCAGGGCTCCCGGTGCCCATGGCAGAGCTGCATTGGCATTGCAGGCCACAAAGAAGGAATGAAGAAGGAGGCAGAGTGTCTCCTTTTTAACATCAGAAGATCATTCAGTTAAGAATTTGCATGTAAAGTTGAGTCTGTGACTCAGAACAGAAGTCATTTCAAGAAAAATCAGGATACTGTTATGCTTTTTTGTCAGGTGAAAATTATGAGTCAACAGCTGGTGTTCAGAGCCGTATTGCTTCTGAACATAAAAGTTCATTTTGCTACCTGTCAGCCATGAATGTGCCCAATCACTGTAGAAAGACAGTTTTATAACAATAAGGATAACATTGATAATCTGTCAATGGCAGCGTGGCAGCTAAATGCAGCTTCCGTTGGCCTTAAAGGAGAAGAAAAAGATGGAGTGTTGTTGTTGATAATCAGTTAAAAACTTTGATAATAAGCAGTTTATCACCACCTCTGGTCCTGCCTTTCCTAGCAGTGCTGCGCCCCAGCAACACTTCCCTCCCTGGCGCCAGGTGTTGGCTGGAGTGAGCTGGGTGGATGCTCCGGACGCTTGTTCTCAAGGACGGCTGGATGGGCTGCAGAGGAATCAGAACCAGAATATGAAGCAGAACTGGGAAGACTGGGAATGTGGACCGTGCTGAGACACTGAGATGAGAGAAGTGGAGATGCTTCTCTCAAGGCCAGGCTGCCCAGGTGGCCAGGCAGGCCCTGGGAGTAACCCAGATGTATACCTGGAGGCAGGGGGCTCAGAGCAGGGAATGTTCTCAGCCACAGGTGAGGGGGTACAGCTCTGACCCCATGATGTGCCACCAGCAGAGGAGGGTGACCCAGTTGGAGGATCGGTATGCAGAGAGGAGTCCTGCTCGCCTTCAGAAGGTCCTCCTAAAGGGATGGGGCCCAGACATGCTCATAAGGAGAGTTCCTGGAGGTAAGCAGTAGAATGGGTTCAACAAACTGCTCCGTGCATGCTCAGAGATTCATTCTGGTTGTCTTGTGCTTTGGGGGCAATAAAGGGGGCTTTTCAAGGGAAAAGTCCTGTGGCTTTTGAATCTGCAAAGGAGGAACCCCAGCTTGCGACACTGACCTTCCGGTTGTTGGGCAGTTTAACCTTCACTTCACCCTGCCTCCTGTTAGCCAGCAGTGTTTGGATCTCATGGCTTTCAAGGAGCGAAAGCAGGAACTGCAGAGCACATTATTGGCATGGGGATCCGCATTATTTATTGCTTATTTTGTTGCCTGGAGGAATGTGGAATAAAACACACGAACATATTCATAAATTTCTCATATAAATGAAAACTATCACGGGGCAGAAAAACCATGCAATCCAGCCAAATGGAGAGCCATGGTACAATGGGAAGGCAACCAAAAGCAACATTTAAAGTCTGGCAGAACAGTACGGCACTGACTGCCCAGTTAAAGCCTAATGAAGAGTGGCTTTATCTGTCTTCCTTGGTTAGGGAGCTTCTGAATCAGGGCGCCACTACAGAAAAGGCCCTGTTTTAGGTATCACAGGTATCTACCATCCTCTGCTCACCGCTCTAGGTGCTGGGACATATAACCTAGTTTCTGATGACGACTGTAAAGTGTATGCATGTTAATCTGAGAGAATCCTCACCATATTGTTTGTTTTGACATTGCACAACAAGCCTGAATTGTGTTACAGGCAGCATCAAAGACGAACCCCCTCCCTGGGAACTCGAGCAATTTCTGAAGCTCTGTGCAAACTCCAAACGATGCTCCCAATTCCTTGCAGAGTTTGATGCTGGTGGGGGAGGGTGGCATTGAACGTAGGAGACAACGACTGCAAGAGGACGCCAGTGGAATGACTGCCGCTTGATTAGCTTCCTACATTTTTTAATGCTTTCTTTTATTTAAAAGAAGGAGAAATTAGAACTCTTCTTTGAGAAGTTAACAACATCCTAATTAAAGGATTTTTATTTGTGGAATGCCTTGGGGGATCATATAATCAAGAGGCTCTCTTGAATAATAAAATGTCTAGGCAAGGACGGAGGATACCGAGCAAGGAGCCGTGGAGGGGCAGAGGAAGGGCTTGTGGTGAAGAGCAGTGAGCCGTCCATGCAAAATGGGGGCGTGCTCTTTATCTGCACACCCTGTGCCCCTTGGGTGCGCACACTCCCGGCATGGAAGCTTAAGTGTGTTTTGGACGCGCTCTTGGGGAATCGTGTTCCAGTGGTGGGCAGGATGGAAGACAGGAGGGACCCAAGGGTTCCCAGAGATGGTCCTGTGGTCACTCAGAGCCGTTCCTGCCAGTGATTATATCCAGGAGATCATTTTTGGTGTTCTGGAATGGGGGGAAACATGCACAAAACCTGAGAAACCACCAAGCAACTGGTGGATGGGGGAAATGGGGAAAAGCCATGGAAAGTGGGCATGGTGGTACAGAGAACTTCAGAGGAGCATATCTGCCTCCCAGGCCCGAAATCCTGCAGTCTCGTGTTAAAACATCACATCTTACCACACCAGCTGAATCGCAACTGCACAGAATTTTTCCAAGACTCTCCACATGTCTTCTAGCTCCTTTGAGTCCTTCCAACAGGGCAAAGAATGCATGAAAAAGAGTGATTCCAAACATGGAGCATCCTTTGGTTCCCTCCCTGACTTTCACAGCCCATTCCCAGGATGGGTGATCCTTTCCCCCCCCTCCAGTGTATTTATTTTTATCAGAACTTACCCAAACTCACAAATATATTCATATTGGAATGGGAAAAACTTGATTTTTTCTGCCCTAAATGAATATAGGAGAATCTGAACTTGCATATCAATTCATCGTGGTCCAGCAGCTTCAGCACTTAGCTCATTAAACCCTGGTTTGAATTCCTGTGTATCCAACCATGGCTGTGATACTTAGTTAAATCAGGATTATTTTCTGATGTAGCCGATATACCTGGCTGGATGCACCTGCCCAGGTTGGGCATGTTCAATTGTTCAAGGCTGAATGACAATGTCAACTCGATTCACCTCTTCCTTGTATTTGTGTGCAGATCTTTGCTTTGGCGCCGTTCCTTTCTCCCAGTATTATTGCAGCTTGTCCTTCTCACATCCCAAGGTCATCCAAGGTGAGAAGAACGATTAATGGGCTTGTGGTCCACTGTCGGTGTGCTTTTGATCCTTTTTTTATAAGCGACACCTCCCTCCTCATTCCCTTCATGTCTCTTCTTGTCCTACATTTCAGTCCAGGCTGCCTCTGCTGCTTGCTCCAGTAAATAAATTAAATTGAATCCAGAGAGTTTGGCCTTTCTCTCTCCCTCTTTCACACTCCCTTTTAAAAAAGTAGAAAGGGCAAATGGCTTTGAAATTGGAACTCTAAAATTTTTGCCAGCAACTATAGATTTTTTATTCAATAAACGCTGAAATGAGGATCAATTACCCCCCGAGTGTGGCAGGTCCTCTGCTCCAGGCCCTAAACTCTGCTCCGCTCGTCTTCCTACTTGTTTTCCAAATCTCCACCATCTTCAGTATGTGAGGTGTGGGGTCATTGCAGCAAATATATATTTCTGAGCAAAAATCTAAAGCTAGTTTGGATGGGGTTACCAGGAGACCCACGCAGGTAGAGTTTCAGATCTGGGCAACTGAGGGAGGAGTGTTACAGGTAAGGGGGTCAACCCCAGTAGACCATCCCCCAGAGACCACCCAAGCCCACACCCACCTCTCCAGTGACCCCATCCAGCCACCTCATCCTCTGCCATCCCCTTCTCCTTTTGCCTTCCATCATTCCCAGCATCAGGGTCTTCTCCAGTGAGTTGTTCCTTCTCATTAGGTGGCCAAAGTATTTGAGTTTCATTTTCAGTATCTTGGCCAAATTAGTGAAGAGCACTTCTTCAAGCCTTGGTACTGGAGCCCATCAAAAGCAGGAAGAGGAATTGTGTTGCACCGTAAACCAGAAAATGGGAGAGGCTGGTTTTTTGTGAACTGCTGGGAAGCAGTGCAAGATTCAACTGAGATGAATCTTCCTGTATTGTATTATGCAAAGTACTTTCACAGTGGGGGCGCCCAGGTAGTTGAATTTGTAACTGAGCACCTTTTCTATTTCTTTATTTATTTCAGCTTCTGATAAGGTATCATTGAAGACTTTTTCCCACTGGGAACTTTGTGCTTTCTTTTCTTGAGACACCCTCATTATCAGGTTTTCTGCTCAGTTACCTTGAGAGAATTGGGAATCTAGTTAAAGGAAGAAGCTCTTGCTGTGAGTACAGTAGCTTGTCAAACCCCAGCCTAGCAGAATAATGCATTTTGGTTTTTTCTTGGTACAGCCCTGGTTTGTTAATGCATTTCTGCTTTGGTCCCAGAGCTCTGCGTTCAGGGGAATTATCATTTCTGATAACCCAGGGAGGGCTGGCTGAGTTATCTCGACTCGGGATGCAAGGTACCAGAAAACGTGTTCCTTTGAGCTTGATTGATGGACAGAAGCAGGTCAGGTTGGGGGCCTTTGGTCGGCTTCTGCAAAATGGCTCACAATATTTGCACAAGTTTGGCGCTAAGAACTTTGTAGCTGTCTTGCATTTCCTTCCTTCCATCCAATGGAAACCCAACCATGGGCATAGCTATCTATGCTGAGGAAGGTGAGCACATGACTGAGCTGGTAAATGAGGAGATGAAATTCAAATCTGATGGGAACAGGAACCTTAAGGACCAGCAATTTAATTTATAAGAAACATTTAACTAACAAACAAGTGCCTGCTAATCTCTGTATTCATTTTAGCTAATGAGGTCTTGTTATAATCCTTAATGAATGGGTAAAGCTCAACAGGAAAGAGGAGCCAGGGATGGATGTCATAGCAATTTATTTAAAATGATAGCAATTCATAACCCCTCTGAACAACGAGGGGCTATAGAAGCATTACAGGCTGTTTGCTTAATACTCTGATCAATAGCCAAGTCCCATCTATCCTAATTTCAGTTGGATTTCCCTTTAGAACTGTAAATGGGAGATTCTTAGGAATAATGAGATCCATTAATATGTATTTCTTTCCGCCTTCAGAGCTGAAAGAGTTGGTCTTGCCTCAGTTGTGTATCCTTGCCAAGGCAGAAAATATACACCTAAATGTTGGGGGAGTGGGTTCCCGAAAGCAGCGGGTTGGAATTCAAGCACCCTTCCTTTCAAAAAATGGGCTGTATCTGACATGTGTCTTGATTCCCACCACTCTCCCAATTCATGACATGGAAACCTGCGTTCTACTGTGCCACATGGTGGGTTTGTGCAGCTTAGGGTTGCCTACTCCAACATGGTGTTTCCGAATGTTTAGGACTGTGGTCAACACTAGCCCTGACCAGCATGAGATAAAAGGTAGCAGGGGTTGTATTACCAAACATCTGTTTCTTCAGCAGGAAAATGGCATCATGGCAAAGATGCAAGAATTCCATCTCCTCAGACACTAATATTCCCTTTCAAGATCACCCCCTCAACAGCTGGGAAGTGACAGACTCTTTTCATTGGTCAGTCTTCTTCTTGTTTAGGACCACATTCTTACATGGTGCATTTGTCGCAAGCTGTACACTGACAGTGAGCTGGTCCAAATGGCCAGCTCTGTCCTCCCCTCCCCTCCCCTCCCCTCTTTCCATCTCTGACAACCACTTCTCTGTCTCCCTTCCGCTTTCCTCCCATGGAGAGAGAGGAACTGCTTTTGCCCCAACCTTCAACAGTTTGCTGGTCAAGGGGTTTTAAAATGAGGCTGAGGGCAACTGGTTGCAGATCCTATCTGTAAAAGCAAAACCCTACTCTTTGAAGCAGGAGCAAGCAACTTCAGAGGGTCTTCACCCTCTAGACCTTACAAGATGCTGCCAAACATCCACCACAAAAATTGGTATCATCACACCTGCTAAAAAATGGCATTTCCTTGCAAGAGGAAGAAAGGTGGAACACAAACGTAATGTGATGTTAATGTGAAGATGATGCAGGTGGATAATGAACACAGTCTTCATATGGTTTGTTGGTCATTATATGTATATCCTGATCTGTTTCCTTCCACGGACCTCAAGGCAGCTTATCTCCACCTCCTCCTCTCATCCTCAAAACCACACTCTGACGAATGTTGGGCTGGGAGTCTGTAACTGGCCCAGAGCGACCCAGCCAGCTCCACGGCCAAGAGGGGACTAGAACCCGGGTCTCCTGAGTTGCATCGCTGCACTCTTAGCCACTACACCACGCTGGCTCTTTGAGGGCAACTTGCCCTCTCAGAAGACCCAGAGGAGCCACTGAACCATTAAACGGAAACAACCACTTCCACAAGACACTCGATTTTAAAGAGGAAAGTCATCTTTTTGTTGTCATGGTGAAGCAGCCGGCAGGAGTTTGTGGGGGGTGGGAAGCACGAAACAGACTGGGGAGCTGCATGAAGCTGAGGAGCTGCGTGTTGTCTGCCCCTCCTTTAAAGGACTACGGACCTACATGTTGAAAATGTAATGCTGAAAATTATCTTAGGTCTTCTTTAAAGAGAAACAAGACAAATAATTGTCTGCCGCATGTTGCCTGGGCCACCCTGACAACTAATTTTGGAGGTTTCAGAAGATGAACCATGTTTCCCTTGGGCCGAGAGAAAAATTAAGCTGGGCATACCGAACGCAGCGAGCGGTGCCTGTGTGCTTCCAGCGCACCGCCTACGGCGATGCCACATTTCTACGGTGCCTACCTGAAAATGACGGAGTGGGCTGGGGGTCCCGCCGTCTGGATTTATGCTTCTATAAATTCCATTAATCCTCCCCTGTAATAACATTAAATCTCCCTATTTATGGCTAGCATCATCCATAAAGCCTCAAAGCAATTTGTAGGCCCAGTTTGGGTTGATGCAGTGCATGCTGATCGGAAAACTATCACCTGTTGTTGTTAGTCATGGACGAACTCCTCCCGGCTTGATTTACGAGTGGGGCTATGCAAAGCCACACATTGTTGCCTCCTCAAGTAGGAAAATAGTGAGCCTTCGAACTACGGTCAGTCGTGAAAGGCGTACTCTGGTTCCTCCTGGACGGCCTTGTTGGCTGCATGGCGGAACTCTGGTGCCTCCCTTCAGCTGTAGGGACCGTGCCCCCTGCAAATCCC
The DNA here is from genome assembly GCF_004798865.1 of Varanus komodoensis. NCBI lineage: Eukaryota > Metazoa > Chordata > Lepidosauria > Squamata > Varanidae > Varanus > Varanus komodoensis. The sequence continues at coordinate 71,732 of NW_025336308.1, forward strand.
CACCCAGTTCTGCTCCTACTTCCACCGCACTGTGGATCCCAAGTGCTTCTCCCCGAAGTCACCCTATGGGGCCCTCCTTCCTCCTTGCTTTCCTGCTGGCTTGGATGTTGCAATGACAGGATTTCCGACTCGGAGATCCTGGAGAACAGAGTTCCGCCTTAAGAGGAACGTTGGGTATCTCGGAAGCTCTTTCCAGGGCTCTTTCCATCTGGGAATATGTAGGAGTGAGCACATGCAGCAGTTCCCATGTGCAAGTGGACCCATGAAATGCAATTTCTTGGGCACCTGGCATCTCTAGTATAGAATGTGCAGTATAAAGACCCAAGCACCCTTCCCATGCACCTTATAAGTTCTCTTGAGGTCAACGGGACTTCCTGCTAGGTGAGGGAATACAGTGTTAAAGCGAATAATCTTCAGGGCGAGACTCCCAGACACTGGAGAGATGTGATGCTGGAGGCGTCTCCCCATCCTTCTTTGTAGCAATTTTCATTGGTGGGCTTCTGAAGCCACCTGACTAGCTTTGTCATCACAGAAAGCTCCATGGGGGCTTGGAGGAAGGAGTGCCAGAGTCAAAACTCCTCCGGGGTGGACCTCTGCCACTGATCTTGCAGGGAGAGAGTGGACTTTAGCCACTAAGGATCATGAAATGGTTCTCTTAGTCCCCCATGTTCTGGCATCCCCCTGTCACATTTTAGGGTTCCTGGGATCTGCAAGGAGAGAGTCTTAGGGTGGGAGGGTTAATGCACATGAGGTCTGGAAGAAGTCCTAACCCTTCCCCTAATGGCAGGCGTGGAAAGAAGGGTGTGGAAAATGGCACCATTTAACAGAGAGGGAAGTAAATTGACAAGCATTAAACCTTCCAAATATTCCTTCTGTATAATATAATAGGAAGCTTAATTTCACCCTGGGGGAATGGTTCTAGCCTCAGCGTATTCCCCCCCACCCCATTTTTTGGGGAAAGAGCCTTTAAGCAGAAACTCTTCTGTCGGTTGCATCCCGTCTTTGCAATTTCTGCTTTAACTCTCACTCTCTCCTGAGAAATTGAAAGCAAGGAGCTTTCTTTGTATTATCTTCTCTTTTGCTGGAAAAGGGAACACTCACATTTTAAAATTCTCCTCTAGTAGGAAGTGGGCAGCTGGTAGAAAGCTCCAGCACTTCCTACTTTTGCAAGAACTGGTTTTCATTCTGTTAAAATTGTTCTTTAGCTCTTTCTGGTGGTGAAGATGATTATTTGATGCTATTTAAAATATTTTTAAGCTGCCTTTAGGGCTGGACCCCTAAGGTGATACACACAGTGGAAGAAATGCTGCAAAACTGTGCACATTCAGAAGAATAGAAATTGCAAATAAGACCAGGAACCCAGAATTATAGTTTAGACAAGAGCAATGCAAACAAATGGTCTTATGTCAGTTTTTTTAAGCTGGCATCTTGGAAAGATAAATCCATGATGGTTGTTTATCAAGAGTTGTTGCCCACGATGATTGTCACAAGTCTTCTGATGGGTTGGAGAAACAGTTTGCCTTCCTTTCCTAGAGATCTTGCAAAAGCTTCAGTCTTTACAGCCATATGAGAAATAAATTTCAGCTTTTTTTACCCATTTTGCTGGATTGAGCGTGCACCTCTGCAAAATCTGCAAGTGAAGTCCATGCTTTTCTGAGCTTGCAATGTACTTTGTGTGTACATTGACAGCATGCCAATGGGCCACTTCCCAATGCTGGGTGAGCCCAAAGGTGAAGGAGTGCAGAGGCAGGATTCTTCAAGCGTAGCTTTGCTTTAAAGGTCTTAGGGCCCATCACTGAGGGCCACCTTCTATTGCCCTCATGCTCTGCTGGTGGGGTTCCCATGGGCTGCAGTTTGGCCACCGTGTGACCAGAATGCTGAGCTAGATGGCCAGATCCAGCAGGGCTCTTCTTATGTGATATTCTGAAGATCTTCATCCTGCCTATGGAGGGAACCCACATGGCTGTGATGCGATTTAGGTCTTTCTTGATGGCTGCGTCTGAACTGCAGAATCACTTGGCCCCATGGAGTTTGTCTCCTTGATTTATTAACCTTATTTAGTCCTTTACAGCACCCCCTGTCCCAGCCTGCTCGTTACCCAAAACCAAACCAAACCAAACCTCAGGGACCAGCTTATGGACAATGCATAAAAAAACAAGACAGTTCCTGCTTGATGGTTTACAGTCTAGGTGGCTTCCAGACATGTTTAGAATTCCCATTCAATGGTCTTGAGGGATGGGAATTCTGGAAGTTGCAGTCCAAATGTCTCTGAAGGCCACCAGGTTGGGGAAGGCTGGACTAAGACAAGGGAATGGGAGGTAAGGGGGTGGGGGTATCCTTCAGCAGGGCTGGTGCAAGAGACTTGTTGCTTGTGACCCCTCTCCTCACTGCTGTAATGGATGCTTCCAGTGGGAGGTACCAAATAGAAGTGTCTTGTGCCCAATTCTTGAATCATCTTCCACCATCTTCTCCGGTGCAGTCAGTAAAGGATTTAAAAATCATTATTCCAGAATGCTTTCGCCCTACTAGGCAAATGATATTTTATGCTGTATCAAATATCAGTTGATATTGTCGCTTTACGATGCTATTGTGATTTTAAGTGTTTAAAGCCCCGGTCCCCTGAGTGATGTGATTCCATTGGAAGAGCTGGGTAGGAATTCTCATGTAAATTAAACCAATAAATAAACTTTGCAACCTGTGAATAGGCTGGCATTTGGAGCGGGACGTTGGTTTCATCTCCACTATCATAAAGTTTTACTTGATGTGACTGGAGAGAAAATCACAGGGTTGCTGGTATTGGTAGCAGCCACCTATTCCTTTGTAATGACAGGATCCGCCCGCTGGCATAAAACTAAATCCATTTTTTCCTTGCTGTTTAAATACATTGTTTCTCATCAACCACCCTGGTGACAAGGATTATCCCCACCTTCTGTGCAGCAGCCTTTTCCAATATTTAGACTGCTATTGTGAGCTTATTAAGTGGATTTGTCTCTAAGCTTTGGGGTATCTGTTTTTCCTTTCCTTTCCTGATACATCTTGCATTTTGAGTGTGTGCACCATGTGTTTGCAGCTGTGTGTCAGAATGAATTCGATGCTCAGATCATCGCAGGCTGCAGGTCTTCTCATGCAGCGTTGCAGCATTTGCCGGAAAGCTTAGGAGAATCAGCATGGCATGATTTTTCCACATGGGCGTGTGGGAAGGGCAGCATGCATCTCGTGTGCCCCTGAGGGACCTGGTCTGGTGCAGCCTCTGTGCGAAGCTTTATGGGAGCTGTCCATGGTCCTGAAACCCATTCCCAAATAGGTTTGCCGCTCTCCAGAAGCATGGATAGCTCCCATCAAGCTGACCCCATCCTTATTCCCCCTGCCCTGTGGGTTTCTGCTGCAGACCAGCTTCAACTCCTCCTCCACTTATAATGTGACTGCGAACTCACGCGATGTGGCTAGAGGTGTGGGGCTTACCCATTGACTTCAGTGTAGCACCGGTGCATGGCACAGAAGACTCAAACTGCTTCAGCACAAGTCCCAGGCAGCATGGTTACTGGCCCTGATCTTGGCTGAGCAAACCGATTTCCTCCTGGGCACACACTGTCCACATTTATAATAATCTGTCGGCATGGAGATATGACTGGGAAAAATATCAATTTTCCATAGGGTCATGCTTATAGTTGCTGACATCCTGTTGCTACAATAAAGCCATTATATCCAGTCTTGGGCTGACGCAGGACTCCAGGTTTAGCATGTACTAGAGTTGGCCCTCTGTTCCAATACATTGAGCTTGCCCTGAACTCCTCTTTGGTCGATAAAATTTAGGTGATCTTGAGAGACGGTTTCTCTCCAATCCCTGTCTCCAAACCTTCTGTCCACTGTGGTCACTCATCGTATATTAATCAACATGGCCACAAGCAGATCCAAACTCAAATGCATATTGAATTACTGCTCATTTGTTTCTGCCAATGCCCTCGTCTCTGTAACCACCGATCCCATATTACCTCTGTGTACATCTGTCAAACTGCCTATTCCATGGCTGCTTCCAGGAGATACATAAAAACCGCATGTGCATTATGACATTACTGGCAAGCCGAAACCATCTTCCTTCCTCCTTTCCACTGGCCCCAGTTCCTCTTTATGAGGATTGATAGTTGAGCAGTAAATGTTTAGGACCTCATCCGCCAATGGTATCTCTGTGTATGAATACATCTTTTCCCTGATAACAGATGCTTTCAAAGCTCTGCCTGCTACAAAAGCAACTGCTGTCAGTGTCCCTTGCTTGGGCTTTTTTTAAAAAATTCTTTCATCCTCATGCATGCCAGATTTGAGACAAGACTGAATAAAGCAGAGGCATATGCATTTGTGCATTTGTCTATCCCAGCCCCATCCCCATGCAAAGCTCTGCAGAAATGGCTAATCGTATATTTTGGAAGCTCAGATGCTGGGAGCCCAAACTGGTGACACCCACCCTCCATCTCTGGTCTGCAGTTAGAGATTTGGGTCGTGGCAAGAGTGGTGCATTCCAGTGTCTTCAGTCTGCCTGACCAAAGAGAAAAGTATTTCCTGCTTTGCTGCGAGTGAGGGCGTTCCGAATGTGAAAACTGAAAGCCGGTTCAAGAGAGAAAGGTCTTCGGCACTGGCTTCTTCCAAAATCCGGAGGTGCATGTTGCGTGCCTCATGCTTGCTCCGTGCCATCTTGGACAACTGTTCCGTATTCGGAAGTCGTGACGTTAAATGGCATCTTCATGGCGGGGGCAGAGTGCAAAATTGCATGACAGCAGAACACGATGTTTTAACAGATGCCGTGGAAAAGGAGGAGGAAATTAAACAAGTGTCTATTATTTTTGGTAGCCATTGTTGTATTATTTCCATGAAGCTGGTAAATAATTCAAAAAAGCGTGTGCATCAATAAATACGAAAGACTGTTCCAGTATAGAAACATAAAAACAGAGCGAGTCAGAAGGGGCCTCCCGGGCCATCTAGTCTGACCTCTGGCACCAGCCGGCTCTGCTCACGACATGCCCACCATGTGCACGTCCAGCCTATCCTTGAACACCCGCACTGATGGGGCCTCAACCGCCTCCTGTAGAAGCCCATTCCACACCCTCGGGGTCCTGACTGTCAGGAAGTGCTTCCTGGCATCCAAATTGAACCTTGGCTCCCTGAGCTTTGCTCCGTTGGAGCGCATCCTGCCTTCCTTCATCTAAATTCATCTGTGCAATAGACTCTTCTGAAGTTCATGCACCCCCTAGGAGAGTTCAAAAATGGAAGCAGCTGTGTCGATTCATCTCAACAAACCCATTTTATCCATTCCCATCTCCACCTGGAACGGGCCTTCTGGGACTTTTTTGCCACTCCAGACCAAGCTAACCCAAAATACTTTGCAGTGCAACAGAAAACAACATTTTTGGGGGCACTGCAACTCCTCACTCTCATCTCCTGCACTGCCAGCGAATGTGAGGATCGTAGCTAAACTCAGAGAGTATAAAAAATTATGGGATGGGGGGGTGGCACATGGTGCTTGAGCCTCTGGCGACCCGAAGCGCACACGGTGTATCCTTCTGTGTCCCTTCATGGGGTGGGAAGTTAGTGGGCACCCCAGAGGAATAAATGCGTTCAGATTCCAATGCATTCAGCTTTCCATAAGTCTGACAGGCCTCTTCTACCACAAACTAGCTGCCTCCAGGTTGTTCATGCTCCCTGAACATGTGGCCTGTGTTATTTTGTCTTGTTTTTTACTGATGGAGGGATTTGCACAAATTCAAATTAGTGCTAATATGCTTTAGCAAATGTCTAGACTTATAGAAGTGGAATTACATTTTCACAAATCCCCCAAAACATCCGATTCTGTCAATGAGAGGGAGATGGAATGAGAGATGTGTGACAGTGCGCAGGTGGAATGGGTTTAACAGAATCCAAACATCTTGAGCAATGCGGAAAGCGAGGGCTTGCGACCGCGGTGGGGAATATCGTCAGAATGGGGCTAAATGCGTATTCCCCAGTTGCAGGGGTCTTGCAGAAATAACTACCTGGGGGAAGGGGTGCCCATGGGCTTTCTAGAATGTCCAACCTAGCCCTACCCTTAAGCACCTGCAAGAGGAGGACGCCTCCCTCTGTCGAGGGAACCATCCTACGGAATTTCTTTTCTTGTGCCTACTTTTAGGCTTCAAGGAGAGTTAGTACACCCTCTAGTGCGAAAAACAATAAGATTATTTCCCAGTCCAGTACTTAGTACGCTTAATGCAAAACTTCCAGAAAGGAGACGACTCTTTAGATGCACCCAGGTACTCTCCAGATGTTTGAGTCTGTGACTCCCATCAGCCCCCACACGCGGGTGATCAGGGCTGTTCTCCAAACCCATCACTGGGTTGTCCACCTTTGCTTTAAGGTCTGGAGTTTTGAGTTATTTTTGAACAGCGAGATGATTAATTTGTTCATCACCGAGAAGGCGTGTTTCTCCCCCCTGTACATTCTGCCAGTAAAATTCCCATCTCGCAGCTGAGCGACTACCATTTTCTTCTCAGAAGTAAAAATAAACTACACAGGCTTTGTAGTGCACACATTGGAAGCGTATATATACACAAGCACACATCTGGTTCTGCTTGAGCTTTCAATAAATGCATAACCTTTTATGATGGGTTTGTAAGATCTGGAACATTTCTTGCCATTTTGATAACTAATTTTCTTCTTCAGCTAGAGTTTGATTAGACTAGCAGCTCCCCTCCCCAAAGCAATCTAATGCCGGATCAGAAGTGAATAGTCTTCTCATATTTATTAACAATATTTGAAATGACGATCCTTTGGCAATTATTCAGATTTGTACCTGCACTTTGAGAATTGCTGTGAAAGGCAGTCAGTTGACTTTAATTCAGATGAATTATTCAAAGACATTGTGCTGTGTTACTTTATGATTTATAATGAGCCTTGAGATAAGATGGGTGGCTGGATATAAATAAATAATTGACGTATTACAGGTTTCTGTATTCAAAATAATTTTGACATTTGTAGAGTCAGTGCAAAGTCCTGATTCAGAAAGAAAGGGGATTGAGTTTTCAGATGCGAGATGATAAAAAGTCAGTTTTTATCTGTGGAAGGTATCTCACCAACCTGAATTGATTCAGGCCAGGCAACTGGGCTTCACCTGTGTCTGATGTATTTACTGTGAGTAGGGGATGAGGAAGCGACACCCCACCCCCAAAGGGGTTCAAAAACATTCCAGCTGAGCACGCTGAATTCTTGCTCCTCAACCCTGTTCTGGCACCAGCTCACTTTGACATGAGTCAAACCAGCACATGGTCTTCCACTTTTAAGGCAGGGCTTAAAACTAGGCCACGTTGCATAGATTGCTGCCGCTGGAATTTGCACAAATTTACCTTGCTTTAAAAATAAATACCCAAACTGTGGCTCACACTCCCAGTCCTATGACTTGGCTTAGTCTCAGCTCGCAAGTTGTCAAGATCCCTAATGTCCTCTAAGCACGAGTGGGCCAATTTCTCAAGATTTCCTGTCCATCCTTTTTGGGAAAATTAAGGTGTTGTTTACTAAAAGAACTCTGAGTGATGGGGAGAAAGATGCGATTGCAGTCTTAGCAACATCATGCAATATGTCTCTAAGTACAACAGTGTATCCACCTTTTTTGTCCTAAAGGATTCAGATAAAGGTGCCAAGAGGTCTTGGTGAGACAGGCCTATTTACAGTCTCATAATAATAATTTAAAATATTACAGATCTCAAACAAAGAGAAGCATCCAATGATGTTCATAGGAAGCACTGAAGACACAGTGTGCCAAATTCTTCAAAGTGGTTCTGTGCAGACTTAATGGCATATCCAAAATTGTTACATCTTTTTTTTACCTTTGGAAATAACACTGCAATTTGTGAGATTTCTGAATGTGGAAGCTTATCTCAGCTCTCGGGTTTGAAGGACATAAACAGCAAGCTCCAAAAAACTAAAATATCAGAGGGGGACTGTGAGAGCCCAAGTTCAAAGCTATATGCCAGGGTGTCCAGAAGAGGCACATATGGTAAACGTCAGATATTTGAGAGCCGCAAGAGGGTACAAGTGAGGCGCCCCAGATGGTGAGCGGAGAGCCACGAAATAAACTCAAATAGCCACACGTGGCTCCCGAGTTTGGCTTTGGCCACCCTTGCTCTTTGCAGCCATACAACTTGGTGGGTGACTTTGAGCCAGCCCTACGAGCTGTCCCAGCTTGGCCTATCTCACAGGGCTGTGGCGAGGGAAAATGAGCAAAGGGAGACTCGTGTGCTAGGTTATTTCTGCCTGCCACTCCTTTCCAAACAGGTGGGAGAGAAATGGAATGCCTGCTCATTGCAGGCACACGTGACCTCAGGCTGGGTGTGTGTCCTCCCACACTGAAAGCCCAAGCTGTAGCCATGCCGGATCTTTCTGTCTTCCACTCCCATTTTCTCACTATAATATATTCATATTTATAGACTTCTGGTGGATGTATTTTGGCTGACATTTGGAGTCACAGCAAGATATTTTGAGCCCCAGCAAGAGATTTTGAAACACATTTTGCCCTTCTGGAAATGCATGTACGATGAATGGATGAGCTCGATGGGTCATGTCGAAAACGGGTGATTTCAATGAAGACAAACGTTTCATTCTGTCAGAGGCTTTTTCACACATTTTCTCATCAGGAGAGAGCTGTCTCTCCCTCTTCTCTGTTACCAGCTTCACTCTCCCCGATCACCGGCTTTATATTTCTTTTTTAAAACAAGAAATAAAATAAACCCTTTAATAGATTTTGGTAGATATGACAAGCACCAATTCCCTGTAAGGAATTGCCTTTAAGGAAACGACGCAATGAAACTTATCTAAACTGGGTTGTTGCAAGCAGGATGCTTCCCAGCTCAACAGACTTGTCAAGAGCCCCCTTTCTTCTCCCTACAAATTATTTCCGTACCCCCAAAACTGGCTGTGCTCACATAAAACCAATAATTCTGACATCCTTATGAGGATGGGATTTAAGAGCACAAGAAAACTCTTCCTAGGACAAAGTAGTGATCTGTCATGGGCGCCTTTTTATTTCCTTCGATGGCCAGCCAAACATAGCTATTTACTATTTTCGTTGTTGTCATCATATTTTTTGATTGACTCCCCCGTCAAAGAGCACTCAGAGTGAAGTGCAGTTTAAAAGAATAATAGACAAAGCTAAACCGAAAAGAAGCAATGCAAAGCTAAAAAAAAACTAAGCAGACAATTGACAGAATATAATTGGGGGATCAGTAAATTATGATCATGGTAGCAGAGAGCAGTGTTAAGTATGACAAGCTCGTCTGAACAATGCAAGCTGAATCCAAGGTTGCGGTGGCCACATTTCCTTCCCTAGAAAGAGATGCAGCTGGTTGGTGCTCCCGGTGGAACTGGGGAAAGGTTCTCTTGGCTGTGTCACTGTTTGGCCACGTGGGAGTCTCACAGGTCCAGCGGGGGGATGCCAGAGAAGTCCTCAAGGGATGTACACAAGTTCAGACGTCTGCGAATCCAGCCTGCACTGCACTGGGTTTTTCCCAAGTGATGGAGATTCCACCAGATGGCAGACCATTTTGTTAGTGTGCTCGTTTGGTTTATTTAACTCACTTGGGAGGATGTGTGTGAATTCACACTTCCATGGATGCGAATCATCACCAGCCTTGCACTTACAGATGCAGAACAAAATTCTCCTCCGTCCTCCTTCCTCACCATGAACTCTGATGCTGTCAACAAACAGGCCATGGCATGAGAACATCTGGCAACCATGAAGCCCAGCTGGGTTGGGCTTCATGGCAGCAACCCCAGGACAGGTTGTGTACCGACCAGCTCTTTTGCCTTGTCTGGGTTCAGTGTTGGGGGAGCCCACGTCCAGCCCCTGCCCCCGCCCCAAGGGGTTATGGTCCATCATTCCACACAGGAACAATCTCTCAGGATCTGCTGATCTAGATTTCTGCAGTTGTTTTAGCATCTTGGTTCAGCTCACTGAAATAGATTATTTGACCTTTGGGTCGACCCACGACAGTTTCTCAGATTTCCAGCTGTTTCCATGGATAGGGTTGTGTGGACTTTGCAAAATCTGTCCCATCTCTGTTGCACCGATTTCCAGGCTCCGTTCCCTCTATTTGCATGCTTCAGTCTAATGATGGGTGTGTGTGCACGCACACACACAATGACAATGGAAAGACAAGATGGCATGCAATTCAAAAAAGTCCATGGAATTCAGGAAAAGTCATTCTGCTGCAGAATGTGAAGGTCAGACCCAACCAACTCTGATATTATTTGAGCCCATGCAGGATTTCCTTGACATACTATCTATCACAGGCTGAAAAAGTTTGCCTCTCCTAGGTTTAGATGAAGTTAGGTATGTTTGTCCCAGTTTGGTTTTTTTCCTGGATTGCAAGAGGAAAATAAATCCTATAATGGAGTCATTTTTGAGAGACTGCAAACTGATGAGTTTATAGCAGGTGAAGCAAATGAAATGCATAAAAGCAGTATGAGATTTTTTTTCCCCCATTTAGAGGCGGCTTATCATGACTCACTCAATATTTGGCTGTCCCTGCTATTTGGGAAAAGATTCTTCATCTCTTGATGCCTGCACCTCTCTTGGTAGGTTTTAGAGAATCAAGGCCATTTAGCAAACCGTTACATCCTTGAATTATGCACTTTCCTTCTAGAGGCCTGATGTAATCTTCCATGTTTGGATCTCATTCCCTCTTCGCTTCCTGCTCTGCTATCACCCAATCTCCTTTTCTGCCATATGTGTTTCTCTGGCTCTCACTGCATCATGCGGATGGCCCCCACTGATTCCTTTTTATTTATTTATTATTTATTAAAACATTTTTATGCTTGTGCGAATGTGTGTGTGCTTTTGCTGGAAGCCCATTAGTGCAAATGTGGATATCTAATGAAAAATTAAGGCATAATTGTTGTCAGGGCTGTTATTTAAGGAACAAAACTACAGTATGACTGTGAGGTAAGCATTGTAAATAACAAATTAACAATGGTGGGGAAATTGCCAATTAAGCCAGCATTTACCAGCATTCAAGGAACAAAGTCCAGGTTCTGACTCTTGCGTTTTCTTTTTTGATCTTGTCAACCCAGCTTGATGAGTGTGTGAGTACAGGGAGGATGAGTGTCAAGTGGACAGTGGTGCGGAGGTGTTGGCCACCCAAGGACTCCGTGGCTTAACTTGGACACCACTGGATCTTAAGCGCAGGCAATTGGTGCATGAGCACCTCTTGGTTCATGCAGACAATTATTTGGGTTCCTTCTCCGTGTCCCTACTGAATCCTTAGAAAGAGGATTGAAAGATGGCTCTGTCATTCACCGTGAATCCCCTCCGCTAGAGATACCCGAGGAATGTGCTCTATCAATCCATTCTGATAGGACTCCACAGATCATCACACCCTGGGCTAATGCTAGGCATGTGTTGATTTTGCAAAACCCATCCCACCTGAGTTTTTTGGATCATGTGCCATTTTTCATTCCACTGCCTGCTCATTGCTATTTTAAGTATGCATGAGAATTTCATTCCACTTATGCAAGTGCAAATTCGTGCAAGTCCAGATTTGTGCAAATGTCCCCCCCCCCCCACAAGGCTGAATACATTGTCTGCCAGGCTGCATAACTGACGTGACTTGTAACAAGCTGGTCTGCAGAAGAATCAGCAAACGGGGTCCATAAAAATCCAAACTTAGTTAAATCTGCTGCCAATTTCTCCACTTTTCCTAGTTAGGCTCCAGGCTTAGCTATCTGCCTGCTTTTGTACTTCCCAAATAGTCTGATGTATGCCTTGCCTCCAAGAAAGAATCAAAATGCATTTATAATGAGTAATCGGTAAACTTAACCCAAGCAAATTTAGTATTAACCCTGAAAGTTGTGGTTTTGTCCCTGTGACCTTGGACAGGAGTTCTCATGTACTGCAAAACTGCACCCTATGTCTGCCTGATATGTGTTTGTGCAACCTGGGCAGTGTAGTTTGGAAAGGTCAAGTGTCACCGTATGATGACGGTCATGTGGAATTTACTCATCATGGATGTGCGTATACATATAAATAGACCTACAAACTAATTCCTTTAGAACATGATGCCAGTAAGGTTAGTAAAAAAAAGGTCCCGAAATTTCAACCTCCTGCCTTTTTCAATTTTCTTTCTAGAAAGGAAAACATGACTGGTACAAAATTTCCCCTGATGTGCATATCAAAATTCCACAAAGAGACACATTTTGAGGCACAAAAGAAGTTAACTACAAGTCATTTTAGCCTCACTGGAAAGCTGAGTTGAAGCTAAAACCTCCAGCAAAAGGAAGGAAAAATCTATGGAAGGATAACATTTTTATGCTGGTTGACATTCAATAGGTCAGAAACGGTTATGTGGATTCTAGTGTTCATTGCTTCTAAAAGATTAAGTCTTAAATTACTTGTAATAGATGAAACCTGAAATCCGTTCTTATGGTGTTGCGAACTTCCTGCAGAAAACAAAAGCATTTCATGTGCAGCATTTGCCCGGTTTTGTCTGGGGTCATAAAATAACCCCAAATATGAACTGTGTTAGATGTCCGATTGATGCTGATTGAAGGACATGTAAGCTTCTGAAGTCTTAATGGGATGAATGAGAAGCTACAGGGATGGGGAGGATCAATGAGCTACATTCCCATGCATATTCCATGCTCACAATTAATTCTGCACCTAACGGTAGATTTATAAGACATCAATCTGGGCTTGCTGAAAGGTGAACATTATGAATAGAGGAGTTTTGTTCAACAACTCAGCCAATTATGATTAAACAGCAAATAACATCGCTATTTAAAATATGCATTTTGGGAGAAAAACGTGTTTAAATATGTGTATCTAAATAGATATTTAAATGCAAATTTGTATGTAATGTTGTTTTAAATTACTGATTAATGCCAAAATGGGATTGAATGGATTGCAAAATATGTAAAAATGACACAGACTAGGAACTAGAATCCTCCCTCCACTCGTCTTTCATTACATCATCTCTTCTTGTACACCCAAGATTATAGCAAAGCTATTTGCAGCTTTGCTGATCTTGAACAAAAGTTTAATTCTTGTTTTTATTGACATCGTTCATCACTGAGCACTGCCTACAAACTCAGGTTTCCTTAGTTACTGTGTTCAAGAATAGTAGGAGAGACAAACAGGTTTAAACTTACACACACAAACATGTACACCCCACAAAATATACAATTACCTGAAACATCTTTGCTTTACCCAAGAGAGTCGCTGTGTTAACATCCAATATCTCATAGATGGTTGGTGCTTTGCACTATTGCAAATATTTGAAACTGTTCCAAACAAAGAATATGATTGTATTTGGGCTGAATGACAGAATGTTGGACTGAGACACAGAAGGAACTTCAGTTGCTGGCTGCCACTTTGGGATTTAAGTATTCGTTTGGTGCATTTACCTCCTACATTTCCTTCAGAGGCTTCTGCTCTTCTCCGTGTTATCCTTACAACAACCCTGTAAGGCAGGTTGGGCTGAGAGAGACTAATTGGCCTAAAAACTCATGGGGACTAGTACCTTGATCTTCCCCATTCCAGTCCAATACTCTAACCACTTTGCTGGATTCCGATTCAGCTTGCATTTGAAATCCACACATTTTTGTGGATAAAAAAATGCATTTGGCAGCTTTGAAAAACGTGCACAAAAATATGAACTTTTGAAAAATGTGAACGAATCCCTATAATCAACAGAAGAGTATGCACATCATTTCAAAGATGAGCACAATTGTTGTGTACATGTAGAAAACTGCACATGAATAAAAAGTGGATTTTCATGCCCGAAAGAAAACCAGCAAGCAAGATAAGCTTGCCATCTGATATGGACTTGGTTTGGAATGAATTCTGAGGTCGAATTTGGAGCGATTTGCTGTGCTCACATTTTGCTGATCCACACATCCCTACTGTATCCCAAGCTGCATAGAAGCTGGTTTCCCATAAGCCTCACGTTCATTTTAGTTTCAAAGCATGTTCCTGTCCCTCATGACTGCAGAAGGAAGCCGCTGACGGCTTTTGCGTTGCTGTGTAGAGCTCTGTTGTGTATCCTGCTCTCCGTGTTGTTTCCCGATAACATGAGCAGCAGCCCATCTAGCGGGTAGGATAATGATCACTTGCCAGCCAGCTTGGAAACGTGTGTGCCCATAACCATGTCTGATGAGCCAGTGACTTCTGTGAGGATCCCGGTGGTGAGACAGCAGCCTTTGATCCAGTGATAAATCACGTTACGAAGCCTTTGCTTGGTGCACTGCGTGATATCAGCCATCTGCTGGTTGACCAGCCGTTTGGTAGCTCCTGCCCTCCATCTGCTGTATTTCTGGGGTTAGGAAACTGTATAGCAGAGCCATCCGATCTTTTGGAGAATCAGAAGGAAGATGATGTGAAACACCAGGACTTCTGGAAAGGTTCCTTATCTGCCTTTGGCACATGTTTTAGGAAACTAGCTTAGAAATGCTAGTCATAGTCCCAGGGCTGTGGTGTTTTACCCAATGAGCAGTTAGGCCAACAAACAATGCCAAGTAAACGTGGAAGCAGAAGGGAGGAGCAAGCTAAAAGACAAGGCTGGAGAATAGCTCAGGAAATAGGAAGGCGTCAGGAGCTGGGAAGACCCTGTTGACTTCCCGCCTTGACTTCTGCAACGCGCTCTACTTGGGGCTGCCCTTGAAGACGGTCCGGATACTTCAGTTGGTTCAAAATAGAGCTGCCAGGCTGCTGACGGGGACTGGGCGTTGTGTTCACATGACTCCAGTCCTCCGTCAGCTTCACTGGCTTCCCATTGAAGTCCGGGCCCAATTCAAGGTGTTGGTGATGACCTATAAGGCCCTAAATGGCTTGGGTCCTGGCTACCTGAAGGAGCGCTTACGTCCATATATGCCCGCCCGCCCCCTGAGATCTGCGGGACAGACCCTTCTCCGGGAGCCCTCTGTGAAGGAAATTAGGAGGGTAGGTACTCGGAGGAGGGCTTTTTCTGCAGTGGCACCCAATCTATGGAATGCGCTCCCCAGAGAGGTCCACCTGGCGCCGTTGTCATTTGTTTTTCAGCGTCAGGCGAAGACCTTTTTATTCAAACGTCATTTTAACTGTTAATACTATTTATTTATTTTATTCTTCGGCCAGGGTGACTTATTTTATTTTATATTGTTAACTTGTTTTATATTTTATTGTATTATATTTTAATTGATATCTTTGTGAGCTGCCCCGAGGCTTCAGCGAATGGGGCGGCATAGAAATTTTCTAAATAAATAAATAAATAAAGGCATTCAACGAGAACATATTATATTCCTCCCTAACCAGGAGCATCCAATGGTGAGCCTGGGTGGGAGGAGTTAGCCAGAGCCTGGAGACGCTTCGTTGAGAAGCATCCAATGGCGAGCCTGGGTGGGAGGAGTTAGCCAGAGCCTGGAGACGCTTCGTTGAGAAGCATCCAATGGCGAGCCTGGGTGGGAGGAGTTAGCCAGAGCCTGGTGGATCTCTGGCAGTAGGGCTAGGATATTCCATAACTGGGAGGCCACCATAGAAAAGGCCCCCCTCCTCAATAATTTGGACTCCGCAGTTGGATACCTCACATATTCCTGCTCAAGGCAGAAGGAGCGTCAAGGTGGCATTTGGAGGATTTCAGTCAGCTCAGACTTTCTGATTCGTGCATCTCTCATGCTACATCCTTACAATTATTTCTGGGATTCTTTTTCATCTCTGGTTATACCAGCCTGATAGGCTCCACCCCGTCCTTTTGCTGTTGTTCTTTTTACTTATGTTCTGCTTATTCCCAGGACTGGGATGCAAAATGCAAAAACACAGCCATTAAAAATAGAATCAAATCAGCTAGAACGTCAAAATCATCCAAACTACTGAAATTAAAACAGCAGTGGCAACAACACAGACTACGGAGGTGGTCTGGTGTGGGCCCAGATCTCCTGCCTTTTTTCAAAGGCCTGCTAGAACAGTAGAGTCTTTCTTTGTCTCTGGAAATATAACAGGGAGGGTGCCAATCTAGGCCAATAATAGCACTGGTATAGCACAGCATCTAACTTTGGAACAACTTGGAAGGAATAATCTGCCCGTAACAGGAGCTGAAAGTGCATCCGATGAAGTGATATTCCCAAAGGAGAGGAGAACCTGGGGGAGAGAGAAAATATGGCACCGGCGAGACGACTCTGAAAACATTCTCTCAGTAGGACATGATGTGTCAAAGGCAAGTTAAGAATCCAGAGCAGCTGTCGACACAGGATGGAGGAGCAAATGCCGGAAAGGCTGTCTGGGCCCGGATCCCTCTGCCGAGTGCAAGACTGCCGGTTAATTGGCAGGCGGCGCAAGGCAATCCCAGGCATCTCCACCCCCTGGGGTTTTCTGTCTCTTATTCCTGAGTAGAATATTTGGCCGTGAAGCACAAAGTCCTGCTTGGCCACTGGAGCCCATGCCTGCTTAGCTGGGCCTTTGAGGTCGTAGCCTTTTTCCAAGTACGTCCTTTAAGTTCACTTTTACTCTAGGTGCACCTGAGCCACAGCTCCCCTTTGGACCTAAAGAAAAGGCTCTTATGTCATGATCCATCTTTACTTGGAAGTATATCTTGCTTATTTCTATAAAACATTTTTTTAAAAAAATTAGGAAGTGCAGCTAGGACTGCAAAGTCAACATTTATCTACTTCAGCCCCCTTTTTTGCTTTCTGTTGTCATAACTCTGCCCGTCCTTGCTGTGAGCTTGCTCTTCATTGCCACACCTTTGCTAATCTTGCATCTTGCTCTCGCTTCACATCTGCTATCTCGCTCTCTCTGGGCATAAACCAGTCATAGCGAAATTCACAAACTTCAGGGGGCCAACAAATGAAGCTGTCGGTTGAGAGGTCATGGAATAAGAGCATGCAATCTTAAGGCATTGGAGGGGATTCTTGTGAATGTTCCTGAACAAGCAGTGCATTCACATGAATGGGGCATTAGCCAGCGCTGCTGAGCTTCACCACCATTCTGCTTCATCCAGCAGCCCATCTTGGAATATAGACAACATTCCCTGTATTTGTACGGTGCAGAAGAAAAATTAGTGGTGGTGAGCAAGGTGCCCTTGAAGGAAGTTCCACGCCCATTGAGGAACTTCTGATCCACCTCTCAGTTCGAAATTAGTTGTGTGAGCAATTCACTCCATTGAATTTGCTCGATGGATTAACCCTGTACTCCTGAGTGAAGCATCCTGCAGAATAAAGCAAGTGTGTTTAACAGAAGAGAGCTCCAGCTATTGGGTAGTATAGAAATGGAATCAATAAAATGAAATAAATGGAATATGACAATATTTATGAAATATTCAAAGAAAACATGTTTATATTTCCCAAAGGCACACAAACACTGTAGTCAATAGATGCAAATCTCAAAAACCCTGTATGTTTGAAAATGTACTCAAAATGCATCCATACATTACAGAAATAAATGCTTCTTTCCATACATTTTTTAAGAATGCTCAGTGGAAAATAACCCTATGAGCCTGACCTCATAAAACCAACAAGCCGAGATAGGATGAGAACTGTCTATCCCAAGTTGCAATTCAACAAATTCTGGACAGCCCACCAGCAACCCACTTGCATTGTTCCAGTGGTGGTAGAGGTTTTGGAGAAATCAAATAAGTTCAGATTTCTATTCATCTGAACCGTAGATTCCTCAGAAGACCAGCTTATAGTCCAGGTCACATAGATTCCAAGGACTTACAGGTCAGGTTTTCAGTTGGGGGCAATAATTTGCTTTGGTGTCAATGTGAATTGACTAATGTGTCTTAGTTTGTTGTTATGACATGATACCCCTGTAGAAGTCCCTCAAAGGCTGTCACAAAGTGGAAGGCCAAGATCTCTTCTTGCTGATACCAGAGTGGAGGACACGGAATAATCCATTCAAGTTGCAACAACCCAGGTTCAGGCTGGATATCAGGAAAGGTTTCCTCACTCTCAGAGCAATACAACAGTGGAACCAGTTGCCTGAGGAGGTGGTGGGCTCTCCCACACTGGAGACACTCAAGAAGGAACTGGGCAGCCATCTGAGTGGAATGGTGCAACCTGGTGTCCTGCAACAGCAGGGGGGGGTGGACTTGATGGCCTTCATGGCACCTTCCAACTCTTCTATTCTGTGACTCTATACACTGTATGAGGAGAGAATGAAGGAGTTGGTTCTTTTCAGCCTTAAGAAGAGGAGACTCAGAGGGGATCTGTTGGTGACATCCAGCGCGAGCCGTGTTAAAAAGCATCGACTGCGTTCTTGGAATTTTTACAGCAGTAATCCAGTGTTGTTGTTTTTTAAGTAGCTGGAATAGGATCTCTTGCTTTTACCCTTCAACTTTTCCATAACAGTCATGAGGACTAGAAACTTGCCCAGTACTCCTGTCAAGCGCCTTCTAATTTTGCTTTTCAGATGGCAGCCTGATCGCCATGCTGCAGCTTTCTTACAGCCTCACATCCCTCCATTTAGGCTTGCCATGTTTTGAAGCTGCGGCGTTTACCGTCTCCTCTGGAGCTGAGCAGTCTCCTTGCTGGCTGATCTCAGGTGAAGAGCGAGGTGAATGTGCGGTGCGCATTTGTCGAGCAGGCCGGTGCATTTGCACTGAACGCTCCTGAACAGTCGCTTGGGGCTTGTGTCGTGGAATTCTAATGCAGGGCACTTCACGCTTCTGACGCACATACCCATGCAAAGCACTCTAGCAATTAACATTTTGCAATTAGCCTCACAAAAAAGCGCCTCTTCCTACATTTGGGAATGCCGTTTTCATGGCGAATGCAGGGGACAGGTTCTCTCGGCTGAAAGGTGGCCAGACAGATCCATGCAAGATCCAAGCTGACCTGGGGTAGGATAGACTTTGTCCCTGAAATATTGAGGAGGAGGAGGAGGAGGAGGAGGAGGAGGAGGAGGAGGAGGAGGGAGAGAAAGGGCTCATCATGTGACTCTTGCCTTATGTCACAGCCATACTGTTCCTTCTTTCTTTGTTTCTTTAAATTTACACGATTTCAACACCACTGTGGAGATCTGAGCAGCAAGCAATGCAAATGCATATGTAATAAAGCAATGAGTTAAAAGGAAGATCAGTAAAATTATAACGATAAAACCTGGGCTGGTTAAACCAGGAAGGCTTTTCTGAAATAAATGTGTTCGGAAGAGGCACTGGAAGTGAGATGATATTAGCTCCTGCCTACCGCCCAGAGGCAGGGGGTTCCAAAGAAAGGGACCTCTGTGCTTAATGAACGTCTCTTGGTGGATCCCAGATGGGCCATCGGTCCATCTGGGGCCACTAAACGTGTTCACCAAATGACCTCAGTGATTGGGCAGGTCAGTAAGGAAGAAGGTCCTCTCTCATTTGAGATGCGGCTCAAGAACACCCCCAATTTTATCCTGTTTTCATAGTATTGTGTTGATCTTTTATCCATTTTAGCTTTTTGCCGGTTCACCGCACCTCAATCTACCTTGTTATGGAGCAGTTTGAAAGCACCATATGCAAATAAATACATCCATAATTAAATACAGTGGTGGCCCTTCATTCACCCAATGCCTGTGTCTTGCCTCTGCCTTCCAGATGGAGACACAATTCAGTGATTCCAATTTCATAGGTGATAATTTGGACCAGCCTCAGTCTTTGAGAACCCTTCCAAAGCGGTGTTGTGTTGGGGATTGGACTGAGAATTAGTCATCCTTCCAAAATTCTCACCCAAATTCTCTCTGGGTTTAGGCATTGTGAGTCACCGGAAGCTGTTTCCAAACTGGAATCGAGACACCTCCATGGCGCACTCCCCTCTAAGTTATTTTTAGAGGACGCCACTCTGTTGCAGCCTCAGTCCTCTCTTTGTATCTGTTTCCTCCCTCTGCTTTGCACGCACATCGATAAAAGGTTGCAAACTAACAACGCCACCACTTCGGGGTGGAAGAGAATTTGTTGGATTCGTTTGTATTTTATGTGAACCTTCCGAGTCTGCACTCCCCAAATCAATATGCGAATGGGACCATGGCTCCCTTTGCGGCTTTCTCTATTTTGTGACGCAGCTCTTCAAACCAAAAGCAAAATGTCTGTATTAGTTGGAAAGTGTGAGTTGCAAATTAATATATGAAAAAGTGCAAAACCTCCTCACGTGATGGAAGACTACCTGTGAAATAATTTCTGGATTAGAGAAATGTAGATATTTTAATTGTAGTATATATACAGATACTGCCCAATGCTTATATTAGGGGAAATGTTTATGATAAAGCACAGGAATATCTGTACTGCTCTCTCTATCTGCATATATCACAAGCTGTTGTTGAAATGGAATAGAATGAATGGAAAATTGGGAAAACAAAGCAAAGCAAACAAAAACCACATCTTGGAGTAACCAGAACTGACATATCCATCCATAGTTAGTTACTATTAGATTGTTCTTAGAGCTCAGTGCTAAAGCAACAATGCAACAGTTTTACATATTTCCATGAAGCCCATGGGTCTCTTTAACATTTTTACTCACCATTAAGCAGACAGAAATCCACAAATTATTGGATTTGGATCATTCTCAGCCCATGACTAATAATGTTAGAGCATATGCAAGGTACACTCCTTACCCAGATATACTGACGGGACTATATTGCTTCCATACACATGACATATGCAAAAGTGTTGTTTTCCTTCTGCATGGAGTTGTGGGAGGGGGCACTTTCCATGAAATAGCATTTAGTGTGATATTTTAAGTACCAAGCCTTTCTCTTTGCTTTTTTTATACTCCCCCTTGCAAAGCGAGAAGAGCATTTCCACTAATCTTGCTGGTGGCTTGCGGATGAGCCCTGGGAGAGACTTAGTCCCAGCTCAGAAAATACGGAAATGTTTCTGATATCCTATTGTGGAAGCTGATTTGGTACAGAATTCATCAGAGCCTTTTTCTTTGCTATCTCCTTTTAACACCCATCTTAACTAGTAGCCATCTACTTCGTGGGAAAGTGAATGCCATGGCTTACCTAGGTGCTGGTTGTCCTCCCGATGCTTTGGTTGAGCTGAAGTCCAAAATACCCAGAGGGTCCCAGGATTGGCAAAAGGCTGGTTCAGAAGTTGAGATCATCTTCAAATCCTGGGAGGGCCCATAAGATTTCTGTTGACTTTTGGCAGACAAGGAGACAGCAGAAGACAACAAAACCATAAATCTTCAGTTATCTCCATGGCAACTTTCCACAAGAATGATGAGTGTTCAGACCCAGGTGGCCAATCTGTAGCATCCTTGCAGGTGAGGGAGGCAGGAAGATGTCTTGGTGATTTCCTTCAATATGTTTGCCTTGTGGGAAAGTGGCATTGCATGTTTCGGCAGTTAACCGGAAAAAAAGGGATATATAATTTTCATGAGGTTAGGTTTTCTGAACTGTTAGTTTGATGTCAGTCGGAAGTATGGCCCATCACACACACGGAGAGAGAGAAAGAGCGAGATTGCTCATAGCCCTGGATTTATTTCATGTGGTTACCTTTCTGATAAACAACCAACTTCTGTACCTTTACATTTGAATAGATGATACTGAATAAATTGATGCTCAACCTGGATGAGACAAGTGAAGGGGGCTCTGTGGGCTGGCTTGGAGCAGAAATGTTGTTCTTTCTGAAAGAGGTTGAGGCAGATTCTGAAAGAGACATTAGGAGAAAAGATACTGTGTGCTTACTTTTTGATTCGACTGCTTAGGACCGGACTTCCCGCATGCACATGCTCGCTGGCGTTGCCTGCCATTCATCTAGCACAGTTCTCATGAATGAGACAGAAATGGGCACATTAGTCAATCCTGGGACCCACTTAGTCTCTGCATGGAGCAAGGAGTACTTTTCCCTCATCCCCAGCACTCCCAACGGAAGCAAGAGCGGGAGCTGCACTGGGTTAGCATCTTGCTTCCAGGTGAATGTTTCCTTATCTCCAGAAGTACTTGGAGGCTCGACAAAGCCACGTGGGAGATGACTCTTTAAGGCAGATTATTTCTCACAATTTATTTATTTATTTATTATTTATTTATTTAAAACGTTTCTATGCCGCCCCCATCGCAACAAAGCCCCGCAAACAATGCACAAGCATATGTGGCAGACCAGTTGAGTATGTTCCGAAATACTTTCTGTGCCTGGAGCCTGAGTCTGACAAGAAAGCTCGGGCATAATTTTTGCACATTTGAAATGTGAGAGGGGG
Organism: Varanus komodoensis; assembly: GCF_004798865.1. Taxonomy (NCBI): domain Eukaryota; kingdom Metazoa; phylum Chordata; class Lepidosauria; order Squamata; family Varanidae; genus Varanus; species Varanus komodoensis. The sequence continues at coordinate 93,872 of NW_025336308.1, forward strand.
AGGGGAGGGCGAGGGGGAGGGGGAGGGAGGGGAGAGAAAGCAGAAGGCGAGTGAAGTGCCAAGTTGTTCTGCCAAGCTTTTCCAGTGCTCAGAGGCATCGATCAGCATCTGAAAATGGATGACTTACTCTTTGAGGGGGTGAGATGGCAAGGAGTGTGTAAGAGGAGGAGACAGAAAAATTGTATGCTTCTCTTCTCTGTGCCTTTCTGCACTATTGATTTCTCATTGATTCAGACACTGTACTGGAAGAAAGGGGGGTGTTATCACTCGCAGGACCTTTGTTATTGGTCATCAAGCTTGGGGAAGCCTTGGTGCTGCAGAAGACCAGTAACATACCTGGAGTGAAGGCTTGGAAGGGCTGAAGTGCCCAGCTGGGCTCCAAAGCAGTCATGTTGCCAATGGTTTGGGAGCTCTTAATGCTTCTCCATGATGATCATTCCCTCCAAAATCTTCCCTGGATCAGGCATGGGCACTTGTGGTTGAACCTTGGTTCAATTTGGATGCTAGGAAGTCCTTCCTGATGGTTAGGACCCCAGGATATGAAATGGGCTTCCATGGGAGATGGTCGAGGCCCCATTGGTGAGGGTGTTCAAGGATAGGCTAGACATGCAGATGGTGGGCATGTCATGAGTGGAGCCGGCTGGAGCTGGGGGTCAGACTAGATGGCCCGGGAGACCCCTTCTGACTCATTCTGTTTCTATGTTTCTATGTGGTTGTGTAGTAGGACTCAGGCTGGGTATGCACCAATCAACAAAGCCCAAGCTGGAATTTCTCCAGCTCTCCAAACTTCTCATTCTTCTCCCACTGATTAAACAGCACGTTTCTCAAAATTTCTTGACCTTTACATACATGCAGTGACTTCTCTAAACTTGACCATGCTGTAGTATCTTCCCTTCCTTCCTTATTTTTGTGTTCTTAATGACACAATCGAAACTTCATGAAATACTGAACGTTTCAGACCATTGGTTTTGTAGAAGAATGCCATGATTTCCTCCATGTGATTTTCTATCACTTTATAAATAATCCTTGAATAATCATTCACTTTGGTTTTTAAATTACCGCATCACGTCGAACTGATGAAAATAATCTACAGTCAGTTCCAAAATTTGTCCCCCCACCCTTCAAGTGTGTTCTTTTTCTTTGTTTACTTGATAACAGTGACCGTTATTTTGTGAAGTTGTGGCATAGACAAAAGAAGAAGAAATGTTTCAGCACTTCCTTTGCAGAACAGTTTCCCTGGAATTCAAGTCTTGACTAGGTTAAGACTCGGAGACATATGGAAGTCCTGCTCTATTCTACTATTTATGCCAGTCTGTAGGGACTAGGGCCAACTTCTCCCAAAATACACCCTTCCAAGTTTGTTGCCTTGGAATCTGGATCAGAACCGGAAGTAGAGATGGGGGTATTCTTAGCTGAAATGCCTGGCCCACCAGGACCATTGATGATGATAGTACCCTGGTGAGAACCAGGCAATATCTGGTTCTCCAAAAAACTCTTGAACTGAAAGAATTAGATGGGGCAGATGCAACACGATTGGTCCCATAGTTTGGCATTGGATCCAAAGGGCAGACTCGTTGAGCCATGTCCGATGTTTCTGCTCCACAGCTGGAATCACCACATCTTCTTAGGATTTTTGAAAGGTACAAACTGCAACTGGTCATAGAGATGAAAGTGTGAATGAAAGTCAATAGGAAGTCTACTAAGTGCAAACAAGCTGGTGTCAGCATGTCCCAGTGGATGTGGGCAAAATATGTAAGCTGAAGGACAGAAAGGTCAGAGGTATCCATGGAGGTGAAGGTGATGTGCCAATGTCAGTTCCATGATTTGAAGGACAACTTGCCCAGAACACACACAATGTATCATTTTCCCCTAATGCTGTCTTCTCTCCCTCTCCCTCCCTCCCTCCCCCCCCCGTCTCTCTATCATTTTTTTTCTCTTGCTCACTTTTAAAATGGATGGAAAACTATACAAAAAGGGGGGTCCAGATGTGAATGTAGCATGTTCTTTTAATGTCTTGGATCAGTCTTATTGAACCTTCTCCAACCTGACACTTTTCAAATATTTGGGACTATCTCCTGTTATCCTCAGCCATGGATAGAGAACTAGAGAAATCTGGACTGGATGGTCTGATGGTCTGCTCCATTCAGACCTATCCAGCTCTGATTCCATTGAGCTTCAGGTGGAAAGTTCAAAAGCAGCTCTGACATTGCAGTCATCTTGGGAGTTTATTGCTTATTGAATTTTCCCTTTGGAGGAAACATAATGTAACTGTGCATAAATGTCAGCAATAAATTGGTAGTGGTGGATCAAGGTCAAGCCACTGTCTGTTCTCAACTCCAGACAGTAACTAACTCACCTGGACGAGATGACATGTATCTCAATGCTCCAGCACCTCATTTTGTTAAGTATCTCTGCCTTTTCTCTTCTCAACGCCAGGCTCATAGTTCAGTTGCTTGTGTTCTTTTATTATATCTGTCTATATTTATAGTTATATCTATTACTCTGGTTCCTTGGATAATCAAAAGAGCTGGGAACCCTCAAGAACCTTCGGTAAGCAGCAGAGCTCTCCAAAGTCCATCAAGCATCATAAGCATCTCTGATTGTCTAGCAACCAGAACTATTCTAGCATGTATGGATCCGCTGACATTAGCCTGGGCCAGTAGCATGAATTATGGAGATTATGAGAGCTTGCTTCCATTCCCTTCTGAACTGAATTGACCCAAACTGCAGCCAGACTACCTGGACTCGGTGTGAGCCTAGGGAAGGAGCCCAGCTCAATGAAAGTATGGCTTCCTCAGACAGATGTATCCAACTCAGAAGAGGAGGTCGAGGGTCCAAGATGGGGAGAGGACTGTGCAGTTCCAAGTGGGGATGCTAAGATAAGAGTGTAAGAGCCAGCAAGTCTTGGAAAAGGAGGGAGATATTTCAGGCTTCCGGGACATATTTCAGGAACATACTCCAGGACCAACGTCAAGACATTTCAGGAAGAGAGAGGAAGGGAGGTCCTTGATCTTGGGGGAAGATGACAGAGGAGGTAAATGGACCAATTGAAAAGTGTCCAAGGAGCCTGCCCCCCACCCCTCAGGCAGCAGGGGCCACCCTGACTGGGGAGTCAGAATATTTCTGAGATGGAGGGAGGAGGGGATGCTTCAGGCTGGATCCAGCTCTTCACATGCTTCTCCTACATCCACGGGGTTCTGATAACAGGCTCAGCTTCCAGGGTTTCCATATGGGTCTGGTGTGGGGAGAAAAAGGGGAAAGCACTGCTCACAACAGTGAGCTTGAATTCAGTCTGTGGAGTATGATTGTAATGCGATTCGCCGAACACAATGAAATGGAACAAAATTGCACTTGACGACTGAAACTAGCATGTAATTAATATGTGCACTTTATTTATTCTTGCCCCATTTATGTATTGCTATTTTTTAAACTCCCTTAAGTGGCTTCTATATAAATATTAACAGTCATAATTAGAATCACATTTATAATACAGTTTTAAAACAAAGCAGCACAATTGCAATGACAGCAACAACAACAACACTGAGCAGTGAAGGAGCAGTAAAATAGAAAGGCCGGGTTTAATGACGGGTCAGGCACAGCCTGAGCGAGCGGCTTGCTTTAATCAATGCGAGAAGAATGCACACTTCCAATGCACAATCGATGTGGGCTTTTGGAAGTCTGTGCACGTTGGTCAAGAATTGGTGGAGAGAGAACTCCTCTTCCAATACACAGGCGCCATCTTTTGCCCTTGCACGGAAAGATCGGTGCGGGCCTGCACTGATGGATGGCCTTGAGGGAGAGCGCGGTTGCTCTGTGCGCTGCCATTGCTGTGCGTACAAGTGGGATATTTGGACTGCGCACATGAAGGATGTCTCCATATGCCATGAAATTGGCTGCGTGCTAGAACTCCTTGGTGTGCCTGGGGATCCCATTTTTCTTGGAAACATCAAAGGAGGACATAGATTTCCCTCTGGGTACAGATATTTACCATGTGTGCCCTTAGGCCTCCACCTGAGGTCCCTACCTCTAATTAAACCCATTTGTACAGAGCAGTGCTGTACTGCTAGAAGAGTCACTCCAGAAAAAGCCCTGAACATGGAATCTTGGTTGCAACCCTAAGCAAGGGAGGGAGGGGTGATGTCCATTCACGTAAAACTGGGGACTGGACAAAAGGTTCCACTTTGAAAATACGAACTGTGGACATGAACACCTGGAGAGAAACATGGGTGAGAAAGGTTCAGAAGCATCCTTCATCCCTACTTCTTTCTCCGAGCAGAGATGGCTTCCCTCCTGATTTTCTGAGCCTTCACAGATCTCCCATCATTTGCTGAGCCTCAGTGAAGCGTTTTCTCTCCCTCCCTCCCTCCGGTACCATGTGCTTTCTTGCTCCCTGTCCTGTCCTTCAACAAAATAGCTCTAGGCCAGTGTGGCATCTGAGTTCTTCTCAGCCCTCATGCAGGTAGCCGGGATCTCATTATCCGTCTCCCTCGCTTTCTCCCCTGCTTTAAGCAAATGCTTAAATTGCTCATCAGACTTTTCCCTGGAAGGAGCATCACGGCATAAGTCTCAATGGGGTTTGACAGTTCCCTGCATACACTGCCCAGGCCGGCGGGACTGTTTGAGTAAACTGCCTGCTCTGATTAGGTCAGGTCAGCAGAAGAGGAGCCCCTGCTTTGGTTCTCTAGGCTCCACTCTTGCAGGGAGTGAGTGGAGAGAAAGGCCAGTCAGATGGATGGATGGATGGATGGATGGATGGATGGATGGATGGATGGGGCTGGTTTCATGATGGAGACAAAGGTGGCCTGATTCTCTTCATAAGATTGTGGGAATGAACACTAGATGCTGAATGAGGAGAGGCTGTTGGTAAGATTCTTCTTGAGGAGTTGTAACAAAGCTCAGAAATGATCGGTGTAAATTCCATCTTCCTCTCGCTTCCGCTTAAGCACATTGTCCTCCTGATCTTATGTCTGCTTCCTCAGAAATAAAGCTCGTGGTGGCCAGCTGGAGTCATTATACGGAGGAATGTGTGCGATCGCAACCAGGTTGTTCCCTGGATTGCATCCTTGACATTAAATCAATCATCAAATTAGCCAGATTAGAAAAAGGGGGTGAGTCAGGGGAGACGTGATGGAAGTGTTTCAAATAACGCACTGAGGGAGGCCAAGCACAGAGAAAAGAGAGAACTTCTTCACACAGTGTTGAGCTGTGCAGTTCTCTGCCATGGGAATAGGTGGTGGCCACCAAGCCGGAAGGCTTCAATCAGAGATTGGGCCGATTCATGAGGGAGGAGGCTGGCCATGGCTACTGTCTTGCTGGCCATGGGCTTCCTCCTTCACCAGAGGTGGCCTGCCTGCATGCACCAGTTGCTGAGGAGCTTGGGCAGGAGGAGATCCTGTGCCCATCCTGCTGGAGGAATCCTGTGGGCAGCTGGTTTGCCACCGGGTGTGCAGAGTGCTGGACTTGGATGGACCTTGACTCTGACCCTGCAGCTCTGATCCAGCACAGTTTTTCTTTTGTTCTTATATTTTTACCCAAGAGTTAACCTTACAGTGTTGCACAGTCTGGTGATAGTCCCATGCAACAGAATTTTAGATCTGAAAGCTTCCAAGTTCAGTCCCTGCCACCTCCATCGAAAGGACCATGGGTATAAGATGGAGGTTGGACAACCTCTGGCTCTCCAGATGTTCTAAGGATTCCTATCATCCTTATTATGCTGGCTAGGGTTCAAGGAACTTGCAGTCCAACCATTTGTGGATAGTGGTTTGAAAAATTGGTTTTTAAAATTGGGATTTATTTAGTGGCCACCTTTCAGACTGAACATAAATTCAGACACAGTCTATGGTCAGAGTCTCCACATATCTGAGTTGGTGATATAAATAACAGAGCAAAACATAGGAGAGTAGTGGGAAAAAGCACATGAAAAAGTGTACATTGAAAAATGTGCAAAACTATTTTTTAGTGTGTGGGAGAAGAATGTGCACCTTTCAAAGGTGCTCACAATTGATGTATGCATTTGAAAATACACACGAAATATGGATGGGCTTCAGGTGAAGGAGGAAAAGTTCACAATCTCATGCAGACTGGAGTTGGAATGAGCTTCAAGATGGAATTTGGAGAGCTCAGATTTGCTCAGGTCTTAGCGATTCGCAAATCCCCACATGTGGAGGGACCCGAGCTTCCTACCTGTGGTAAAGAGGCTGGGAAAAGATCTCAGCCCAAAATGGCCTTGCTCAGTAGATGGAACCTTCATCAAATGACGATGGAGTGGTGCTGAAATACTCCATAATGTTCCTCTGCGTTTCTTTGACTCTACTTTCTTGAATGTTCTGTTGCATTTAGTGGGAAGAGTGCACGGGCTGCAGGCATCCATCTTAGCACTTGTTGGAATTAAGCATGTGTTCACCCTGACACAAAATAAGTCTCCCCGTGGCTAATGGAGCTCAACCCATGAGAAAGTGTGCATAAAATTGCGCCCTGTTTTTGCTCTGCATTGCATCCTTGGTGTTAAACCAATAGTCAAATTCCCCAGGAATTTGAAACAACTCTAGCGAGTTTACATTGTTCTTTCCAGTAATTGAGTTTCTCTCCCAGTGTGGCTACTTAATTTAATTAGAGGTGGTGAATTAAGAACTCAATGAGCGAAGTGTGAATCTAACTGATTTATTCAGTCAAATAAATGAACACTTCAACAGTGACAAAAATAATACATAATCATTTAGGTGCAATTGTAAAGGCCATGCAGATCTCAGAAATCGCAAGAAGCAGCAACAGATGCCAGATGTGATTTCTTCATAGGATCTAGTTGAGATCTGGGGATTCCAGTGAGATATTGCATGCAGTTTCATGATCCTCTCTTGGAGGAATTAGGGAAACTGGCAGTGACCTGAAGGGGACCTACTGAGCACCCAATTCATTTCTATTCCAGGATAGCCAAACTGTCTGCCCTCAAAACTCCCTCAGATTCTGACTGCGTCCCCACCATTAAGTTCCTAAGAAAGGCCAGTTTGGACCAAACATCTTCACCCTTCTCCTTGCGTAGTTGCTTTGGTCCTTTAATCATTTTGTTTGCTATTGTAGAGGGCTTTGCCTATTATGAGAGTCCTGGTTCTAGAGAGCGCTCATTTCACTTCCGTTATGGGAATATAAGGCATTCAGTTTGGTTCACGTCTGGTCAGCATTTCACCCATTTCTTACCTTCTGGGTTGCACATAGATGGGGATGCAACTTGCAGTTGAGGTCTGCACATTTCTGAGCTTACGATTTCATTAAAATGTTTTACTTTGTGCATTAGAAGAGTACTTTTCATGAATGGAATGAGCATGGATTTTTGCAAGGAAAGTGGGGAAAATAGTGCAATCTGACATAGAGGAAAATACTACAGCAGACCTTCTGATACAGGTTCAGGTCAGAATGAACTTCAGGATAAAAACTGGAAAACTTTGGTGAGCTTGACTTTCTTGATTCACACTTCCTTAGCCAAACCTGCTGCAATATTCATCACCTCCATCTGTGCAACCTCTTCCTTATCTGTAAGGAAACATGGGTAGCCCTTGCACTCCAAACATGGACCAAGCATTTATACATCGCCAGAGAAGATGCAGTGCATTGCCAAAAAAGGGAACCGTGGAGGACACAGGGGTACCATAATACTTGCTTATTCCAATGCATATGTAGAGATGCAAATTAAGAAACCTTGTCCACAATTCAGATGGGACGCCATCTCGCCATACTTGGGGTGACTAACGGGGTGACTCTTGCATACCCTTCTTCAGTGTCACCATTGATGGAAATTGTCTGTGGCTTTGGCTGAGAAGTCTTCTTGTGCGTCACCCCTGTTTCCAGTGAGGTGCCACTTGGGGGTCATTGCCTACCTCAGACCCATTGTCTGCAGGCGCCCATATAGCAAAAGCTGGATTTTCTTTCCCCGTTGATTTCCCCCTAGATCGCCTTGCCTCATGCCCAGTTCCAATAACACACGCTGCCCTTTACAAAGCCTCTTCGGGGATTGCCTTGTTGTGCTTGGCTAACTTTACAGCAATTATCTCTCTCAAAAGTCCTGGGGTTACAGCATACTACAAATTGATACTCTTACCACTGACATTCTTAAAACAATTAGCCTATACATTCTCTCTCTTCTGTTTGCCTGCTTTATGTTCAACTTGAAAAGTTGCCCTTTGGCTTTCATGCTAAAGCTGGAGGGGAACCACAGGAGTTTGGTCTCCAAGCAAATTCTCACATTTTTTTTAACAAATGCCTAATATTTAAACTGGATATTTTTCTCACATGCTCAGTGATGGATGCCAATGAGTTCACAAGCTCAGGGGTCCATAAATTTGTAATACTTCTGTTACAACTCTTATCATAATATAAAGCTTTGTACTTCCTTTCTAAGGGAAACCCCATTTGGAAAGCAGTGCCAAAGATTGGACTAATACAGGGCTTCTGTTATCTAATTAAGATCTCAGAAACAGCTTTACTCCATATAAACTAGACTGCTTCTCAGGCCGTCCTTCTTCACCATCCCTTCTCTCACTGCTAGTGGAAGAAAGAGAGACCCCTTTCAGTTGTGACTCCTAAACTACAATTTCCCTAGGCTTAGGATCAGGTTGTTTGCATTTACTTTTAATCCGCTGTGACTTTGATGCTATCATTTAAAAAATAAGATGTGTATAAGCATGTAAGCATTACGACTCTCGGTATTTCTGGCCATTGATTATGTAGGATGGAACAATAGGTTGCTCTCCAATACATCTCAGTGGCACCAGGCTGGGCAATGCTGAACATAGGGGAGAATCCCAAGAGTTTTCCTTTGCTGAGGAAGGAGGACCCTGAGATATCCAGAACCTTCAGAACTAGTGTTTGGCTCCAGGCAAGTCTGAGCAAAATATCCCAGGCACCTCACTTTTCACCCTGTAACCATCCAGACTGACTTTGTGGCCAGCTCTGAGAATACCGACTTCAGCCCTGGCCCAGACTCGCTGCACTCCGTCAGTGCATTCCTGTGGACTCCATCCTGGAAAAGAGGAAAATTCAAATCACCAGAGCCACTAATTCAGCATTATGAAACACAGCGAGAGAGAAGCTCTCCATCGCTGGCATCCGAGGGAAGATTGAGGTGCAATTAAGGTCAATTTGCAGGTTGAAAGAAAGGGCTACTTTCCTACTTGCCCTAGAGGTAATCTCCCTCTCAAACCAATCACACAGAGAGAGAGAGAGCCCTTCAGGGCCCTGGACTGTTAGCAATCAGGCGGCACTCAAATCACTCCAAATGGTTTACTTGTTCATAAAATACAACAATGGAAAAGAGGCTGCACCGCACACGTGCGGCAGAGGGGCAGAGCTGCCCGGAGCCTGAGGTGACCTTCGCCACGAACAGCTTCCCTGGGAATCACAGAGCACGCCCTGGTGTAACCAACCTTCAGCCTTGCCTGGCGGAAGCACTTGATACTGCAACCCACATTTACCCTAGTATCTTGAATAAAACACTGAAAAAGAGCCACTGAGGCATAGTGGTTAGAGGGCTGGACTGGGGCTCCCAAGTCCGTCCATCCGCCCATCCGCATGCCCATCCTCCCTCGCCATTCCACCCCTCCGTGCATTCAGCAAGGGACCTGCACACCAGCATTCCTGAATCCTTTCACTCAGCGGCTGAGCTACAGTATACACATTAATCCTTAATGCTCATGCTGCCTCACCCTCTATGGAGAGGACATCTTGCAAATTTGTACAAGATGTACATATTCAGGAGCAGCTATTATCAGCTGCTTCCAAATATGTATGTCTTGGTACAAGGTGGGCAACAGGGAGGTATTTTGGGAACGAAAGCTGGTGCCATCTGCCCTGTTCTATTCTCTGGAAGAGATTGTTTACATCCAAGAGCAGAGAGACCTTCAAAGCAAGTGCAAATCACGGGCTTTGAGGCATTAAAGTTCTTTTTCCAATGCCTGTCTTTCATCATGGAACTCCGGCTGGGATCAGATGTGGAGGAAGACGATCGATCCATTCTCCTCTTGGCTGGGATGTGCTCTGAATATGGTCCCTCTCCCCCTGGGGAAATGGGTGTAGCACATTTGGGGGGAAAGGGCGAGGCCTGGACCGTGTTTTTCATTAGCACGCAGATGCTCTCTGCCATGCCCTCCCTGCAGATCTGTCATCCTTCCCCCAAGCCCCCCTCCCAGCTGCTGCATGCCGACCGCTCCTTCCCTCTACCCATCTTCCAGCCAGAGACAGGGAATTGCGGTGTGCGGGTTGGCAGGGGGAGTTGAACCAGAAACCAGACCCGAGTATAAAGACCTTTGTATGTGTTAGAAAAGACAAGAAACCCCATGTGGCTGCAGCCTCCACTGCTGTATCTGATAATGGCTCTACCACCAGAGAAACTAGGTCAGCCTCCTGCACACAGAGCCCGAGGAGAATGCTAAAGCAGGCGCGGTACTGCATCAAGCTCCCCTTGCAATCACCCAGACCTGACAGCCCTCTTCGGCAGCCCGGAGATGGGGAGGCTGGCATTTTCCTTGCAGGGCATCTGGGGCTGAGGAAGCAGCAGTCTGAAGAATGCCTTCTCCCCGTGCACCCCGAGAAAAGTTCCCTGCAGGCATCGGTTGCTCGCATGCATGTCAGCCAGCCATCTCTTCCAGGGAGAATCACTAATTCGTATGCAGAACCTGTTTCTGGTAAAACACTATCTAGATGTTGCCTTTAAGGGAGGTGCCGAGTCTTTAGAAGTGAGATCTCCGGCTAGGGAAGGGGAAGGTACTTCCCGTGCTGTTTTTGCCTTTAGTTGTTGCATGGATGTTTTTCTGCCCTGGCTTGTGCTTCCCCTGAACGCTGGTTCAACTGGGGAAGGAGTGTTGAACCGCATCGCTTCAGAGCAAACGTGGCCCAAAACGGGGCTCAGTGTGCCCTCCAGGTGCTACCGGTCCCAGTCCACCGCTTTCCAGGCATCTTCTGTGGACATCTTGCCTTTTCCTCAACCACGTGGTGGCTTCCTGGCCAGCCCATCCTAAGAGACCAAAATGCCTCTGCTAGGGGTAGATCCCTGGAAGTGGAAACTTTAAAGTAAAATGTGCTGAAAGGACACTACAAGGAAAAGGGAGCTTGATGGAAATGATCGGATGGATGGCAACCTTATTATTTGAGTGTGGATTTTACTGAGGTTTGTGTCTCCTCCTGTGTGTTGGTCCAGCAGAGCGTCAGACGATGCAGGAAAGCTCAGAAGGCCTTGGGTGAACTTGCATTCCATGGGCATCAGGGCAGGAGAACCAACTGGTGGAGGGGAGCAGTGTAGGAACCTGGAAAGACCCCATGTTCACACATTAACTGTCAGACCTGCAAAGCTATGGGTGTGTTTGTAAAGAGGGATAAGGCAAAGGAAGAGAGAGGTGAAGGAGGGGAAAACAAAGGGCAGCGGAGGGACCGACAGTGCTTCTGGATGTCCAAAACGAGGATACAACTCAATGGAGAAGGACTAGCAAGCCCTTCCCCTTCTGTCTGGATCTAACATAAGAGCAGCTTTCTCTTCCAGGACACTACAAATGGTAGTGGCCCAGGCCCAATTTCATAAGATGAGCCCCTTGGGTGCTTGTATTATAAGAGAACAAGCAAACAGTCTCTCTATCCACCTTCTCCACACCAGGCATAATTTTGTACACCTCTATTGTGTCTCCCCTTACTTGGCCTTTTTCTGAGTTAAACAATTTCAGGTCTTGCAACTTTTCCTCTTAGGAGAGTTTCTCTAGCCCCTTGAGCATTTCTGTTGCTCTTTCTTGCACCTTTTACAACTTTGCAATGTCCTTTTTGAGGATTCCAGAATTCTAAAGTGATCCCAGATCATGGCAAAGTACTAAGAACAGTTTGCATCTCTGTGATTACTCCTGCTTTTCCCATGTACGATAATCACTTCTAGGAATACTCATCACTCGAGTCCAACACGCACAACTGAAACTATGTTTTCTAGCCAAGAGAAATGATTGCTTCCATTTTGAGAGAGAGAGACACACAGAGAGAGAGACAGAAAGAGACATATGTCAGCTCTTGGACATTCAAGAATGGGCGAACAAGCAGTTTTTGCAATTACTGATTTTATCAGAACAGCACCTTGAAGCTCATCTCATCTGTACAGCTTCCCTTTGTTAAAATAAAGCATGAAAATGCACATTTAGGGGGAAATGTACATTTTTTCAATGTACGTTTCTAAATTGTTCCTTCAGGTTTGGAAAACTGCCAGTGTTTGACCAAACCAAAGGTATTCTTGATCATGTTCACAGTCAGGAACGAGTCTGCATAATCTGTGAACTTAACCATAATTCAGAACCTTCTCTATGGGCCACCTCCTTGGCTTTGTTTAAGGCCCATGTCTTGCGGTGAACCATGTACCAATCCACACATTTCCCCAGAAGATACAGATCAGCTGAATCCACTGTGGAATATGGGCAAAATAAATTTTCCCCTTATCCCTAGGTGCCAGCGCCTTGCCTGAGATGGGGAAAACACATTTGGGAACTAATTGTGCGTGTATATCACAGGCAGGTGCAGTTTTCATTGATTTTCTCATGAAAGATTGTGCCATGAATTCCCCCCACCCAACACTCCTTGCATTTTGCTGTAAATTTCTGCTTCAGCTCTGAGGACTAACCACTAATGAAGGAGCTCATTTCTCCCCTAAACTCACACACACTCACGCACATGCATGCGCGCACACACACACACACACACACACACAGAGAGAGAGAGAGAGAGAGAGAGAGAGAGAGAGAGAGAGATTAGTTTCTACCTCCCACCACCACCTGAGAGATTTGTGTGGCTTTGCAAATCCAACAGCAGAACAGAAAGCTGATATGAAGAGTGAAAAGCTTTGTGCGTAATTTGCTGAAAGCATGAAGTCCATTCATCTCAATGGGGCTTGCTCAGGACACTTGCTCAGGCTCAACTGAAATGAATGGAAGCTGTGCGGGAAGGCCACTAATGGGATTGTTCCTTTTAGTCCCATGATCTTCAGGTGTCTCTCCCCTTAACTGGAGCTAGGTGAATTCGCCTCAATCGGACCTACAATGAAATGGAAATGAGTCGATCGCTAGGAAGTCTTCTGGAATCATGGAATGAATTCGGGCTCAGATCCTGGCTTAGAAACTCCAGGCCACAGAACATAGAAACAGAGCGAGTCAGAAGGGGCCTCCTGAGCCATCTAGTTTGACCCCCAGCTGTCAGGAAGCACTTCCTGGCATCCAAATTGAACCTTGGCTCCCCGAGCATTGCATGCCTGGTACTGTTTGTCCTGTTGTGGGATGAGTCTGCGCTGCCCTCCAGCCTTATGGGATCAGTCAGGAAAGTGACCCTCTTCTTGTGATCATTGCACTTGCCTGTTCAGACACTTGCTAGCGCCCAGAGGCCCCCATCACATCTTGACTCAAATAGGGTCCCTCTTACCCCAGGCTTGATGATCCTTCTGTTCCGACACCATCGTTGCACCAAAACTGGGGCCTAGAAGCATCTGAATGCAGGCCAAAGTCCTTCCAGACTTTGCAAGATCCAGGGGAGCTGGAGTCCTCGCCCAGCTGAAACGCAAGATTCCCATATCAACAATGACCACATTTCCGGTGGGAGAAGACAAGCCATTTTCAGGGTATGCTTGTGATGGTCCACCTTATCTCAATACCAGACCCAATCTTGCTCCATTCATGTCTCAATTTGGGAAAGAGGGCATGGGTCCTTTTCCATTTATCTTTCCACCAGTGCTGGAAATGAGCACTACATTTCCCACAAAGAGGGGCATAAGACAAGGACAATATGAATGACACCCACTAACTCCAAAAGGCAAGAGAGCCAGTGTGGCGTAGTGGTTAAGAGTGTGGGACTGGAACTCAGACAACCTGGGTTCTAGTTCCCGCTCAGCCATGGAGCCAACTGGGTGACTTTGGGCCAGTCACGGACTCTCAGCCCAGCCTACCTCACAGGGTTGTTGTTGTGGGGATAAGACGGAGGAGAAGATGTAAGCTGCCTTGAGCCCTTTGTAGGAAAAAGGCAGGATATAAATCCAAAAATAAATAAATACATAAAAACCCAGGAAAGTAATGAGGACTTCCACACACACTGAACTCCAAGGAGGGCCTGTAATTATGAAGCCAGTTCAAAATGGAGACAAAGTAAGTTTGGCAGCCACTGATTCCAGTATGGCTGGCATGGAACAATGCCCTGGTGTTTACTCCCCATGCTAATCGGAAGAAGGGTGCTATTTGAGTTTTCTGCCTCAGGCAACAAGCTGCGTAATGATGCATAAATAACCAAACCGAGATCACACTTTTCTTTGCATGCCAGAGGGACTGGAAGAAAGTTGTTAACTCAGAGGAAAGTTACATATTGGGAACTATTTTATGTTGTGAAATTGGCTTTGACAATGAACATGTTTCCTGCCTACAGGCTTTTCGGCATGTTTCGTGCAGCTTATGGGTGGAGAGGGCGCCTCTCGAGTTTTATTTTATTTTTACTGGGAAATCAAAGGATGCTTTCTTTTGTGTTTGTGACCTCAGTGCACAGTTTAGTCCCTCACCGGGCAAGTTGCATGATTTTCCAGAGTTGCTAAGCAGAGACGCCAGGACCCCTTTTCCCAGCCTGCCACATCTGTTGCCTGTCAGAAATGCAGACTTAGCCACGTTCTCCTCTCACCTCCTAAGTGTGGGTTACCTGAAAATTGCTCTTCTAATACGTGCTAAATTCCATGTAGGGCAGGGCGCAAAGGCATAGAAAGCCAGCCGCTGCCTCTCCCTGTATACAGAAATCCCTCCCATCAGGCCTCACGAGTTCATTCATCAGAATCTTAATCATCATCCACACCCTAAAGATGTTGGCAGTGGTGTGTGGAGATCTTGATCGTGCCACATGTGCAGAAGGAATTCCTTCTCGAGAACAGCTCACATTTGGGCATGTCTTGTTTTGAAATGCCGCCATGAAATCTGAATATTTTACCTGAGACCTTTATGAGTTAGCTACCTACCTGAGAAGGTCTTTTTTAATGTGGGGATTTCAGGTTTATGTCAATGTCCTATGCAATTGGTTAGTGATGTGTAGTGACCTAATAGAGCTTTTTTTGTTGTCCAGCTACACTTCCTGGTTTACTGTAACCTCCTAGCGCTTTCCTTTCCACTTGAAAGTTCAGTCTGACCAGATGGATGGGTGGGTGGGTAGATGAATGAATGCAGCCTGGTCAGAGCTAGAGAACACCCTTGTCTGAAGGAATCTGTAAGGTCACCTTTGGTTCCAGAGCAGGAGTGTTGAACTTCATGCCCACAGGCCAAAGGCTGCCCACCTGGGCTTCGTTCTTGGTCCTCTGTGGTCCAAGGCCATGTCTATGCCCTGGTTCCATCTACTTTGCCCAATTGTGCATCCATTGGTGGCTTCCCAGTTTTTCAGCTGCACCACCATCTTCTGCAATGTCAAAATACCCATTCTAAGGCTCTGCTACTGGTCGTAAGAGCAGTGAGCAAAAGTATAGGGATGGTTTTGCCATTTTCAGCCCAGCCTCTTTGCCTTTGGCCTCACCTAGACCTGAGATGCTGCTCCCAAGAGCTGCTCCAAACTGGAATGGTGATGAAAGTTAGTTCAGATCATCACTGGAACAGCACCAGTGAGGAAGATGGCAACTCAAAGACGCTCAGAACAGCTAGATGTTTTACAGTAAAATGCATTATTTCAGGAGCACTGCACGAAAGAGCAATGAACATTTCTGTACTGCAATATTGTTAGAACAAAGGCTTGGTATGCTGAAGATGAAATGAAGCTTTAAAGGTAATAGAAAAAGGGTCTGCAAAATAGCTTTTAAAACACATGTAAATCTTATGTAAGTGCTGAATATATACAAACATTCTGTAATATAAAGCCTCTGTTTGAAGGCTCTAGGGATGTGTGAATCACAAAATCTTAGCTTGCTGAAGTTTTCCAAATTCCATTGCAAAATTCATTCTGCCTTGTGTCTATATCAGACTGCATGCTTCAAACTTTTTTCTTTTAAATGCGAAGTGGCCCATGCTCTTTTTCAAATAGTTGTTTTTTTCCAAATGCACAGATTCTTCTCCTGTTGAATAAAGGTTATTTGGGCCTTTCAGAATTATGCATTTTTAAAATGTATGCATACTGCTGAACACAACTGGGGGAGGGGATGGTTTCACAAGCCACAGAGTCTCCTGGGAAATGTCCAGAGTTCAGCCACAGATTAGATCCAGTCTGTCTTCACTCAGGAATATTCAAACTGGGTAAAATCCCTGATCAAAAGCTAACTGAAACTCATGTCTCGTAGATTCAGACCTTTTTGGTGCAGGGCCTTTTCTGCTGTGGCATCCCCTTTAAGGGTGCTTACTTGACGAGGTCACTGCAGAACACAAATGTTTACATTAGCGGATGAGATCTAGAATTCGGGTTACTTGAGGACAGGTCTGCTTTATGCATGTGTTTAAGATGGAGGGAGATGCTTTATCTTGGCATTTTATCCATGTTCAAGCTGGAAGGCAAGATCAACCTTTAAAGATGAACACACAGAGCGGCCGCTGATGCCCTGAAAGCTTGCCAATACAGCGTGCAATTCTGTTCCACATCCTGGCCAGCCTACCTGTACATGAGAAAAAGGTAATCTTCCTTGAGCTCAAGGTAACAGCCACTCTGCTCTGACCTTCAAGGACAGATTTGGAAGGTGTGAGGCATGATGACTACAAACAGAGATGCTCCTGACAAAGGGATTCCAATCACATATCTCTGCAGTAAACAGGTGGGGCACTGTAGCTTACTTTGTGTGATGGTTAATCCAGCTCTTAGAGTTGAGGCCTTTGGGAGTTGAAACCATCATTGAACGGGGCAGGGTGCATGCATTTCTCCCAACGCAAATATGGACAAAAAGAAGATATCTCCTTGAGTCTTTGGGGAGGGACCAGAGCGTATGGATTGGAGCACTTGTTTGCCTGCAGGACACCCCAGATTTGACTCCTGGCAGGTCAAGAGAAAGCATGCAGCTAGGGGTATGGGGAGAGGCAAAAACGGCAAGGGTGGGAACTGAACCAGACTGGACCCGTCGTGGTCCTGGTGGGGGTGGCAAGCCCCTTCCCCATGCTGAAATGCACTGGACTGGACTCCCTCCTGTGCTTATACTAGGGTTATGGAGATCAAAAGATGTAGAGTGATGTCTTCTTCAGCGCTTAGTTTGTCCTGTTTGGGAGACTTGCTTGTTTCGCAGAGAGTTGTCCTCCCGACTTCCTGCTCCTAGCCTGCCAAATCTCATATGAGGAGCATGGCTGAATCCCCCTTGCCCTGTGGCCAAATGCTCATGCTCTTCTGGTGCTTTGCAGGTGGAACATCTCCTTTGCTCCACCTCACCTTGGCCAAACATTGTCAGAGCCTAAAGTGGGTTTTGCCAGAGACTAACGTGTTACTGATGCAAGTTTTTGTTATCCACAAGAACAAACGACACAAGCAGCATTAGTATCCAGACATTCTCCTTCTCCATGGTCCTCTCCATGAGCTTTGTAGCTGGGGAACAGCTTGGGGTGGGACAAATGAACCTTGGCAGAGCATGACCTGGAGTGAAATGAGACATCATAACTGAGAGGCAGAGTGGTCCACATTTGCACTCGGAGGGTGCGCTTTCTCCACGCCTGACCTGCCGAGTTCCTCCCAACTAGAACGCAACTCTTTCCCAAGGCCAGCAGAGGTCGTTGCTGCCCAAGCCTTGCATCACTGGCTCTGCCTCCATGGTGTTTCGATTTGGATTCACTGGAGTGCTTTGGACAGGAGCCCTGGGGTAGAACTCAACCCCAGCCTCATGGGTGCCTTGGTTCTGTGCCCGAGTTCTATCACTGAGGAGTTCAGGGGTCATTGGTGGCCTGGCTTATTTTAAAGAAACACTGTTACTATGCATCCATTTCCAACATACCCCAAGCAAAGTAAGCAGCAAGAGAAGCACTTGCAGTGGCAAACGCTGAAAAACCCAGGCATCATAAGGAATGTTGTAAATCAGATGTACAGAAAGCTGGTGCAATCCATTAAGGGTAAAAATAAAAAGGGAGAGAAAAGAAGGAGGGAGGGAAGGAAGGAAAGACAGTCTGGCTGGCTGGCTGGCTGGCTGGCATTCTGGAGACATGGTTTCCAAACTTTTAAAAGATGGGGAACCATCACGAAATGCTCTTATGTAAAGAAATACAGAGAAGGATCCGTGCACTGCATCAGTATCATTCAAGACCAAGAGGTCTAAAGAAATCAATTAAATAGAAGACTAACCATCTGCACTGCTTTGGGGGATCCCTCCTCCCCTGAAACTGTCTGTGTGCAGAGATGTGTATTTATAAAAGAATCCAGGAGGTCCAAAATGGGTGGTCTCTCATGCCATGTCTCCTTCCCTCCCTCGGCTGGCAAGTTGGTCTATTCATTCAGCTCCCCCAGCCATCTATTTTAGCCAGCTGCCTTTTTCCCCCAGCTGCTGTCTTCAGTCTGGGTTAGTTCCCTGCACTGGCAACATCACTGCAGGGGAGAAGCAACTGGAGATGGAGTTTCCGGGGAAAGAGGCATTAAACACACCCTCCTAGCTGCTGCAATTCAGATTTCAGAGCAAGGACACAGATATTGGGGACTAGAAACTAAGTCCTAGGAAGAAATGCTTAAGGAAGAACCTTTTAAGACTGATAAGGGAGATGGTAGAACTTTCCAGATCTCTGAAGGGGTGCTCTCTCCTCTCCAAGACTAAGTACAGAAATTATGGGGTTACATTACATGAAGGCAGATGTGGCTGAATGCCAGGGGGATAAATACTTCCTAACGGTCGGAGTGGTCTGACAATAGAACCAAATGCCTGGAGAAATGGTGAGGTCTTTATCAGCACCGGTATTCAAGCAACAGTTGGACAACCTAATTAGGGGTGCTTTAAATTGGGTCCTTGCACTGATTCTATGATTCTGTTACAAGGCGTAGCTGTCCCTCCTCGCCCCCATCCTCACCTTGCACTTGCAGCTGTTTGGCAGCAACCAAATCCCAACCCCAGGTCTGCCCCAAACTGCCCATATACCTTGGGTACACCGATTCTAGTTGCCTCATTGCTAGTTAGGGGGAAACTTCAGAAAACAGCTGATTGGTGCCTTTGCGAATGCAGCATCGAAAAGTTAATGTTGGTGAGCAAACACACTTAAATCTACTGAAGCTGAAGAGAAGCTTCAAGGGGGGGTAAGGGGGGAGTATCCCCTTTCATAAGCTGCTTAATTAGGTGAATGTTAATGAGACATTAATTACTGTTGTGCCGATGAATCCCACAGAATGGAGATTGTGTTTCTCTTCAAACACCAGGCGTTAATTATAAGTTGCATGCAGTTCTGCTCATCTTGCTGTTGATGAGATTGTGGCCAGGGGCCGAGACCAGCACAAGTGGCCCTCGACTCGGGGAAGATGCCTCTTGCATTAAAGGCACCATGAGGTGCTAGGTGGAAGAGCTGGCGAGCTCAAGTGCAAGAGCTTGCTGCTGCATCCCAAAGAGAATAGCGATGTGGCAACATCTGTTGTGCTTTCCAACTCCGTAGTTGGAGTGGAGTGTTCCTCTCCAGCACACATAGAAGCACATGATGCTCTGAATACTGTCCCATGCTTGGTTGATATTAGCAGAGACCAGCACCCCATCCTGCACCCCGCTGCTCCCATTCAACATGAGACACAAGAAATCTCTTTCCAACCGATGTTTGATGGTGACAAAAATTCGGATGCATTCTCAGAGGTTGGAGCTGAGCACTCCTGCTTACCTGAACTGGCCTGGCATGCAGATTTTTGCCTGGAGAATTGCAGGGTTCCCATGCTCCCCACTGGGTCCTCCTTTCCTGCTCTGCTGGTCCAATCAGCTGCCTCCATGTGGTTGGTCCACTGAGGTTCTGAAGTGGATTCTCCTTCCTAACTTGCAAGCATACCAAGCATTCCCCCCATCAAGCAAAGCATCTCTGCAGCACTAGCCACTACTTCTATTAAATCACAATATATGCCTTGGCCATCATCCCTTCCCTCCCAGGCAGCCAGAGAGGCCATGGGGAACCTAGAGCAGACCACTGAAGATCTCCACGGCTCCAGGAAACCAAAGGTCCAATACAAAAATGCTGCGACTCAGCTGAATGGCATGACAGACCAACAATGGTGAGAAATCACCGTGGCATCTTATGACATGTGACCCTGGACTTCTCCACAAAAGGGAAGTTGGTTTTCAGGCTGAAAGAAGTTCTGTCCCCTTTCTGCCTTGCTTAAATGCATTGGACTATCGTGCGAGAGCGAGAGATGGAAGGAAGTGACTCTTCACTTGTATATATGAAATTAAATTTGAAATATGCAACCCACACAGTTTTCATACATTTTTGTCTATTATTGCAAGCAAGAAATCAAAATGGCATCACCTCCCCGGCTTTTACAGATTGCTTAGGCCCTGTAGCGATAATTTACCGAGAACAGTAAAAATGCAAAATGGTTTCCTTCCCTCAGCTTCCATTAGATTCCATGGGAATTAAGGGTGTTGGTAAATACCTCCTAGTAAAATAAGATAATCCATCATATTTGCTTCTCACAACATTATGACCAATAAAATTGCAACCTGCCGATGAAGCAATGGCATCCTTGATGCCGCTTGGCTGTTTTCATTGTCAGGTCCATGGTTTCTGCATCTAATGATAAAAGGTTCCATAAATGCTTTGAAATCAAACTGTAAAAAAAACACAGAGATGTATTGAAAGGGAAACAACAATAATAATGGTTGCAATATTGGTATCTGCTTGTGAAAGCAAGTAGGCAAAATAATTCTGAGAAGCTAAGCAATATGCAAAGACCAAAACATAATTGCTTGTTGCGGTTGTTGTGCTTTTCATTGCTGTTGCTTTTAGTGTGTGTGTGTGTGTGTGTGTGTGTGTGTGTGAAATCTCAATAAGGCATGCCACGTTCAACTTACGGTAGCTGACTATGATATGGAGTAACGTGGCAGCCACTGTAGCCAATTGCTTTATCCACTCTGTTCTTGTCTTCTCTTGTCATAAATGATCCAGTGTTCCTTTAGGTTTTAGCTCGGTTCTCTCCAAAAGCCATGCAGTGTTCCCTTTCTTTATTCATCTTTACCCTCTGCACCACCCCTGTGTCCATGTGCAAAAGGAAACCCAGCAAAGCAGCAAAAGTACTGGGGGGATCATACATGGGACCAAGCCAAGGTCCGTTCCAGACTGGTTGACATGTCAGTCGGTTGAAGGAAATGCAGTGAAGGGTTTCATGACAGGATCGACCCATTGAAGATGGCGTGTGTTTTCAGGGAACTGAGCCCACATCTTCAGATGGATCTTCAGTGAGCTGATGCCCACATACACAAAGAAGTTTTCAGAGGACAAATAAGAAGGCAGTGCTTCTTTTGCTCACACTTAGGCTCTGGTGTAATTGTCACTCACTGGTTTTTAACATTTCCACCTGCCCTTCATGTTCACTTTTATTTATTTGAATTTTTCTGCTCCAGGGTGGGGATGGATCCTCATGTATCTTCCAGCTTCTGGCCAAAGCACCACAATCATGTCCACCTTGCTCCTCCATCTAGAAATGCATGAAGAGTAACTTCATGCTCCTTAAAATTCTCCATATTTTACACTAAAAACATTCAACTCATGACTCTATCAGTCAGCAAAGTATGTTCTTTCCTCTTGCACAAATATGGGTGCTTATCTTCTTGCGCATTATCTATCTATTGATCGATCTAATTTTCCAAACCTGGATGTCAGTTGTACACTGACAAGTGAAATGTATTCTCCCCTTGATTAAAATGTTTTTATGTGCATTTTTCAAGCTGCAGGTGAAACTGCTTACAAGCACCACTGTTCAGTGGTATGAAATCTGTTAAATAAATTCAGATGAGGAGATGTTTGGAAGCATGATAGATTAAGGTGTGAATGCCTCTACATTCATCAACCTGTGTCCATCTATCCAGTTATTCACTTTGCACAAACAGAAGTTGATGTACTCTTCTAATCCAGGAAACAGAGTATGGAAAGGTGTGGTCTAGTTTTCAGTGTGGGCTATATTAATCCTATATTAAGGGCACAATCTGTGACTGTTTAGACAAACAAAAACCTCCGTTCGAAACCTCCATGCTGACTGGGGAATGCTGAGAGTTGTAAGTCTTTTTGATCCAAACAGGTTTTCCTCTTAGTTCACTCAAGAGGAACAGGCAAACATAGGATGTTCAAGGTCATTCACCTTCTCCAACTTTTTCCTTCAGGTCTATTTCATTACATTCACACTCCCGAATGTGGCAGCCTCTCTTTTTTTCAATCAGGAAAAAGACGTGCATTTTGTAAAGTACTAAGATGGGAAGCTACGGATTTGGATGGGGGCAGATATATCTATCTGAACATGTGTGCAAAAATTACACATTATCAAAAACAAGCACACATTCAGACAATTGTGACCAAGGGCAGAATTTCATTCCTGTTCTGGTTCACATTTGCAGTGTGAACAGGAACAAAATATACATACACCAGTACCTCCACCCCTTATTTCCTGTTGATTCTGAATCCGTGCAAAGCTCTTTCTCCCCATCTTACAAACTGACCTTCATGTACAAGGCATTCTTGATGGATCAAAACTCCAAAACCCAAATACGCTGAGCAGACAGAAAAAGGAAGACCAAACACTCTAACATGGGTTAAGGGGAAGGCCTTCTGCTGCTGTTTCTAATCACTACAGCTGTACCACTCACTGATGTTAAGATGAGCAAAAGAAAGCGACTGCTAAAAGGGACTAAACTCCACCATGAGCTTAACTTAGCCCCGTTGTATTGAAAGGCTCCTGTCAGGACAATTCCTTCTCTTCGACATCGTGCATCTTTACCAAGTGGGAAAGCCGGAGAATAAATGAATGTTCTTCATATATTATTATGGCCTGACAACACTGAGAAAGACAGCGGTGATGCCAAGGTGATTAATGGGAAAGTTTGAGTTATCAAAGTGGTATGCCTCTCATGATGAGAAGATGAGGTTCCTTTTTGCTACCAGCCAGATGGGAGTGCAGAATTGAGAGTTACCGTTTTCATCCTCTTTTGTTCCAGTTTTTAGACTAAAAGCACATCCAGATTTTTGTGGTTTGCTGGTTTGTTTTCCCTCTTTCTCATTCATGCTGCTCATGTTTTGCCCTGTGATCCACACGGCTCTCTTGCCAGAATTCTGGGTGTTACTAAGAGAGTTGCATACAAATAGCAGTGCCAAACTAATCAGGAGGACCATTTCAGCAAATCTCTCCCTGGGTGTAGCAATTCTCCACAGGGCAGCAGGGGTTTCAGTCCAGCATCTTTCTTGTTTGGTTCTTTTTTTGCTTCCATCCCAAATAGCAGCAGCATCAATGGGGTTGCCAGGCCGGTACCAATCTGCATCCCACATGGTACAGCTGAGTTTTGTCCAGGTCCAAAGGAGAGAGTTATCTACTGCCATCCCTAAGATTCGCCCTCTGGACTAGTTGAAAAAAGTAAACTAGAACTGACATCAATTTTCTGCCTCTTTCTCAGGACACAGAAACAAAGCATGTCAGAAGGAGCCTCCCAGGCCATCTAGTCTGACCCCTGGCTCTAGCTGACTCCACTCATGACATGCCTACCATGTGCATTTCCAAATTTTATTTCATTTTTATTTTACTTTTTTTATTATTCTTTTGGTAGATTTGTTGAGCATTCCTTACCCCTGCGAGGTGGTACTGTGTGTTTCTTTTTATTCTATGTTCCTCCATGATGGTTTTCCCAGACTTTAGTTGAAGTGAGGCAGACTGGAGAGGTACAGACTGCCAGAACCATGAACCCAACAGATGAGAACTTCTCTGAATTTCTCTGGTGCTTTAATCACTTTATGCTGGATAATTTCACTGTGTTTGAATGGTTTTGGACCATGCTTTGGGACTCCTTTATAATGAAAAGTAGCCAATACGTTGTGTAACCAAATATATATCACAAAGCATTGAAGCATTGCCATTCCACCATTGAAAGCCTCGGGAAGCTTTGATTTCAATGCTCAAGCTGCTCTTCTAAACCTTTTCTGCATTCCTGCAGAATCATGGAATGCATGTTGCCAGAAGTTCCTGCTTGCCTTTCCCCCGTGAAGATAATTTCACCCTTTTTGTGCTTTTGCCTCCTGTGGACTATACAGTTCATATGCTCAGTGCAATTTTCTGCAAAGTTACATCTCGGAAGTGCTTGATGAGATAGGAATCCAGCAACTGTTATCAAATGACTGGAGAAAGTCGCGGCTGTAGCAGAAATTCTGTGGTGTGGCTTCAAGAAAAGGGAGGTCATGCTAACCATTTGGGTGATGAATGTTCTTTCCCTGTTGGTTATTGGTAAGATTATCCAAGAGGCAATATTATTGATTGTGGGCTCTTTTTCTTAAAACTATAAATCACACAAACATTGGTAACACACAAGATTTTTGCTTCATATGTTAACTGTGTAGGTGTATATGAACCTTGAAAGAAACTCGGATTACTTTGCTTTCAAGTGGAACTATGCGTCTGCGCAAAAGCATCTGCATACAAGGTAAATTAAAATATAATAAAACGAATGCAGCTTGCATTCCGCAAAACTCCATGCATTTCTGGTGGCTATTGAAATAACCTACCCTGTGACTTCCAGCCTAATCTGAGGCTGCTTTGGAATCCCCACAATCTAAGGCTATTGGTTGATTTAGGGTAATATATTAGTAATATGTTAGAACTGTGGTGCTGGCAGAGACTCCTGCGAGTCCCTTGGACCGCAAGGCGATCAAACCGGTCAGTCCTAGAGGAGATCAACCCTGACTGCGCTTTAGAAGGCCAGATCCTGAAGATGAAGCTCAAATACTTTGGCCACCTGATGAGAAGGAAGGACTCCCTGGAGAAGAGCCTGATGCTGGGGATAATAGGTGGCAAAAGAAGGAGGGGACGGCTGGATGGAGTCACTGAAGCAGTTGGTGTGAGCTTAATAACTAAAAGCACTCAACACCAGGGTACAAATTATGCTGTACAAATTATGTTTAGTTGAAGCTTTCAAAATATTTCTTACTACCTCAGGGGGGCAGCTTCCCTAGATTAAGCTGCCCATGTCTTAAGACTTTCAAAGGCCCTTCTGTAAGATTAAATCATTTGGTGAAATGAGGAGGAGAGGGTCTGTTCTGCGGTGGCACCCTGTTTTTGGAAAGTCCTTCTTATAGAGCACAGGAGGCAACCCACTGGCTCAGGGGCATTCAACGGCTGGCTCCAAGAGCCTTCACGGATTCTTCCAAGGGGTTGTTGGATACAAAGGCATATTATCAGGGCCTGAACGAATGTTGAAATAATCGTACTTTTGGACAAATACATAACTGAACATACATAATAATTGAACTTTCAGGCAAATACATTGTCAGCCTCCGACACATCAGATATGGAGGCACAGAGTCTTTCAAGTTCTTTCTGGGTGCAAAAAATGGTTGAGCTTCACTGAGTTGCACCTTATAGCTCTGTTCCCTTGTTCCGTTTCCCAAATGGGAGCTTTCAACTGCAAAGTACAGATTTAGATGCACATTTTCAAAGCACACATGGAAATAAGCATTTCTCCCCCACCCACCCTCCATTGACTAAAGACTGAACATGCCTTTTGCCTTCTTTAAAATGCATTTTCAAAGGGTACATTATTCTCACAGACGTTTGGAAGTCTCTGAGATTGGCCTGAAAAATGCACTCACATTTGGAGACACACACAGGCCCCGTTCTCATGTTAAAGAACTAGACCAGATTCTGTATCTCTAATTATAAGTGCAGGCTTAAATCTCACTTGCTGGAATCGGCAGGGCTGGAAAGTGCTTTGCTTCGGCCGGATGGCACCCATTGTTCTCACAAATACTCCAGCTGTAACAATAATATTGTACTTGCACGGCTCTGCTATCTTCTTCTAAGTGTTTCTCTAACTGTCTACTGCTCTCCTTGTGGTCATTCTCGGCATAGTGATGAGGAGAGTGCCTCAGCTGCTGTTTCTGCGCTCTCCTTGCTGGCAGGCTGGGTTGGAGCAGGCAGATGGGCAATCAGCTCTGTTGCCAGAGACGGAGCAATATCTTGCGTGGCCTGCAGCCGCAGGAACTGCCCGGCATGGATAGTACCATATTTTTCAGCGCCGAATGGGCTGCGGAGCAATCGGCAAGCCGACCTGCTTTCCTTTTGCCTTCTTAGCTTTTGCAGACGTGCTAATGTCAGAATCCCTCCAGGTGTCGTATGCACGACGTAGGATGGCGAGCGCGATTAGCAAATGAGGCAGGGAAGCCATGAGCGTGCCAATCTACGGGGTTATAAACCGGGAGTCACTGCGGGAGGTAACTGGCTTTGTGCCCTATTATGAGGCTGTTTATTGCCAATCATTGTTAATAATAGAGCCACATGGGAAGGCTGAAAGAATTAGGTGCTGTTGTTGAAGTTTCTCCACCCAACAGAAGATTCTCCTGAGCGGGCCTTTTCCAAATTCAGAACAGATGGCAAGGGAAGGAGTCATGCTGCTGAAGGCACTGATTTGGCGTCCTATGAGCTCTACCAGGTTTGCTTCGTGTGCAAGCCATAGCAAATGGGTAGCAGAGGAAGATGCCTTTGGTTCTTCTGCCATGCTTCCCTGGAGTTGATGGACTAATAGGATGGGAAAGGACTCAAAGAGTCCCTCCAGTTTGAGAAGCTCCCTTGGCCCATCAGCTCACAGTTGATCTAGTTTACTCTTTAACAGTGTAGCGTAATGGACAGAGGGTTGGACTGGGACTTGGGAGGTCTGGGCTCTGCTCCCCTCTCAGTCGTGAAATGCATGGGGTGATTGGGGCCTCCTACCCTAAGTCACTGATTCTCTGCCTACCCAAACTTGCAGGGTTATTGATAGGATAAAACGGAGAAAAGGGGGATTGCATGAGTTGTCCTGGGTTCCATGCAGGGAAACAGTGGGATGTAAATATATCGAAGCAAAGGACATTCAAAATTAACATGGATCACCAAGTGGTGGACTGCTAATCAATGGGCCTCTGATCAAATGAGCACAGGAATGCCTGGATCTGATCGCATAACCCAGCCCCTGGTGGCCAACCAGATGAGGCCAGGTAGCCCACCAGTGGGACAAGCGATTGACCACCTTCGCCTGCCACCACCGCTCTACACCAATTGGTATTCAAAAGCAATGGGCTCCCACGGGAGGTGGTTGAAGCCCCATCGGCGAGGGTGTTCAAGGACAGGCTGGACATGCACATGGTAGGCATGTGGTGAGCAGAGCCAGTGGTCAGACTAGATAACCCTGGAGACCCCTTCTGACTCGCTTAGTTTCTATGTGTATTTAATATGCAACCCAAGACCATTTTTCTTCTTCCAATGTGGCCAAAAGCCAAAAGGTTGGCCACCCCTGCTCTAGATGGTTTCCATGATAAACTTTGATTCACCAGACTCCTAAACACCAGGGATCTTAATCTAGGAACCAGCAAGATATTATTCAGGGATCCACCCCATGTGCTCACCCCATCTTGTTCACTGAACAGCAGGGAAAAATCACTTATCTCCCATCAGCTTCTAGTAAATTGAAGGGAGATCTCTGTCTGAAATCATAACGCACCACTGGCAGTCAGTACAGACAACTCGGGGCTGAACCCAGCCTCCTGGGTTGGACTGACCAATGCTCCAACAGCTTCCAGTGCTCTTGACCCCTATGAACTTGAGAAGAATTCTGCAAGGCTGATTTTTGCTTCTCCGGCACATGCCAACACGTTCTCTCTGCACAACGAGGATTAGGGCCTCATTCTTTTTTTTTAAGAGCCGTAGAAACTCGGGGCTCTGTATATACTGCCAGACTCTGCAAGCAGCTGCAGGAGGGTTGTATATTTCTTGATATGCTTTGTCTGCTGGGTCAGCGGGGCCCTGGAGCCAGGCAGAGGCCGAACAGGGGTGTAGTTGATGGTGGCGGTTGGAAGACTATTATCGTGGTGAGGCATAATTCATTGCGCCACTTCTGCTGGCTCAAGGCTTTCTGGAGTGTGGCCTTAAACTTGATATACCTAATGAGGAGATAACGGATTGCTTGCGTGTTTATTAAAGGGGCCATTATTATTCATACCAGTCTTGGGAATGATTTTGCATTGTGCCCCAGCGAGGCTTTCTGCATAATTAAGAACAACATCCATGCAAGGCAGTCACAGGGTTTCTTACTCCGGTAATTAGGATTAATGCCTTTTCCTCCAGACTTTCTTTGCACTTAGAGGGACAGGGCTGAAAAGGGATGCGAGTGTTTGCAAGTCTACATGCTGCAAAAGTCTGCCTCTTGCTGTTTGAATTTTGGGCAGTATCTGTCCATCCGATCACGGGCTTTAGTTAAGGTAGGGATGGGAGAATCAATCCATTTTGATCAGTATGCATCACCTGAATCTAAACAATCAGGGTTGTTTTCGATAACTTCTTTTAGAAACATAGAAACAGAGCGAGTCAGAAGGGGTCTCCTGGGCCATCTAGTCTGACTCCCAGCTCCAGCCGGCTCCGCTCACGACATGCCCACCATGTGCACGCCTCAGCGACCTCTCGTGGAAGCCCATTCCACACCCTCGGGGTCCTGACCATCAGGAAGTGCTTCCTGGCATCCAAATTGAACCCTGGTTCCCTGAGCTTGGCTTCGTTGGAGCGCGTCCTGCCTTCCTCTGCAGGGGAGAACAGGTCTCTACCCACCTCCATGTGACATACCCTCATGTACCTATATGTCGCCAGCAGATCTCTTCGGGGTCTCCTCTCCTCCAGGCTGAAGAGACCCAGTTCCCTCAGTCCCGCCTCATACGGCATCCCCTGCAAACCGGCCACCAACCTTGTGGCCCTACGCTGCACTGACTCCAACCTGGCTATATCCTTTCTGTAATGAAGGACCCAAAACTGAGCACAATACTCCAGTTGTGGGTGCACCAGAGTCGTATAGAGTGGTAGTAATACCTCTCTTGATCTAGAAACTTGATCTAGAAGCTCATTTTCAAACATGAGCTGAAATAATTTTTCAGCCGTCTTCATCAGCCTCAAATTCCATGGATACAGCAATTCGCAGAATGGTGGGGATCATAAGGCTGAAAAAGCTTGGGTGGACACATTGGTCCATTCCGGTTTCTCCCACATTTTTAAAACCTTTATCCCAAATATGGAGGACTTTGCTGCAATGTAAATTCTAATCAAAATGAAATTGAAACAGAATCCCCACCCATTCCTAGGTTAAGACTTCCTGTGTTTTCACTCCAGAGAGTTTTCCTTGCATCTTTACGTCATTCTCCACATTGCCCTGTAGGAGCAGTGAGGGAGAAATGATTGGTTTCAGTTTACTTTAGCTCATTTTATTATTCTTAAATGTAAATTAATCTTAAATCTTTACATATTGATCTTAAATTAATCTTAAATCTTCATTCCAGATTTTGTGATTTGTTTTGAAATACATTTTATATGCATTTTTGCCGGACATGCACATCTTCGTGAACAGTTTTCCAAATACGGTGCTCTTTAGTGGAATTTTAACTAGAGAGGTACCAGTGTGATGTGATGGCTTGGGACGGCCACATTCGAATCTTTCCTGGGTGGCTTTGAGCCAATTCTTAACTCACAGACCAACCTACCTCACAGAGTTTTTGTAAGAGGAGGAGGAAGATGTTTATGTAAGCTAGCTTGGGTTCCTTATGGGAAAAAAGGTGGAATTATTGTTATTAATTTCACTTCTTCCCAATAGCCAAAATTTATAAGAAATAAACACAGTAAATATATACATTGTCCATACTTCCCCTGATTTATGGATTTTGGAACTGGAGAATTCTATTGTGAAATATGGAAAACTGCACGTCTGGAAGAGGTAATTAGGTTTTGGTTTGCACATTGCTTGAAAGGGAGGACTTCGACCTGCTTGCTTCGAAATGTGAGGAAGACAAATTTAAGCCCCAACCTCTTCAGGAAGTGGCTGTAGGACCAGCCTGGCCCAAGAGGGCAACCGGTCTCCATGGGCAGCAGATGGCCTACCTGGAGCTATCCAAGGTCCAGCAATACTAGCATGAGCTGGGGCTTCCATCTTCTACAACAGGGCTGGACAGCAGGCAGATCTCAAGCAGGTTTGGACTTCAGCTCCCAGCCTCCCTGACCACTGGTTGTGCTGACAGGGGCCTTTGGGAGTTGAAGTCTGAAATATTGCCAGCCCTTGCTGTACAGCAAGTGGAAGCAACCTGGTACACCCCAGAAATGTTGCCTCTCCACTCTCTGATTCCCTTCCCGTTGCCCATCTCAGCTGGGCTGAAGGGAGCTTTAGTTCAAAGAGCTACAGGGCCTCCTGCATCTACTCTGTACGTGCACTGGAGAGTAACTTCACTGCTGAGTGAACAAGGGTAGGATTTCACTGGCAGCCACCTTCAGCCAGGTGTTGTGAGCCATGGTCAGGGCAGATGGCCCGGTCCTGATGGCCAGACACCAGTCCCCTTGGGCTTAGCTCTGGCTGCTTCCCTCTCCGGCTGCACCAGGCTCTCCTGGGTTGGCAGCATCCAATTTCCAGTGCCCGGAGGCTCCATGGAAAAGCAACTTGCAGGCAATGGTGTCCATTCCCTGCCCTTGCCTTCCATCACTTATCTCTCCAATTTCTTCCGGCAAGTTGTGCCCCATCATGTGGGTCAGCTCCCTGACCTCCTGTAAGCTCTCCATCACTCCACAGAGTCGCTCTCTCTCCTTCCCTTTCCTCGCCGTCTTTCGAGCTCTCCCCGCCCCCTGCCTTTGGGGAATGGGCCAGGAGGTTGTGGGTGAATTTTAATGTGAACAAATGTTAAAAATGATGCATCTGGGGCTCTGAGGAAAACCGAGTCAGCGTGGCAGCAGAGGAGCTGGAATGCTCCGACACTGCAGGGACATGTTCTTGGGGACCTCTGTTAACAGCACAAGTTCAACAAACTTCTGAACAGAGCACTGATGGCCAGGAGAAAAGCTCAGGCACCCAAGACCCAGAACATGGTTCCAAACAAGCCCCATTGAAGTGAATGGGGTACTGGGATAAACAGACCCGACAGTCTGAGTTTATCTCAGTTTTTCCTTTTTCTAATCTTAAATTCAGGTTATTCCAAATACTGGGGTTTTTAAATTAAAGTTTGCATGAAAATTGATGTGTGTTTTTGCATGTGTTTTTCTTAATGCATCCATCCTGGTATGCAATTCTGCTCAATATACATCTCTTTGCAAAGCACCTTCCTAGTACAATCCAGTTACTCCCCCATGCTGCATTCGCATCCTTCTCCATTGAGAAGGTTTCCCAAGGGTGATTCCTGGATCCCAGAAGAGCTTACATGGAGCCACAAGATTCTTCAGGATCCCAGGAATGAGGCTAGCAATTCCTCAGAGCTGGGAATCGGTACTTCAGCCCATTGCCTCCCTCACAACCAGCACAAAATGTACCACACAGGCTGCCCCTCTGAGGTTGGAAAGACAACCTCGGAGAGGAGGTAAAGGGGTGGGGGGAGGAATAGGGAGGGGCAAAACCAGGGCCACTTAGCAAAAAGTTTCTGGGCAGCAGTTCAGGCTCATCCTCTCCACTTCCAAAATGTCTAAGCTGGATAGCAAGACCTGCAGAGTGGGAAGGCAGAGGCTCTTTTGCTCTCCTGCTTTTCCCAGAGGGGTTACTCAGCTGCCTTCAAATTCAGAGGCTCACGCAAATTGATTGCACCCGCTGTCAGATTATGTGCTACAGTACTTTGATGAGTGAAATGTTGTACCAAATCATTGCTGATTTTTAGAACGATTATTGGTTTGTCAGCACTCGATGGGAAGCAGGGCCAAAAAGAGAAACAAGAAAGATGCCCTAGGGAGAAATACTCCAGGTGTACAGGTGAGGTGGGGACAGGACTGTGAGGGTGAGAGGAGAAGATTTGGTCGCACAATCCTAATTGGAATGTCTACTCTTGTGCAAGCTCTGGCAGGGCATTTCCTGATGGAGAGATCGGTAATTTCTTAGCTTTATGATTTAATTTGGAAGGCCAAGGACAGAGTCTCTTCTATACTCCCCTACAAGAAATGCTTCAGAGATGGATCCTCACAGTAGGGATTTCTGAGAGTTTTGCTTTAGCTCACAGACCGCTTGAAAATGCCTCATTTGCAAGCCCAAACACAACCATGAAAGTGAGTGCTTCTTGCCAAAAGATTCCTGAACTTGTATTCAGGAACATTTGCAAAATGTAGACGTTAGCAATATTTACTTTTACAAATGCACATGGTAAGTAATGTGTACTTTTAAAATGCACACTCTAAACAATGCACAATTTCAGGTGTGCATTTTTCAAGTGTGAATATTTTCAGAGTCACTCTTAAAAATATTCACCTTGAAAGCTGCATTTTAATACTTGAGTCAGTGGGAGAAAATGTGCACTTTTAAAATTGCATGCCTTAAGAAATGTACTACTTAACCATAGTTGTAAGTAGCAAATAATCCATTATGTGCAATTTCTTTATGTAATAATGCACATTTTCAGGTGCATATTTTAAGGGGTGCCTTTTTAAAGTGCACACATAAAAACAAGCACTTTAAAATGAAGTTTTAAAACACCTTATTTGCACACTTCAGTCAGTGGAGAGGGAAGAAGAGGACGCTTTTGAAAAATGCACTTTCTCCATTCAAATGAAATGGAGAACGAGCAGGTCAGAGAAGATAGGAGCAAATCAATCCAAGCTTTGAAGGAATTTTGGGAGAAATTCTAGTTCTCCCATCTCTTCCCTAAAGCAGATTTCTTATTTCTCTGGAGGCAGAGAGATTGCTTCTGTCCTAAGAAGTCCTCTCCTCCCTGATTTTTTGTCCCTTGGATTTTGTCCCTCTTTGGTCTGGGAAAGGAGTAAGAAATTATCAGGCAGTGGGAACTTGAGAGAAGGTGAGTCAGGCTCCTAACAATGAAAACAACCTTTCCAAGCAGCGTGTCTTTGTATTCCGAACTTCCCCAATTCAAAATTCAACCCATCACCTCTCCCAGAGTCCCCTGTGGAAAAAGAACTAATACTGAGCCAATCTGGCTCTGTGATATTTATGTGCTGTATATCTAGGGCTGACGTAAGTGCCCCACCGTCTCTCTCACCTCAGGAAAACAAAGGCAGTCCTGGTCCCCCCGGCCATATCATAAAAGCATTAATGGTTGTGCAGTGATTAAGCGAGACTCCAAGGTGCATAAAAATAGAGACTCAACTGGAAAACATGCAATGTTTATTCTCACAGTGAGGGAGGGTTGTGGGGAAGGGAAGTGTCAGGCACGAAAATTCAGCTGTGGATCTTCTTCTCACGAGGATGGCTTACATTGGGCAGGAACCTGGCAGAACTAGCTGAATTCTCCCGATTCCATCTTAGGGCTTGTTCTGGCTCAGTCCAAATTGCAAGCTCGGTTTGCTTCTTTTTGCATGAAAATCGCTGTGTGTTTTCATGCATCTTGCCACCTGTACACAGCTGTGCATTCTTCTTCCTTTGATCAAGGGATATTTATGCATGTTTTTGAGCAGTTGGCCTTTTTCATGGGCATATACTGTCAAACAGACTCTGTTTCAGGCTACAAATTACTTTGCAAGTCTGGAAATGTACAGACTTCAACAGCTGATTGTGTCTGGGTCTATGTTCAGTCCAGAAGGTGTGAACCCAGTAAATATGACTCTAGACTGCAGTAAAATGAATTTCTGATACATCCCAAGGTGTGGGATAGCTCCCTGCTACCCCCAATCCGCCTCTTTCACAAATAAGCATTTGCACATTTTGGAAAATGAATGTGAATGCTTTATATGTCAAATATTAGGAAGCTAGGATGAAAAACGTGGGTGGGTGCATTTTGGAAAGGGACTAAGAGGTGCCCTGGATTTCAGTGGGTGCAGCCTAAATATTAAGTCGTGTGTTGAGGTTATGCATTTTTCTGACCATCTGACTATTACATATGTAAGGCTATGTTTTAATTTACACAATGTCTCCCAGCAATTCCCCTTTTCCACTCCCAGTGACCCCTGAGTTCCCGGCCCCCATTCTGCCTCACTTGTCCAACCCTTCTATAGTGAGAGGAACTAAATATGTATTAATGGATACTATAAAGAGAAAAATGTCTCTTTCCTTTCATATGATGCTTCTTATTTCTCTTAGGGATAAAAAGATCAACCTATTTCTTGGCTGTGCCAATTTTGCATCTTGCATTCAGTTATACAACTGCATCATGCTTTCCGTACTAAAAATATATGAAATTTGCACTCCTGGGCATGGAATTTACACTCAGAATGTACGTCTGCTTCCCACAGATTTTCTTTTTTCGGTATCGGCACCCAATGAAATACCAACATTGACATGCAATTTCCCCTAACATGCACGTTTCTGTATGCGTTTCATATATGTTTGTTTGTATGCATTTTCTAATATGCTTCGCAAAATGTAGAGATACCCATGTTCTGATCATGTTTTAGTCCAGAAAGTTCAAACTAGGTTGGTTCATCTAAAAATGATGAGCAAACAAAGGAGAAATCTATTGTACGGAATGGGCTTCCTCGGGAGGTGGTTGAGGCCCCATCGGTGAGGGTGTTTAAGGACAGGCTGGACATGCACATGGTAGGGATGTCGTAAGCGGAGCTGGCTGGAGCCGAGGGTCAGATTGAATGGCCCAGGAGGCCCCTTCTGACTTGCTCTGTTTCTAGGTTTCTGTTTCTATTCCCAATTACTTAAAATCTGAACTCAGGGTATTCTGAATAAGGATCTAAAAAAGCATGCCCTATTGTTTGAAACACAGGTTTTGCTCTTATTTCACTGTGTGTGTGTTCTCATGGGCAGTCTGGATCAAGAACAATTATCACTGCACTGTGCAACTTCCCATGCTAGAAGATTCTCCATTCGATGACTAAGAGGGCTCTGGCCAATACTTTTTCTGACCTCCTCCTTGCCACCATTTGTCAGGTATAGATCCTATCACAGCATTTGTGCTCTCTGTTTCCAATTCCTTATTCAATACCTTGCTAATTTGCATCTCCACCTCCTGCCAAGACAGGGTTGTAACAAAGGACCAGCAAAGATGATGAAGAAGATTCCCTTGGCAACTCTTCATATTCTGCCACGCAACATGACCCTGGAAAAGCCAATAATCAACTTCATGCTGATTTACATAGGCTGAGCCCTTCAAGAGATATATGCAATGCAAGGCTATCCAGTCCCTCTCTCTCTCAGACATTTGATTAAAGGGGGCAACCATACCTGCAGTGCACACAGGTATGGAAGCAGGTTTCCCCCTATATTCCAGAAGAAGACATATTACATTCAGGGAGGAGAATTTATTAGACCCACTTCCATTGGTCTTGTGGCCATCATATTTTCTTCCCCAAATTCTGAATTTCTTAGTCAATAGGCTGTTAACTATGGGATGAAAATGGGATGGTTTTTGCTGCAAGATCAAAGTTTTCAAAAAGCGTGAGCTTCGTAACACCAGAATACATAGGGTGCATCGAATATCAGGGTTTCTGATGCAGTTTCCTACAACTCCAGGTTGTATTTATCTGTATTTTGCCCCCACTGGCGTTTCCTTTCAGCCATCAGCTCCATAACTGTGTGTCTCCTGCACCCCGGTCCATAAAATTGATTTTATGTCAATTGCTCAAGGGTGATACAGGGCCGTGTTTCTTCCTTAATTTTCCTGGCATTCATAAATGCACTCAGTCCCATCAACCACCAGTGCTGAGAAAGGTGTTCTTGGCCAGTTTCAGTGTATGAATCTTTTTTTTTTTTTTTTTTGGGTGGGGGTGAAAGGTGTAGTGAAGGTGTGCTAAAATCATGCTTCCTTCTCATGGTGACTTCCTGGTTGTGCAAGCTATCCTCTCCTTCAACACCAAGAAGGTGACACGTGGTGCCCCAACATGGGCCACCCAAGGGAACGATCGTCAGAACCATTCCACACATGGCGCTGAGTGAGGTAGAGTGAGATGGTTGAACTGAGGCCTGGAGCACGTCTGGTGCCAGGTAATGTGCTGTGCCGTTGCATTCGCTCAGGTAAAAACCTGCCCAGGTGAGCTTCTTGGAGGAAACACAGAAGTTCTTTCTTAAAGAAAGGCCGAGTGAGAGAGCTCTACTGGACACAGGATGGGCAGTGAACCTAAAGCAGGGGATGTGTCCACCGAAGGGCTGGAGGTCAGATATCTGGCTGGGAAAGGAAGTCTTCACCGGTATCCAAGTGATGAGTTGCTCAGTTGGAGGATCTTGGTGTCTTCAGACTATAGACTAGAAGATGATCGTGAATCTTGGGTCCTGGTGCCCCAAGTGGACAGGTGCTGCTGGTTGGCTGCTGGATGGACACCACACACACACACCACACATACCTCCACACATAGAAACCCTCCCTCATCACTTACTGCACTGATTAGGTAAGGCAATGCTCAAAATATGTTCAAATTTATTAGAACTGAGGTCGCAAT
Organism: Varanus komodoensis; assembly: GCF_004798865.1. NCBI lineage: Eukaryota > Metazoa > Chordata > Lepidosauria > Squamata > Varanidae > Varanus > Varanus komodoensis. Next base: position 130,289 of record NW_025336308.1, read on the forward strand.
CCTGGTGTTTGAGGCAGCCTCCCATCCAAACCTGCTGAACATTGGAAAGATCGCTTCCCACCCCCTTTTCTGCAGAATGCATCACTTCCTCCCATACTCACTCCAATCACCGTCTTGCTGCTGACCTCTGGGAAGAATTTGGTGTGAGCATTAACCTCGGCATGGCTCATTGCTGGCATCTTGCCCATTCCCAAATCCGGCCATTCACGGGACTCCGGCATTTACACTTTGGAGATGGGGACATTTCATGCATGGCATTTGTGTGTTAAAGAAACTGGCATTTCGGGCCACGAGGACAGAGGAATTTGTGAACCGGCGCCTTGGCATTTCATGCACTGTTACCAACCAGCAATTGAAACACGACCGCTGAGCCAGAAAGAACAAATGGGCCATTCTTAAAAGAAGGGGGAATATGGAGAGGACAGAAGGAAGAGAAATGCCACCAAGCAAACTATGCATACTTATCTTTCCTTAAGGGAAATAAGCATCTCAGAATTCATGCATTCATTGTTGTGTGGCCAGACTCCAATATTCGTCTTCCTATGAGCAAATACAGTGGGTTGGATTTTAAGAAGGATGCTCACTGCCAAGTCCTGGTAGGATGACCACCTCTTCCCCCCAAATTTGAGCTGTTGTTGTTAATGTTTATCCACAAAAGACATAAATACACCCTGGAAATCTTCCGGTCACAAGAATGACATTGTTAAGACATGAAGCAGAAGCAAAACTAGTACCCCTGAGTTAATATGGCAAGGAGATTCCCTTCGCACACACTCATCCAGTGATGGTGAAACTTGTATTACAAATGAGCTTCAGAGTTATGCCCATTTAACTGCTATGGTTCTCTGCACCTCAAAAAGAGGGACTCCAGGGGAACATAGTTTGGGGAAGGTTAATCGGCTTGCTGATACTTCAATTAGAGATCCTCCGGAAAGGCATTGGAGGACCCCACTGTGGAGAGAAAATAGCTAGATAACTCCTATTGTGAAACTATCCCTGTTTGCTAGGTTGTCTGACGCTTGTGCTTCTTACCTAAGTTTGCCATGGAGATTTGCTTCGGAAAGGGGAATGATATGGAGTAGTGCTACATGGCAGGATTCCAAACTACAGCTCCCAAGATGCACCTTGATATTGCGCAAGTGCAAAATTCATTGGCATGGAATCTCTTGTGGATGAATTCATTGCTTTCTGTGTGAGTAATGAGTTTACTAAGCTTGCCCATCGCTACACAGAACCCATACAGCCATCCACTATGTTTGGGACTAGCATGTTGACAACAGGGGGCATACTAGGGACTAGCATGTTGACAACAGGGGGCAACTTGAATGGGATATTTTAGATGGGAATCATAAATAGCAGTAAGGTATGCACACTTTCCTTGTAGGTTCTGTGAAGGCTGTAATGTTCTCAGTTATTAGATGGATGGATCTTTTATCAACCAAAAATGAGAATCCTTTTTTCCTAATCAGTGCTGGTCTAGGATCAAACTTGTTTTGAGTGCTCCTCTGGTATTGCGTAAATTATACTTAATAACAATGTATGCATTTATAAATCTGTAAACCACATGGAAACTATGGGTGGTGTTTATAACTTTCTAATGAGACAAATATAATATAATAACAATGATATAATTACAGGATGAGAGGAATATAAAGTATTCAGCCAGTAAACAAGCATCACTTAAAACAATCATAATTATGCTTAGACTACAAGGAATATTTCAGTTTGGTGCCAAAAAGAATACAGAAGAGGTCTTTCTTTTGAAAATGAATAATTGCTTTCCCTGATATTCTTTATGCATGTGTAGGGGTCCGTGGGGGAAATAGCCATCAGATATTTGGGACCCAGAACATTTGTGTGTGATAATAACCAGCACTTTGAGTTGGATTTGGTACTGCATAAGGATTGGGAGTCATTTCTTAAGATTTGGCATGACTTGGCTTCATCAGATAGCTTGACAGATTTTGTTTGGTCATGTCTGACCCTTCATGACCCCATGGACAACATTCCTCCAGCCTCTCCTGTCCTCCACCATCCCCCGGAGTCCACCCAAGCCCACACCCACCGCCCCAGTGACCCCATCCAGCCACCTCATCCTCTGCCCTTCCCTTCTCCTTTTGCTGTCAATCCTTCCCAGCATCAGGCTCTTCTCCAGGGAGTCCTTCCTTCTCTTTAGGTGGCCTAAAGAGAGTTTAATCAGCTTGACAGATTACTAGCTGCCAAATTTTGCATGAATTGAAACTTCTGAACTGCCAGATTCTGCGTGATGCAGAACTTCTGAAAACTGCCGTTCGTCAGTTCAGAGAGATAAGAAAATGGTCAAAGCAGGAAGGCGTCCTACTTTTTTGTTCGGGGATTTATATACAGCAAAAGGGGAGCTGCTTCAAAAAGGGGACTCAGTTTAACGGACCCACTTCCTTTCACACAGGTATCTCTTGACCACCACTCCCAAGGTTTCATCCATCACCTCACCGCTGCACTTTTCTGCTCTAGGAGAGGCTTCCCACCTTATTCTCTACTTTCCCCAGCAAACGTGGCTTAAGAATGGGAGCTTTCTCGAACTCACCAACCGAATGTGTCCTATTCCTTGGCATCCCCACATTTTAATGAAATGATTACTCAGCCTGTGTCCTTCTGCAAGCATCAACCAATCATCACAAAAGGCAGAGGCAGTGTTTGGCACTCAAAACGACGGAGGTTCAGGCCCAGAGAATCAGAGCGGAGGTGCAAAAATGCACCAAGTTGCACATGCTAATTTACATGTGTTCCAAGTCTCTTCCTGTACATAAAGGACCCTGTTTCTAAGAATAGGAATGTGGAGGATGTGAAGGCATTTGATTTCAGGAAAACAAGCAAACAAACAAACCTGTTGTGAACCGGGGTCCCTCCTGCACACATTCAAAAGCTACAGACCCTTCTCTTGCAATGTATTCTCTATTTATTGAACAAAAAGCACAAAACACCCAGTATGGATCTCTGAGCATGCAGAGAGCGGTTTGTTGAACCCAATCTAGTGTTTATCTCCAGGATCGCTCCTCAAGGGCACGCCTGGCCCCCATTCCTTTGGGAGGGGCCTTCTGAAAGCGAGCGCACCCCCTCCCTCCACACACACATCCTCTACTTGGGCTGCCCTCTGCTGATGCTGCGTCGGGGGGTCAAGAGCCATGCCCTCTCACTTGAGGCTGAGAAACTCCTGCTCTGAGTCCCCTCATGCCAGCTGTACAGCTTGGTTGTCCCCAGAGACTGCCTGCCCACCTGCAGGGTTTGCCTTCGGATGAGCATCTCTGCTTCTCTCATCTCCGTGTCTCACCTTGACCCACATTCCCAAGCCCCTTCCTGCCCATCCTCCTTGAGGTTCTTCTGGAGATCGGCCAGCAGCCTTGAGAACGTGCACTCAAAGCACCCTCCTTCTTGCTCCCAGCACAGCCAACCTTCAGGCAGAAAGATTCTGGTTACCTGAAGGAGCATCTCCTTCCATACGTGCCCCTTAAGATCTGGGGCAGAGGCCCTTCTCCGTGTGCCCTCCCTGAAGGAGATTAGGAGGGTGACTCCCCGGAGAAGAGCCTTCTCTGTGGTGGTGCCCCAATTGTGGAATTCGCTCCCCAGAGAGGTTTGCCTGGTGCCGTCACTTCATTCCTTGTGGCCCCAGGCTAAACCCTTTTTATTTTCCCAATGTTTTAAGATGTGATTGTTTTAATTGGGGTTTTATTGCTGGTTGGAAATGTTATTAGGATGGTGTGTTTTATTCTATGTTGTCTTATTGTTAAACCATCCTGAGACCACAGTAAAGGACAGTCTAAACTTTTTTAAATAAATGAAGATTCAAGGGTGAGGTTGGCAGTTTCCCCAGGTGGGTTAGAGGAAGTGGAAGGACCTGGTGCTTTTAGTCCAGCAAGTCCCCATGGAGAAGGGGCTAGTGGAGCAGGGAGCCTCCCAGAGTTTTGGGGCTCCAGTTGAAAAATTCAGGGCTCCAGCCCTTGTGAGACATCCACGAACGCTGCCTCTGACAGAGAGTAAAAATGCAGACCCTCCATTTACCCCCAGAATTTGGGCACTGGCTGCAACAAGATCCACAGGATCTCATAGCCCTTGCGGAGAATCCAGGCCCTTCATCACAAGAGGAGTTGTGATAACTACCCCCCTTCCCCCACACACACAAAATCACCCACCCCGCTAGCACCGTGAGGAGACAGTCTGCCTTCCACCGCCCCATTCACAATCTCCATCTCTCCGTCTGGCTCCAGGAAGGCCAGTGAAAAGTTCTGTGCTGCCGCTTTCCAGAGGAGGATGGGGCCACTGCAAACAAAGGCAAGGAAACGCCGTCACATCTTTCCCCAAGCTTTGCGGAGAACAATGGAAGCTTCCCAGACGGCAGAGATGCATCTGCTGCCATTCTGCATGCCATGGAACATTCATTAAGCATCTTTAAGGAAGCTGCACCCGCAAGACCACCTCGTGCAAGTGCCTTGGGATTTATTTCCTTCCGAGCTGCACCATCAATCACAGGAGGACAAGCACACAGGCGAAGTGGCGTGTGCTGCTGAAGCCTTGCCTGGCATGCAAGCCACCCACATGGCACCGCCCTGAGCGTGGGTGTAAATCGTCCCTTTCGCCACTGGGATGGGCTGCCTGGTGGTTGCTCAGCCCCTTAGCAGGGGGCGGTGAGTGGGAAAGGGACAGACAATTGGCTTCTGCAGGGCAAATGCACAAGCCCGAGGAGTACTAGTTCCCCTATACTCCTCACTAGTCCGATCTCATCTGGAATACGGTGTCCAGTTCTGGGCACCAAGATTTAAGAAAGATGCAGACAGACTAGAAAGGGTGAGAGGAGGTCAACAGAAATGATGCAGGGTTTGGAAGCACTGCCCTGTGAGGAGAGACTGAGAGGACTGGCCATGTTCAGCCTTGAGAAGAGAAGGCTGAGGGGGGACATGAGATCCCTCTGGAAGTACCCCAAAGGTTGTCACAGTGGAAGGTCAAGATCTCTTCTTGCTGATGCCAGAGTGTAGGACATGGAATAACCAAGTCAAGCTGGGACAACCAGATTCAGGCTGGACATCAGGAAAAGCTTCCTCACTGTCAGAGCAATATGGCAGTGGAACCAGCTGCCCGGAGAGGTGGGGGGCTCTCCCACACTGGAGACATTCAGAAAGAACCTGGGCAGCCCTCTGAGTGGGATGGTTTAAGTTGGTGTCCTGCAACATCAGGGAATTGGACCCAATGGCCTTCATGGCCCCTTCCAGGTCTACCATTCCATGTTTCTGTGGTCCAGGGGTTGCACCTGATGGGCTTCGTGACCCCTTCCAACTCTACTATTCTATGATTCTATGACTGAAGTGTGCATCAAAGGAAGTTAACTCTACACAGTGCAGCTCTTGGGGTGCTGATCTAAAATGGCTGCTTGTTTTTCCAGACAGTCATTGGCCACTTGGTGTTCCCCAGAACTATTCCCCCCTTCACCACTCACAGAGCATTTCAGTTCCTCCTCTGAGTGACTGTCACTCTTCAGGTTGCCTTTCGATTATCATGTTGCATTCAAAAGAAGAGCAAATTCCAGCTCCTGACCAGCTCAGAAATAGACAACCCGAAGGAAGGCCGTCTCCCATACAAGCCTACCCATGCTTGCAGAACTGCAGGAAGCCCTTCTCTTGGTCCAGCTGCAGTCAGAAGTGGGTTTGCTGGGGATATGAGAACCTTTTTGGTGGCTGCTTTCAGGTTCTGGAAGTCCCTGCTGAAGGAGGCTCACTCAGCCACCCTTCCGCTGGCAGGCTGAGATGCAAACTCCGGAAGCACGTGACGCCTTCAGAAGGGTTCCCTTTGACAAGCACAGCAGCAAAAGAAAGCATGATGCAGCCCCCCAAGTAACCTGGCCCCTAATTGCTCAGGGCTTTCTATGTTAGTGAAGACACCTTAAACTTGTCCTGGGACCATATAGGTGCTTCTGATCCAATGGCAGGCAAGACGGTAAGAATAATCCAGGTCAAAAGGGCAATCTTAAACAAGAGGAATGGGAGGAGGGAAAGAACATATAAGGGAAACACACAAAAATAGCCTGCTGACTTAGCTAAAAATCTGACTGAGCCGAAGACAGAAAAATGTGATGTCGGGGCAAGATGCTCAGCACTGCAATAGTTCCAAGGAAGGAGGAGGAGGAAGGCGGAAGCAGGTGCTTTTATTCTCAGCCAGGAAGAAGGCTGAGAATCTTGCAGCCTCTGAATTCCAAGTTAGTTTCTTTGACATTGCTGTTCTGGAGGAACGATATGCTGTCCTCCATAGGAGAGAAGCTCTTAGTTCCACCTGCAGCTACTTTCCCATCTCTTGCACAAGATGTGAAAAGAGCATAAAAATATCCTTGGCACATTTCTCCAAACATCCATTACTTCCTGTTTTGGAACATCTGCACTGGTGTCAAGTACATTTTAAGAGGCCAATTCAAGGTGGCCCTTTCTTACTTCTACAGCAGGATGAGGGAACCTGTGACTCTCCAGAAGTTTTGGACTCCAGCTTCCAGCAGCAGCACCTTCCTGGCCAATAGTCAGGGTAAATTGAGTTGTGCTGCAACCACATCTGGAGAGCTGCATGTCTCTCAACCCCCCCCCCCCCAAAAAAGAGCTCAGCAAACTGGCCAAGACTTTTCTTGGAGTATTCTGTGCAAAATGGAACCCTACCCTTCCCATGAGGATGTCATCAGAACTATGTTAATATATAATCTCAAGCACACACACAATTCCATGAACCAAAGAAAACAGCCCTGGGAAATACAATTGCTGGCAGTAACCTGGGCCCCAGGAGTCCTGGGAAATAGAGGGCTATGACCCAAGTCATTGCCACAGAGTGCTAGTGAGAGAAGAAATGGAAAGATGCACCTCTCATTTTCTCCCCCCTCACCTATTTTCCCTATCAAAGTCTAATAATCCAAGTGAGGAGAACAGAAGAGATGCACGGACCAATAGCTGGATGTGTACAGGACGGAGGAACTGCACTTTTCTCTGGTTCAAGATAAAATCGGAAGAACCTGGGGGATGCAGCTCTTTTCTTGAAGCTGAGCATCATCAGATACCGCTGTCTGTAGCCCGAGTCTCAAATTGAGGATGGTGCCTGCCATAACATTTCTCCGTACCTTCCAGTTGAGCGGCAGACTCCCTAACCCCCCTGCACTCCTCTGGCAAGGATCCCATGCCTTGTCTGGAGTCAGCGTTTATCTGTCGGAATCTCCTCCTGGAGCTACAGGGCCTAAATGAATAAACGCCTGTATTACAACAGTAATCCAGGTTGCTTCTGATCTAGCACTAATCAATCCTGCAGTGGAGGAGATGGCTAATTGCGCGGCAATAAGTCGAACTCGCCTCGAGAAGCTCGTGGAAGGGGGGCATCAGGCTCTCAGGATGTTTGCTGCCCATTGATTGACAGCCAGGGTCCAATTTTCTCAGCACTGCTGCCTTCAAATAGCTACCCAATACTTCTCCCTTTCTGCCTCATTTTAACCAATTGAGCCACGCTAGTTAAGACAGCTGTCATCCACTTTCTTTAGCAATATGTAGCTCGCTTGGAAGATCGGGGGGAGATGCCAATCCTACGGGAAAGAGGGCATCGCTTTCCTGCCGGCACTTCGTAGAATCACCTACTTCACCTTGAGACCCATTTTAGAGTTCTAGCAGAATGGCCACTGAGGACACCCATGCCTGGAAGCCCTGCAACATGTGGTGCCGTTCCCAGCACAGATTTGTTATTCTCTGCCACCGCCGCCCGGCTGAACAGGGAGAGTGGAGCCAGTTTACGTGAGAAAGGGAGGAGACAGCCTGCCAAAAGATTTCAGGGCCCCACAAGCTGCCGCTCCTATCACCGACTGATGCAAACATGGGTTCTGGAGTCCATATTTGCCCTCCCACCCCTTGAGATCGGCAGCAGAGGCCCTCCTCTGGGAGCCCTCCGGGAGAGATATCAGGAAGCAAAGTGCCCGGAGGAGGGCCTTCTCTGCGGTGGAGCCCCATCTGTGGAACGCGCTCCCCAGAGAGGTCCGCCTGGCACCGTCCTTAATTGTTTTTTGGCACCAGGCCAAGACCTTTTCATTCAAACAGTATTTTAATAATGTTTAATATTTATAGATTTTAATTGTGCAGCCAGTGTGTTTCCCAGTTTTAATTGTAACTGTTGTTATGTTGTATTTATTTATTTCTGTAAGCCGTCCCGAGGCTATGTAGCAAGGGGACAGCATATAAAAACTTTAAATAAATAAATAAATAAAATAAGGTGTCCTCCGGCTCTAAAGAGGAGTCCTTCAGAGCAGGCAAGGCTGGGGACTGCATACAGCCTGAAGTGAAAGCAAGAATGACGTGAGTGTTCGCATCGGCTTGCATCAAGATCTCAGCTCCCAGGGACGCATTGGCATACCTGTATTTGCAACAGGACCACGTGTTTGCATTTGGAGGGCTTCAACACAGGTGTGGAAATGGGTGGGCACAAGTGGCAAGGACCCTGTTGCCACAGGAACAACATCTGCATCATTTCCAGGAGACATCTCTTTTGGCAGCACAGTCTGGACGTGACAGAACACGCACGGGAGTCTTCACTCGAGGGTAACTCGAGTATAGATGGACTCTATGGAGATGGACTCCATAGATGGACTCTGTGGAGAAAAGGCCATGCAAACAGAACTGACTGGGATCTGAAGAGCGGCCTCTTTTTCTGGAGATATTTGCTCCTTGGCACTAGGGGGAAGCATAGATTTCAGATAAGGCTTTGTGGAACATTTGCTAATTGTGATGTACGATTTGCTTCCAAAGCAGCTGACCCCAGCCTCCAGAGAGAGCACTGAAACAAAGAACTTCTCCCCCAAAAGGGTTCATCCAAATGACCAAAGTAATGGCTTGCAAGAGTAAATGAAAACAACCGAAAGCATTTGTCAAAAACACATTAAACAGGCTAAAAATATATTCATGGGTATAAACCGAGCAAAAATTATCCGAAGCATTCATAAATAATGTAGGATGCTACAGAAAACCCCAAATAATACATGCAGGGGTATTAAAAACAACGCCAGGCCTGAATCCAGTCCGAGAAGAAAGCATCGCTGCAGTTAAATATTCAAAATCCCCCCGAGGTTGAGGAAACTCTGTGACTACCAGAAAGTTGCTGGATCGCAGTTCTTCCCAGTGGGTTGCTGAACTGGTAATCTGGGGTCCAAATGGCACATCACACTTCCTGTGGAAAGAGCATCTCTGTCTCCTTTTTATAGATCACTAGGAGACAAAGAAAGGAATCTGTGATTCCAGTGGGATCCACCGTGACACAGTGTGATCTTATCTTTTCCCTCCCCTGTGTGAGCAGAACAGATCCAAGGCACCCCTGCTCCTCGCAGCTAGTATTTTATGAGGTAGCTTCTCAGGTGTGCAGTGTCGGCCTTTGCCTACGCCACATCCAAATAATTTCATTCTTATCACAGTGATGAGGGGATTTCTCAGTAAATATCACCCCCAGTGCATGAAAGGAAGAAAAAACAAAGATGTCAGTTCGTGCTATTTATCAAGGGTACATCTATTTAGGCCCTGAAGCCCAAAGAGTTTTCCCAGGAAGATGCGTGTCCACATTTAGCGCTGTGAACAAAATCCTGCACTTGAGCTTTGGGCAGAGGAATTGGAGAGGTGTGAAAGAGATTTCCCTGAATTGCTCCAGGTAGAGAGGAAGTCTCCCACACAAAGGAAGGACTTGCCACTGGTAGAGTTGCAGAAGCGCTGCTGGGGCGAAGTCCCATTTTGAGGAAGTTCTCTTGGGCCATGCAGGTGGTACTGGTGATCGCAAAGGACACAGACATGCTTGCCTCTTTTTGCTTAAAGCTCTTGCTGCCAGGAACTAACCCCTTTCTCGTTGTGTGCCACAAAGTCATCTACGACCCTGTGAATGGTGACTCTAGAAATGAATGACATCCAAAATATCTTGGCCTTGACAGCCCTGCTCAGACTTTGCAAACTTGGGACTGTGAAATAAACCTCAGCAGAGGCATTTCAGCCATCTAGAATGGCGGAAGCCGGAGGGAATATTTAAATACGAAGAAATCCTCGAAAGGTTGATGGTTGGGAAAAGGGGAGTGAGGCTAGGAGAAGTACCTCCTGATGAATGCCAGAGGGGTGGTTTAGGATCTCAGGTGTGCTAAGTCTGCCTCCCCAGCCTGAGCTTTAATCATTTTTCATGGGTTGTTACCCACTGAAGGTTCCCCATTTGTTTTGGTATCTGTACACTTTCCCTCACCAGGAAAAGTGTAGGGGTACAGGATTAAAACTACTCCTCTCTCATCACCCCATATCTCCCCACCCATTTCTTGCTCTATAATTTCTTCCAATCTCATATTCCAACTTCACCTTTTGAACCCATCTCAGCAGTTTCTGAATGCAACCCCTTCCCACTACAGCTGGAAGTGGAATGCTCCAGGGAAGCCTCACCGCCCCTTCCTTCCACCTCACTTGTAGCAGCATTGTTGCCTTTCACTACCCTTTTGAGCACTTTCCTTGACTTGCAAATTTCTTCTATTGAAACAAGATCCGGTTTTGCTTGCGACTTCTTTCAATTTCCTCCTCGCCCCTCCTTCCCCCTTTATCAGCTCAGCACCTACAGATTATCCTGTTAAGAGGCAAAATGAGGACTTGTCAGCCCTTCTTAGACAGACTTTGCACTGAAAATAACTTCCCTAACCTTTTTATAAATGCTATATTTTCTGCTTCCTTTGCTGCGTCTCAATATAATTTTGACTGTCTTGAGGATCACCAACACACACAATGGAAGGGAGGAAGGGAGAGGGGAGCAGAATAATCTTCACCATAACAAAATACTATTTCTGACGAGATGATAAGCGCTTTAGGTGCTACGTGTAAAAAATTGCCTTCAAAGGGAGCTACCTAGAGAGGTATTTTGTAGACTTGCGCACAAATGGCTTCTCTAAATTGTCCACCCCTCCTGAGGGCAGAGGGAGATAATTTTACCGGGGGGGGGGGAATTCTCCAGCAACTTCTTGGGAGGGACTCTTCCTTACTGGGGGCAATGATCCTTTCTTTCCTCTTAAGGCACTTTATTTCTGCAGCTGGATCAGCCACAGGGCTACCATTTTGCTTTGTCCACAATGCCACAGAGAGAGCTTGGTTTGAGGGCTTTGTGTAAGTGGGTGGAAATGGCAGCCATTGCACACCCAATACAATGAAGACCCTTTGGAGAGAATTCTGCAAAGCAGCCTTTCCCTGGATGAGGGAAAAAGATCCAAGACATTTCAGCCCAGCTGTAGTATTTCGTTTGTTACTCAGGTTTGGACCATCAGCTCTTCTCCCTTCCTCCCCACAACTCTTTTGCCTGGCAATGCAGATATTCTTTAAATCAAGACCTTTCTTGTTTGATGAGGAAGAAAACGGAGTGCTTGTTTCTAATGGAGAAATCAATAGTTAAATGTAAACAGAAAAAGGTGAAGTTGCCAATAACAAAATGAAGGAGCTAAAATGTGCAGAAAGTGACTTAAGCTCTCAGCGAGACTTTCCATTGCATTCCTTCCTTCCTTCCTTCCCCCCCTCCCTCCTTCCTTCTTTTGTTTGGTTTTTTCTGTTTTTCCTTAAGCGAGCTGATGTTTCATCACCATTGTTGGTGTTGTTATCATCAAAACCACCAAAAGCTGTAGTTAAATGGATTCTAGAAACATTTTTGCCAGCACGGCTTATAATGATGAGTTGCTAAACTCTACCTAGGGAGCTTGAGAAGATGTCGAATGAATTACTTCGACTAGACAAATGTTCTGCAGACCACCTCCACCGACAGACGCACACGCACCGAGGCAATTTGCTCCCAGCGTCTACCTACCTCCTGCCCACCTCAGCTTTCATTCTGCTTTATTACTGCCTTTTTGAAACAAATGCATTTTTCCCATGGGTTAAACACATTTTGGGGTCATTCCCCACCGTCTTCCTTAAACAGACTTTTCACCTGTTTCACAACAAATGCATTTTGCATCACATTTCATTTTCGGATCTTTGAGCCCCATTGCAAACTTGAGAAAGCGTAGACTTCAGTTGCAGGCTCCATTCAGCTCTGCATTCAGTTTGGGGAGATCCAGAACCAGGAATGCTGGTCAGAAGCAGAAATTCTGGGTCCAAGGCCAATGAAATTCCTCATCGTCCCTAGAAAACCCTTGCTAGAAAGGGAGAGTGCAGGCCGCACTCGTTCCCTGACAGTCTCTGTGTTGGGTCTGGCCTAGATAACAGTATTGTCCCTCTGCTTCAGTCTAATTTCCGAAGCTGCTGATACAAGGCAGTGCTTCTCATTTGCAGGCCTCGTCACTGTCGGAGGGTTCCTTGCACAGGAGGGTTCATGAGCGGAAGTGGAGAGTTCAAAATCACCCTGCCATCTGTCCTGTTCTTGCATTTACACTAAAGATGTGACCAAAACATGGCCATCCTTTACGGAGCACATTATTGTTGCAATCCATTGTTTTTTTAGACTTCACTTAATTGCATGAAACCCAACTGGTAATCCGAAGTGCCAAGACCTACGCATGATGTTAGTGTTTATTTTATTTTAGTTTAGTTTTATTTCCCCCCTTTTTTATTTTATTTTTTTACAATGCAGAAAAAATACAACACTTTACAACATCAATAATGCAACATACAAAAATTCAATTAACAATTGAAAAAGTAAATAATAAAGTGCCCCCACCACCTCAGAGACCAATAATACCTCCACTTAATTTGTTTATTATAACAACTAATAATATATAATAAACTTTAATTATATCCATATCCCCTCCAGAAATTCATGTATTCCTGGTTAGGTTTACAACTCAGTACTGCTTTTACAAAATCTTCCCAAATTTCATTATATTTATTTACTTTTAGTAACCCTTTTTAATTTTTATTTCTGTTGTCCGTTTATCATTAATTACCATATTCCATATTTCATTATACCATTCATACCTTTGCATAACCCTACATGATGTTAGTGTTGAACTGCCTGCCGCTACGCAAAGAAATTCAGTGGTTTGTTTATTCATTTTGCATGACATAACAGAACACATCATTATCACAAATCACTAATTCAGAGGTGAAGTCAAACAAATTCAATGGGGAAGACAGTTTGGAGAAATTCTCATGGGTTGAGTTTGAGGACTGGGTTCTTTTACTTAGGAGGTGGCCAAGGATTATGCATGGGTCTCCTTTCACTGTGCCTTACCAGTAGCCTGTAGCTTCCTAAATTAAAGCCCAGGGTAAGGGATGGAGTGGTAATTCTTCCCTTAGGATCTTTCCAGCCCTGGAAGCACAGGAATTCCTGGAAGGCTGGCCGAATTAGACATACGTAGCTCATAAACATGCGAAAAAGAAGATAGCATGGCCTGAGAACAAGGTAGAACAATGGAAGCCTCGTTTAAGGATGTGGAACACCAAGCAACCGGATCCATTCATGCTGAGTGGACTTCACACATTTTAAAGCAGACCACATTTTTAAAGCAGAAAGATTTGCATGAAATATGGCTGTAATTTGTGTAAAGTACAGCCAGAGGTTGTGCAAATTTCTATGTGTCTTCAAAAATGCACACATTATAGCCTGCTTTAAAAGTGGCTGGTTTGGATTGGAGCAAATTAGTCTGGATAAAATGGTAGAATCCAGTGGGGCTGAGCTGGTCCAGTCCACCAGATTTTGACTCACAAATCAGATTCCTTGTGCACCTCTAGCCCCTTTCATAGGGGAGGAAAACTTCCAGTAGGGGTTGGATCTTTATTATTATTAAATTTTTATACTGCCCATAGCCAAAGCTCTCTAGGCAGTTGACAGCAATAATCATAGAATCATACACTCAAGTCACCCATCTCACTTCTGCCCAGGCCTGACCCTGCTTAGCTTCCAAGATTAGACAGGATCAGGCACTTCAGGCTACATGTCAGGGCAGGTTTTGGACATAGTCCTTTGCCCACCTCTTCTCTGGAGTGAGACACGGCACTTTCCTCCGACACCAGCATTGTGGGGAATGCAAAACGGGGACTAGTCTTTCTTCAAATTCATTGTTGGTTCCACACATGCACACACAGACACATTCGTACACACCCACAGCCTTACAAAAAGGGAAATGCACAATGAATAACGTGTGTTCTACACCTGCCAGCAGGGAGCACTGCCTGTAAGAATCAGTGCAGAACCTCTTCTTCCACTAGGGAAATGCCATGGATTTTTTATTTATTTCTGTATTTATTTAGATCTTTTTATCCCATCCGTTATGGTTCATCTCTGGACAGCTTACAATATAAAACACCTAATAGCTACATCAATCAGCAACAAAAGAACACAAGACTGAGGATGTCAGTAAAATCATAATTAAAATATTTAGACTTTAAAATAATGGGTAAATAAAAAGGTCTTGATCTGATGCTGAAAAGCATATAAGGTTGGTGCCAGGTGAACCTCTCTAGGGAGTGCATTCCACAGCTGAGGTGCCACCACAGAGAAGGCCCTCCTCCGGGTGTTCTCTCTCCTGAACTCCTTCAAGGACGGTTCCCAGAGCAGGGCCTCTGCTGAGGATCTTCAGGGGTGGCAGGGCATATAGGGAAAAAGATATTCCTTCAGGTATCCCCAAGTTCTCTCCCCAGGACCTGGGTGGAAAATTCCAGGGGGCTGTTTATGCACAGGGCTACTTTATTTCTCTGGCTCACCCCTTCACTGCATCTCCTTCCCTTTCCTGGAGATTCTACTCCAGAACAGTTGAAACACATGTAGAGCTGACATATGCAAGACTTAACAGTTGTGCATCTTTGAGCTACTTGTTGTCAGACCAGAAATTGCTTCATTGCAGGGGGCTTGGAAACGGGTTTCTATGCTCACGTTGCCTTAAATGAGCCCTGGCTGGATAAAATGACTTTACGGACCCAAATCCCTTAATCTCTGGCATACTTAACTGCATTATCCAGATTACAGGGAGTTGCACACACAGTAACTGCGTTCAGTGGAGAATCTGTGTGCAATTTCACACTTCCCCCGCCTCCGACTCTGAAGTATCAGTTCATTGTAATCCCCCAGGAACTGCAGCTCACAGAACAGGTGGGATCTGAACAAAAAATAAAAAGACCCAATACAGGGAGGAGGAGAGAAGGGGAGGGAGGGAGAATTAGACACAGAACACCAAACAGATGCTACTGCAGTGCATGGATGGATGTTGGCAGGAAATAGGAGCTTCTAACTAAGGTGGAGCTCCAGAGGATGACGCGTGGTTGAACTTCTGGAGGAGGCCAAGCCTGTGGAATCACAGGAGACCACCAAATTCTATGAAGTTAGTCATGGAGCCAGAAGAGCTTTGAGGGCGACAGGGAGGGAATTAGGGAAGAAAAGAGGGTCAGATCCACTGGAATCGCCCACACCGCCCAGCCTACCCAAGGTCTTGGCTTGTGTAAGTTCCAAATCCAGGGATGCTGGATTAATTGTTTATTCAGTTTGTGTGCTTGGGGATTTCTATAGGTGTGCCTGTTCCAGAGAATGTTGCAGTTAGAGAAGAAGCCGTAGATGGGAAGAAGTTCTCTTGGGAATTCTGAGGAGGAGATCTGGAGACCTGATGTTCATGGGGCCCTCTAGTGTAAACTCTCTTGCTGGTCTCTCCTTTCCTGGAAACTCCTCAAACTGCATCCGTTGTTCCCAGCTGGTGACAGCTGTCTGTATTCCGGTTCTATAGTACTTGGTAGTTCTTTGATTAGAACCATACTGTTTAGGCCTGGACCCTAACCCTAACCCTTTCCTCATATTATTCAACCAATATTATTTTCTTTCCAGGAGCATGCTTACGCCCACCTACCCTGGACTTCCTTTGTGCTGCTTCTTGTCTCCAGTTTGTACTTGACTCTCCCTTTCCTCAGCTCTTGTCTTCTCTTTATACCAGCCTTTATCTCCTCTGTCTACTCTTTGCTCATATTCCTAAAGCTATTCGTAATTTTGATAACGCAATAGAAATAGACAAACACCGGTGTCAGTACTGGGATTAATAGCAAGGTTGGCCTCAACAGATTCTTTCTTCCCGAACTTTAATCATTGTGATGTGAGCATAACTTTGGTGTGTTAAATAGGGCATTGGTTTTCTCCCCGTCTCCACCTCTGTCTTACAAGAAGTGTGTCCCAAATAACAATTTTGCTGTTCATTTGAAAAGTTCAAAATGCCCCATCTATCAGAATATATTTGTTTCAAAGAATTATCCCTTCCTTGTTCTCCAGCACAGAGAAGTAGTTAAGAAGAAAACAAAGATGGCAGTTATGGTGCAAAGTAATGAGCCAAATGCTAATTCCATCCTTCTCCAAAAATATATTTACACCACAGACATATATAACAGTTTCCTGGCAGTTTAGGTATCAATAACCTGGAAATTACTCAAAGAACGCTAAGAAAACTGATTCTGGTGGTGTTTTCAAATGTTCTAAAGATTTTTTTCTTTTGTGTGCAGCCTGCTCTTTCCTTAGATTCTAAATTTATCATTTCTAGCACCCAGTTTGAAATTTTTGGGAGGGCTGAGAGGGTTACGCTTGGTTTTCCAAACTTTTGGTACCAGATATGTGGTAGCAAAGACTGCATGTCAGGAACAAGCTTGCCTGGAGAATCATTCAAGGCCAAAAATGGGTGGGAATATTGGAATCCATCATTCCAAACATTCCTCTTGGGCTTGGCATGGTCTTCCAAAGTGGGCTGAACTTAGAAGAAGCCTGGGGACACTTGCAAAGTCCTGGCTGAGCAACCAGCAATCTTCTTCCACATCAGGTGCTGCAGCCCCAGTCGTGGCTGCAGGTGGCTCAGAAGAGAGATGCTGCTCACCCACCAGTCACTGGGGGCTCCTTCCCAGGTGAGGCCCTCATGACCATCCATCTTCAGTCATGTGCAGCTGCTTTGCGCTCATCAGGAACCTGGACCAGAACAGACCAGAGCCCAAGGAACCAAGCCAAGGTGACAGATTCCCACCCTGAATGGGTGCCTCCTGCATCCCTAGAGACATCCTCTCCAGCCCATGATGGACAACTTCCACCAGATGCCCTTGACAGGCCTTCTTGGAGCAAGAGAACTATTTATATCTGGTTTTTCAAAGGCAACTGTTCACCTTCAAAGAAAACATTTACAAGAATTGATTCTTTAGCACCCTCCTTTCTGGTTCAACTCTAGTTTGACCATTTCAAGTTGGAGTTACTCCAAACGGCCAACTTTTGTTGGCTATAATCTCCCATTTGTGTTTCGTTGACTAAATTCTTTCACATATCATCTATAGAATGAAGGGTAAGCCAGGAACCCTTCTTCCCAGGTACAGATGTCACTCCTTGCATTGCAACAGTTGTGGGTGGATCATTTCCTGCTAATCCATCTCACTTGCTCAAAAGAGCCATTTCGCTGCCACCTAAGAGTCTGTGAACATTAAAAAAAGTCTGCATGATAAGTGACAAGGTTAGGTAAGTAGACCCTTTTCCATTTCTACTGACAACTGTAGTTTTCGAAAATGAGCAACATGGTAATTTATCACCCCAAAGAAAATTGCTGAGCCCTGGATTTATAGATAATTGGGACAGTGACATGCATGCCTCTAATTAAACAAATCAAATGAGGTAAAATGTTCACCTAAATTGTGTTAACTCTACCCCAAAGAGAAAGATGTAATTCTCTCAGTGTTTCAGATCTACAGTTATCTCGAGGAACAGCACAACCATGTTAACCTGTACAGTTTTGTTAATTTCTTTTGGGGATTCAGAATCTGAAATCTTTCTACACTACTTGTGGTCTTTCAGAAAGCAGCTGGCTCTAGCTACTCTTGGAAATGGACGGCTGGAAGAGGATGCTGAATGGGCACCCGCTGCCCTTGGCTTTGTATCTCGACTGGTGTCACACACCTGACGAGTCTCACCCACTTGCAGGCCGGGATTCTGGCCAAATTCGGGCCAAAACCTCCTGGTATTAGGCATGGGAGAATTAGTGAGGCTGGAGTTCATTGGCATTCTCTCAGGCACAGGCTGCTGCATGCAGATGTCCAGGTTCTCATTGCTGGTGTTTTGTAAGCAGGGAAATCGTGCATTTAGGTATGGCTTTAAAAATACGGCCCACAACGTGTATTCCCTCTATGGACTGAAGTGCAAAAATGTACATCTTTGAAATTGCACGGTTTTGAAATGAAGATAGTTCTTGGACGCAGTTGCAAGTTTGACGGTATGTGACCTTTGCATATGTCGATGTTCAGTAGTGCAAATAGGGAAAGTTCTGGTGTATAGTAAATGGAGAAGAAATTATTGTTCCACAGACAACACACACACACACACACACACACACACACACACACACGTGTGCACTGGACTAACAGAAAGACACATTACAGAAAGGATATAGCCAGGTTGGAATCAGTGCCACGAAGGGCCACAAGGATGGTGGCCAGATTGTAGGGGAAGCCGTATGAGGCAAGACTGAGGGAAGTGGGTCTTTTTGGCCTGTAGAATAGGGTACTCCAAGGGGCTCTGTTGGCAGCATATAGGTACGTGAGGGGGTGTCACATGGAGGTGGGTAGAGACCTGTTCTCCCCTGCAGAGGAGGGCAGGACATGCTCCAACAGAGCCAAGCTTAATGAACCAAGGTTCAGTTTGGATGCCAGGAAGTCCTTCCTGACGGTTAGGACCCCTGGGGCATGGAATGGGTTTCCACAGCAGGTGGTTGAAGCCCCATCAGTGAGGGTGTCCAAAGGTAGGCTGGACAAGCACATGGTAGGCATGTCATGAGTGGAGCCAACTGGAGCCGGGGGTCAGACTAGATGGCCTGGGAGACCCCTTCTGACTCGTTCTGTTTCTATCTTTCTATCTGGATACCCTGGACTGACAGAAAGACTAACAAATGGGTCATAGATCAAATCAAGCCAGAGCTTTCCCTGGAAGCAAAAATGACAAAACTGAGACTGTCATATTTTGGACGCATCATGAGAAGGCAAGATGCCCTGGAGAAGCAAATCATGCTAGGGAAAGTGGAAGGAAGAAGAAGGAAAGGAAGACCATGAGTGAGATGGATGGACTGCATAAAGGAAGCTGCAGCCTTGAACTTAGAAGAGCTGTGCAGGGCAGTTGCAGACAGAACATCTTGGAGGACTTTCATTCAGAGGTCACCATATGTAGGAGACAACTTGAGGGCCCATACCAACATGCATGCACATCCATGATTTGCCCATCTCTGTAGCTGCATATTCCAGCCCCTATTCCAAATACTGGGACTCGGGGTGGTTTACAAATCCTCTTGCAGTTCTACCTGGCCCTGTCACCTTTCCTTCTTGCTGCACCCTCCACTCACCTTGAACTCACCTTGGCCTGGGGCACTGTTCCTTGGGTGTAGAGGAAGAGGCCCAGTGAATGAACAGCTGTGGCATCAGTGTGGAAAAGTCACCCATCCTGAGGGGAAGGACCACCAGTGGCACCAAGGACCGTTGGAATGAACTATCCATGTCAACAGTGGTGCATTTCAGTATTTAGACCTCAGGTTAAGGATTGTGGCCATCGTCCCCCTTCAGACAAGCTCAAATGAGAGAAGGCAGTTTCTCAAATGCATCAGATAGTGTTCCACATCAGAGGTGCCCATGGGTTGTCCAGTGTGGACACCTCTATATATTCCTGCTAATCTCATTTCTGCCTTGTATTTCGGTTCTTCAGCAGGTTACTTTCCATCTCATCAGTTCGTCTTTTGAGAAATGGGAGTCTTCCATGTCAGCCATGATAGCTTTATAAGAATGGGAAAACTTCTCCCAACACCTGTACACCAGTAGCCATTTTAGGAAAACACCTAGGATGTTCTCAATTCCCCCAGCTATTAGGAGAAAAGACTTGCAGAAAAACAAACTGGAGGTCAGACTAGATGGCCCGGGAGGCCCCTTCTGACTCGCTCTGTTTCTATGTTTCAATGTTTCTTTGTTTCTAAACCAACCCACAACCAGCATCAGAAGTAATCCCGTTCCTGGCCTTGACTGACTGGGACCAGTAACACTCTCAGAGAGTTTTTGATACAGTGAGGCCATCGATCAGCTTTAGAACTGATTGTTTCAATGCACTGTGCCCCTTGCTGCGTCTTTTTTATGGGGCCAATCTTGGGATGCTGAAGAATACTTTATTATCTAAGGAATACTGATGCAAACAAGCACAATAGTTTAACACCTAGAAAGGCTCCCAGGGAAGTGCTGTAAATTCTGCCTGCTCTTGTATTTATGATGGTTCCCCCCACCCCTTCACAGATATTTATAGTTTTCCAGACTCGATGTAGCTCTCTTGCATAGATTAGCATAGAGTCTTATATGCATCAATAACATCTTATTGGGAAGGCTAAAATGGGTAGCCCCTTATATTTGCCAGGATAGGGATTAACAATGATTACAACAGCAACAACAATTCCCTCTTCTCTTCACTCCTCTCCTTAGGTCCCTTGGGAATGGGCAGTATATGCATCCCAGGTTACCACTTTACCACCGATGGTAAATCCATGAGTGATGAGAGAGGTTTTCGCATCTTCTGTCCTCAGTGATGCCTAGAACTAGCAGGCAAGGAGGGAAGAATAAAGTCCTCTATTCCTATATGCTGAGGTGTGTGTGTGTGCGTGTGTGTGTTGGGGTGTGTGTGTGTTGGGGGAGTATCTTTGTCTCTGTCTATGCATCGGTGTACACATTTGGCTGCACACAGATCACATACCTTAATCTCAGCCCTCAGCTGATACAGGACGTGGCCCTCAGAGATGGAAAGGTTGTGCACTTCTGTGTTAGATCTTGGAGAACCCCACTGCGGATCCTAAACTGTTGGGCATCTGCTTGAGTGCTTAGGTTGCTTTTGCAGTTGGGCTGCTCGGGGGGAAAGCTCATGTGTGCACTCAGGTCCCGTGCTACCTGAAGGTCTGATCTCAGGTATCTCCAGGTAGCACTGGAAAAACTTCTTCCTGAGACCTCCAGTCAACAGCTTGTGTTCTTGTGCTCCTGCCCAATCTCTTTCTCTCTTGCATGCATGTACACACACACACACACACACACACACACACACACACACACTTTAATATCTTCTTCCAAGCCTTCATGGCTTTCTTTCATAAAGGTCTGGACTCATCAAAGGGATATTTCTTGGTGCTTCAAACCTGAGATAAAAGGACTTTAGTATCTATTGAAATTCCAGAAAGAGATTAAGCCCTCTGCCTAATTAGAGAATTTTAATGCTTATGGAGAGAAGAATGTGGGATAATAACACCATCCAATATGTCAAAGGAGGTCTCCTGAATTCTATCCATGGGTGGTGCATAAAGAGGCCAGGCACTAACTTGAGACTTTACCCAGAAATAAAGAGGTAGGCTTCAGGTGCTGGGTAGACCAAGAACCCACCAGGATGCATCACAGCAAAGCAAATCTGCAGCGATAGGTTGTGTGGCAGAGTGATGCTGGCCAATAAGGAGTGCCTCTCAAGCCCTGAATATGGATACTGTGCCACGACTCCCTCTGTCTTCCTAAGGCCCCGCCCCCCACCAAGTGCCAGGACTCTTTGGGTGCATGTGCAGGACATGACAATCCGTGGCAGCGTTGCAGTTGCCACTGGTCTGTCGTGGTGTCCAAGCCCTGGTACTTCAAAATGGTCTGTCCTATGGTTACTCTGCACCACATGGCTTGGTGTGTCGTATGAACCTGAAAAAGGCAACCCATTGTGGTATGAACCTCCAAACCAGAGAGTTGCTTGGCCAGAGTGACTATTAGGAGAAAGCACCACTGGCAGCTGTTGTTGGGGAAATCTTTGCTCTGCCCTCATCTTGCCCAAAAGAAGCCCTTCTCTCTTGTGTCCCACACTCTGGCCAGTGGTCCCTGGCTGGAGGCACCAGTGGTGGAAGGAGACATCTGGAAGGATGTACCCATCTCTTTTGCTTTTACCGCCACCTTGGTTTAAAAAAAAAAAAAAATCCAAGTTCTTTCTATCCCTTTATGAAGAATTTGGCAAGGACTTTTTTAATGGTTCAGACAAAGTCCTCACCCACCTGCAGCAGCCAAGTTCAGTAGGTACAGCCATTCCCAGTATGGAATGGGCCAGGGTGTCCCTGGCTGCCATGTCACTCTTAAGGAGGAGGAGTCTGTCAGGAAAGAAAAAGACTGGAAAAGAGAACTGTGGCTCCCTTAATTTGGCACGACAAAGAATGCATAGAGAGCTCAGCCCTCGGAGCTCCCATTGGCAGATGTGTTGGCTTTAGTTCCTTCCATCTTTTACAATCTCAAGTCCTGTTGATGAGGAATTTGGGGCGTATCACTAAATTCTTATCAACAGCAACAGCGACAACAATTGAGCAGAATGAAATTCTCCCTATCTCCAGGGGAAAGTGTTCTTTCCAGGCTTGAGTCCTACAAGCTTTCTAGCCTGAAGGGGCTTTCTCTCCCCCAGTTTCCGTCTCTCTTACTGTGCAAGGTCACAGGAGCTGTTTTGCTCAGGGTTTCTTCTTCGCCCCAGTTAGCAGGAAATCAATACTGCAAAGGAAGTGGGAATGGGATTGTAGGTAGGCACAGGGGTCCACTGGAATCCCAGATTGATGGTGAATGTTTTTCTTCCATGACTATGAAAGGGAGGCATCAAATGACAATAGCTTTATTTTCTTCTTGTTTTACATAAGACACAGAGGGTGCGGGGGGGGGGGGGGAGAGAAAAACACTCTTCCTCCCAGCAAGAAGGGAGAGCAAGTTAATTATGTTGAATTTATCCCCTCCGTTTTGGTTGGAGATCAATCATAACAAATCGTGCAGCTCCTGGTGTGCGGGAACTAATGTTGGGTGGAGGAGGGTGGATAAGGAAAGAGAACAGAACTGAGGAATCTCCATCTGCCTGTGGAAATGACTCTGCTGCCTGAGGAGGGCGGTTTCCTCTGGTGGCTTCTCACCTCTGCACACTCCTTTTCGCTGGCTTTCTGACACCTGGGAGGAGTTTCAGAGGCCATCTGCAAGAACGGGGTTGGACTCCACGGCCTTCATAGCCCCTTCCAACTTTACTGTCCTGTGATTCTCCAATTCTAAGGGAGTCCTGCTGCTGCTTGTTAAATTGCAGGTGCATGAGGCTGACTTGTGGAAATGTGCTCACTATGCAAGCAGAGTCCTTGCGGGCTTTGCAGGCTTAGTAGGAGGATAATCCAGTGCGAGGTGGCTGGATGGAGTCACTGGGGCGGTGGGTGTCTCCGAGGGATGGTGGAGGACAGGAGAGCCTGGAGGATCCATGGGGTCATGATGGGTCGGGCATGTCTTTGCCGCTCAACAAACACAAACCCAGTACAAGAAGCAGCCTGCCAGCGTTCCCAAGTACTGGGACTTTATCTTAGTCTGGCTCACTTCCTAGGCCAGGGCTGAGCGTGGGAAAGAAGTCCAGCAAGTGTAAGATAGCCAGATTCTGGGCAGATCTTCACTTGGCTGATCCAAGAGCCAGTCCATGTCATCCTCCTGGTGTCAGGACTTGTCTCAGGATTTGCCGCCCGATCTACTATCTGGGCGCCTTCCTCCATCAATCTCAATAGCTAAAGCTTTGCCCTACCAAGAGTAATAATCCTTTGTTCCACAATGCATGCCGTACAAGAAGTCACTTACTCTCTTCTTGCACGTGCCAATTATGGGATGCATCATTAGTTCCCCCTGTTGACATATGTCTGTCTCCACAGACACATGGGAAATGTATTCATGTATTCAGCGAGATGTATTCACCTTTCCTAGATTAAGGGTGTCAAATGCATGACCGTATGAGTAAGATGCTTATCCCCATCCTTATTTGTTCTTTCACAGGTCCCTGCTATACACAGAAGACCTTTTCCTGATTTCTGTTGCTGGTAAGTACCATGAAATTGCTCCTTTTCCTAGCCCTATGGTTGTACTGATAGTGCACCTCTGCAAAGCTTCGGTGCATGCCTTCGTCACACGGTGGGCAAATTAAGATAAATCTTTCCCGTCTGGTGGTTCTAACTGGGCTCTGCAAAACTGCAACCCACTAAGCAAAATGCAGTTTACCAGCCACGCTGGTCTGCAAGGGGGACTGAATCCATCTTTGATTTCTTCTGCAAGGACTGAATTAAAAAGTAAAAATAAAGCAGAGAAGGACTTCCATTGTACATCACAAGTGCAACAACAACAGGCTGGATTGGTGGTTTGGTGCACATCGCATCTTGTACGTTTGGCCTGCTTTAGCCAGTAGTAGTTGCTTTTGGAGAAGATAGACTTTCTATATTCTAAGGGCATTTAATATTGTCAATCATGATCCTTCTCCAAACCTATCTGGTTTCTTGGGTTGTCCCTGGGAAGGCAGGGGTGATGAGGCGACCTCACCTGGGGAAAACATGAAACATGGCCTTCAGTGCTCTCCCACCCTAAAGATATGGGTTTGGAAGGTGAGTCTTAAGTAACAATGCCATATGTTCGCCTTGCAGAAGTCCAGCAGAACTGGACATGGACTCTTTTCAAAAAGTATGCCTAGATCCTCCAAGAAAGTAGGGCTAACGTAATGTCGTGTCTTTCCATCCTACATGAACCAGTGTAGCATATTGGTGAGTGTCTTGGAATGGAACCCAGGAGATTTTGGGTTCTAGTCTCCAAAAGGTGATGCAGTTCACTGGGTGACTTCAGGCAAGTCGCTGAGTTACAGGCAAACATACCTCACTGAGGTGCTGTTTTGAGGATTACATGGGAAAGGTTAAGGTGTTCTCATTTTCTGTCACAAGAGCACCTCTGCAGTTCGGCAAGAGCTGCCCATGGTCCTGAAAGTGACTCCAAGACACCTGCTTTTGCTGAAGTCATGTTGCCCAGCCTCCTCCACTACCCCACCTTTGCTCCCCATCAGCTTCCAGCCCCAGTCTCAGCCAAACGCAACACTAGCAAAAGAAGCAGTTTGATTTGCCCCATTTGGACGGGAAAGAAACATAGAAACAGAGCGAGTCAGAAGGGGCCTCCTGGGCCATCTAGTCTGACCTCCGGCACCAGCTGGCTCTGCTCATGACATGCCCACCATGTGCACATCTAGTCTGTCCTTGAACACCTGCACCGATGGGGCCTCAACCACCTCCCGTGGAAGCCCTTTCCACACCCTCGGGGTCCTCACTGTCAGGAAGTGCTTCCTGGCATCCAAATGGAACCTTGGCTCCCTGAGCTTTGCTCCGTTATCCTTCCATTAATTTTCCCTGCCAGAACTCAGATTTGGGTGGGTCTTGGTTCAAGATTTGCACACTATCGCATGGGAATTTTCCCAGAGAAGCCCATTATTTTATCTTGCAGTGGGTTTTGTTTCAGAGAGTTTTGACAGTTGTGTTTACGGACAGCTTGTCATGCTTCTCTTTCATTTTCTGGTCTGCTAAATCAAGGCCGAAGACAGTTGCGGTCCTGGTCCCAGGTGGCACTTTGAGAAGCTCTGCCTTGATCTGAGCCAACTGAGCCTCCCACCACCCAGACACAGGGCAATATCCCTCCATCATGGGGAACTTAATTTACAACTTCCTGCAACTTAAATGCACTTTATATCCACAGGGTGGGGCTTTCCCACTCTGCCTTGGCAGTTCTTGAATGCTGCAGAGTGAATGATTCAGTTGCGTTGCAGCTGTGATTCCGTTAGAGGAAAAAAGAAGAGGGCAGCCCCCAGGGCTTGGGATTCTCAATAGCCACCCATACCTTCTACCCCTCATGAAAGATGAGGAGGCAGCCTCTTGTGTCAGGCACAAAACTAGGTTGCAAAAGAGCAGGATCTTGTCCTTCAGAGATCATAGATGTGCTTTGTCCAGATAAGCGTGTTTGAGCTACAAAGAAATCTGAAAGGCCAAAGGGGTATGAAGCCCGGATTTATCAGAATAGGAAGAGTGGATGTTGTCATTGTCGACCTTTCCAGCAACAGGGCTGTCTGGTCCGGATTTTTCTCCCTAATAATACACCTGTTCCTTCACTTCACTTCATGTTTGCTGTGTTTGTGAAATCTGTTGAAGCAGTGATGCCAGATGTTTTTACAAGGGTCACAATCTCCTTTCTACCTAAGTAGCTACCGCACTAGGCAGAGTGCTGATGTGGATGAGTGTTTTGCCTGATTGTGGAAAGGCATTTATTTTGTAACCCATCCTTTGAAAACTTAAAAAGCAGACATGCTAAAATTGGTGTCCCAAATTCCCATGTATTTTAAAGACTAGAATTAGGTTTATTAATAGCCTAAGACTGTGACAATGTGCTTCACTTTACGTTTCAATTCTATATTTATCTTGCAAAGTCCCCATGATAACGGGGATCAGAAAAGAGGGAAATTGCATAAACTGGGGGGAAGGATTTCCTTACGTATTAGTCAGTGTGGATTTTGTCCGGAAAACCAGCAATGCAATGCAATTCATTCAGAAGCGGGGAGTATACCTCCATACATATGTCTATGCTGCCCTTGACGTGTTTGTCTCAAAATCAATGCATTTAGGAAAGATAGAAATGTCAACCCCAGAGTAACAGGAAAATTACTCAAGTGTGTTGGAAAGCGGGGAGAGGGGGAAGTGGGGAGCTTTATCCAGGGAGGTTGTCAACAGTTCAGAATGTAGATTTTGCCAACCTCCACCCGCTTAGGTGCACGGCGATTTGAATGCTGTTTCTCTTGAACGTGTTTCAGCCTGGAACATAAAAGGGGATGCTGCACATGTGCAGAGGATACCTTCTAAAGTTCAGTTGACTGTCGGTCTGGATGTTCAGATAATGTGTGGAAGAGCTTTCCAAGTGCTTGGAAGAGGGGAGAGGCAGGCAAACGTATGGGTGGAATGAAGCCGATCTGATGTGATGATGGATCCATTTAGAACTCCCAGGAGAAAGGGGAGAAGTCTAAAAAGTCACTGGTGGTCAAGGACTGGCTCAGGCTGCAGTGAATTCATCCATCTGTTCTAGAATTAAGAAATGGAAGATGCGAAATTAGCACCTAGACAGTTTTGATCCCAGGCATTGATTCTCATTCGTGGATAATTTGGGATTTTGCTGGGGCAAGACAAATGCTTCTTTTAATCCCTGCCACTTCTGCTTGGGATGGCAGAGAGAAATTTGTTTAGCATGCATTTTAATGAGAACATACCTAGTTTTGTACAAGCGCATATGTAAACCAAAATTACAGGCAAAGAAAACCTCCATGAACTTTTACATTTGCATGATTTCTCTAGACTCTGTGATGGAGTCTCCCAATAAAAGTGGCAAACTAACATGCAGATACTATAATGTGCAACAGATGCATATTTTAGAAGAAATAACATTAAAGGCTTTGATTAGTGAGACTTGCTTGCAAAAATGGATATAAGGCCCCAAATTAAGTACAAAAATGGGTGAATTAGAAGAAATGAGCTCAAAAATATATCCAGATTTTAATGCAAGCTTTAAAGGAAATTTATGCCCAAACTGATGTGCAAAGAGGATGAATAAAATTTAAGATTGGAAAAACGAAACGCCGGAATTGATGGACTTGTCCATCCCAATTTCTGCTTATCCGTATTTTTAGTTTTCTTTCGGTCAGGAGTGTGAAAGAAGACACCGTAGTTCCATATTTTGGCTCCTCCAGCATATGAAATTCACTCTTGTCAGAGACAGATAAGAGACACAGCTGGAATCGTGTCTTCTTTTCTTTCTAGCAAATCTATTAGATGACATTTATTCATATTCTGTTAACAATTGTCCTTTTTCTTCCTGGGCATAGTTGTTTTCGCCACTGCGTGCTTATGCAAAATTATGAACCACTTGCTGTGACGGAGTTTGAGTCTACAGCACATTTGTGAGCATTTGTTCAGGCTTCTGGGAGACATTTGGACATGCCCTCTCTTCGTTTCTAGTCGCTGTTTCCTGTGATGAAACGGTGGTGCTCACAGTGCTCTGAACCCTAAAGCTGATTTTGGCAAGAGGCACTAAGAGCTACCCTGAGCAAAAGGAGCAGCGTTGATCTGAAAAGGATGCAACTGTAGTTCAAAGCCCTCCCCCACACTCTTTTATGAATGAAAGTGGGGAAAAGTCAAGCCACACTCCAAAATGAAATTAATGAGTTTAGACATCCTTCGTGTTCCTATTCCTAGATTGGGATGGCCGAGGACTCCATTTGGCTCATGGATAAACATACAGAGAGCGCGGGGGGGTGGTATTTTATTTCTAATCACTCATCAGAGGTATGGAAAGAGTCCCTTTGCTTTTGCTGGTACCAGCACTACAAATCTTTCAGCTGATCAAGAGGGACACAGAATTAGGGGTGGGGGTGGTGGATCTGCTGACCCTTTTGCTAATGTTCTTGCGTGTCGCTGCGGTCACATTTGGTTATCATTTGAGCAACTCTGTGATATCACGGTTCCCGTCAGAATCAGTGGAGGCTGAATTCAGTGCTGTTCTTGGGAACTGCAGCTCTGTTCGGTACCCTGCCATGAATCAAGGAAACGTAGGTGGCTACTTCTCAAGGAAGCACCTTCGGGCCCTCGACTGGCCCTTCCTACTCAGGGTGGCCATTGGATATTCCAAAACAGGAAGAACTGTAAGAGGACTTCCTGTTCTCCTTGAACCTCTCCCCCAGACCCTGGGACATTCCTTTATGCTCAGTTTTTGTTGGTCCTGGTTTCCTCAACTGTGGGCCCTGGTTTTCTCTGCTGGTACCCCCTCACCTTTGGTTCTGAGTTCTGCTTTTCAGCTCTTGCTCCCTTTGGGTCTGCCCATGGCCCACTTCTGAGTGCTAAGGAGTAATGAGGAGCCAGGAGTATTTTGAGGAAGGAGGCCGTGCTTGCTTGTGGCTTGGAGCCTTGCATGGGAAAGCTCCCAGATCGGCCATCAGCATCTGCAAGAAGGACTGGCGAAGCTGGTTGGGGTCAACTCAACCTTACTGGGCTGGATGGGTCAAGAGACTCCTCAGCATAAGGCAGATTCTCGTGTTCCTGATCAGACATACCCTCGTTTCTGTGGAGCTCCACTGGGTCAAGGTGATGGGTTTGGTGTCTGAGAGCTCAGGGAACTTCCAGCGTGATGGAGGGCAGGCTCAGCAGATGGATGCTCCTGGGCAAGAGGCCCACAGGAGGGAGGGCTGATCCTGCAGAAGGCACGGGCTTTCTGTCGGTAAATGAAATGGCCACCATCAGGGGGACCTCAGAGGAGAATAGAAGGAGAAGGACATACTGCTGGCAGCGTGACCACGTCTGCCGCACTCCCCTGGAACTCTGCCCAGATGGTCTGGTGCAGAAGAGCCCCTGCTGAGCCCCTGTCCGGATCTGTGCTTTTAAGCGGATCCAGAACTAAGCTGCCACAGAGGCAGTTTTATTCTGAAAGCCTGTTAGAGACAGATGATAGGTTCGTTAGCTAAGTGCCCCCATTTTCTTCTGATTACAGAGCCCTTTAAAAAAGTGGCTCGCGGCTTTGCATAATGGAAAGGAGGGAGTCGGCCTCGGGGTCACAGGTGTTCATCCTCTCTCTCGGGACCCCGGGTCTCGGCCAACCTGTACAGGATGCGTCCACATCACTTGCAGCAAGGAATGTCTAATTGACTTGTCATGCAATTGGGCGTGAACGAAAGGGAGCATCTCTTCGCATTAGGGCTGAAATAAGCATTTTGTGTCTGCATGCAGGAGGGAGTAATCCACACTTCTCCAACCAGCTTGGAAGAGTTTATTTTTATTTCTTGATGTATTCCTAATTCCACTTCTCTCCCCCTGCCCATATGTGTATGTGTATAAAAACCTCTCCATTGCTCAGCTCAGAGATTACTATGATCTGGGTATTGCTGGGAAAATTGTTTGCATTTTAATTGATTTTTCATTTGCAAACCGTGATGTGAGCTGAAACTCCTTTGAAGCTCCTTTGCAAGGCATATGTCTCTGAATTGTGCAACGGCGTTCTCAGAAACACATGCTTTAGGGAAAACACCAGTCCAAAATCAGTATATTCAGGATATTGTTTGGGAAAATGATGTTTCCATTCGTGAAACAGCGTGCAAAAAATGCTTGTGTTAGGAGAAATGTGCACAAAACTTTGAAATTTCATGCAAACATCTTTAAAAATACGAAAATGAAAGCTGAACTTAAGAATGTTAGTGTGTATTTAAAAACCAGTCCATTTTCCCAAGATAGTTACAAGTTTTGCAACATGCTAGGTTTTCCAGAGGCTCAGGGGTGTGGGGGGTGGGGGGGAGTGTTCTTACCCTGCATGGAGGCTGCAAGTTTAGAGAATCTGCAAGCTGAAATTAAATTTTCCAGTCCCCCTAGGGGTCAGTGCCAACATGTCTAGTCAGGCCTCAGCATCCGGGCTCAAGTAATGCTTGTTGGGGAATGGAGCAATAGAAGCAGCTGCTTAAAGAAGAAAGTGGGGCGTATTTATTTACTCAGTCAGTCCATTAGTTAGCTGCCTTTAAAGACAAGCCTCTTCCCAGAGCTGCTTACAATATAAAAGACCACGTGATTTCCATTTCAGTATAACAAAGTGATAAAACTACGCAGCAGATTTTAAACACTTTTAAAATAAACTTGTAAAATACAATGTAATACTTAGCCGATTCAAAAACTGAGCCAGCCAGCCAAGAAACCTTCAGCAGCAACAACAACAGCAGATCCTTTAAAAAATAGACTAGGCCTTAATAAGTCTCCCCTGCTTATGAATTGATTCTGGAGTTATCCTTAAAGAACTGGACTTCTCCAGCAAGAAGTGAATATGTATGGTGGGATTTCTTAGGCCAACGCTGAATTTCAAGAGCATCCCTCGGGAGGGCCTCTGGTGGCTCAGCACCCGGAGCAGCTGTGCAGATTTGTGACGTCTTGGTTTTAGGTTCCAGTGGAAGTGGATGTCCGTGGAGAAAAGCTGAGGTGAGCGTGAGCCTCGCGGTTTTTGATCTCTCAGGCCTGATCAGAGGAGGGGCTCTAAATCAGTGGTGCACCCTACATTGTGGTCAGTACTAGCCTAGATGGACCAATTGTCTGGCTTCTGATAAGGTGGCCTCGTACCATATGCATCTAACTTAGACAAGTGGTTTAACTCAGTGGTGGAGCGTCCATCTTGCATCTGGAAGTTAAAGGATCAGGGACGGGGGGAGATGAAGAGCCTGGTCTTCTGGATATTCTGATGAGCTGCTTCCAGCCAGACTAGTCCATTCTAAGTAAATTTCCTCTCTTTAGTCCTTCCAGCTGGCTGGGACATACACAGAGAAACATCTTCTTCAGAATGGCTTGTTCTCTTTGCTTTTGCCTACTCTATCCACTGCACTCCAGTCTGGTTATGTGAAAAGTCTTGCTTTGTATAGACCAGCTAAGCCATCTGATCTCAATTCAATACTTGCCTCCACCAAGAGAAAAGATTCAGGTGGCAAATATGCAGAAGGTCTTCTTGGTGGGGGCACCTGACCTCTGGAATGCACCCCCCGGAGGCTCATCTGGACCCTTCTTTATGTGATATCCAAGCATCACATGAAGCTATTTTCATGCACCCAGGCATCTTAAATACCCCTTGGGCTCTGCCTTTTTAGTGTGGGGTTTAATTTGCATCTCTGTTCCTTTCATATTGTCTCAATTATAGAAGGAAACGGTCTTTGGTGCTGTTTTCAACTATTGTGTTTTATATTTTTACATTTTCCTCTGTCTTGATCTATAAGCTGCTCAAATAATAATATTGGATTATTGATTGTTATAATAGTGGAGTATTATAATGCGCTCTGCGTGCCCTTGAAGATGGTCCGGATACTTGAATTGGTTCAGAATAGAGTTGCCAGGATGTCAATGGGGACCGGCCAGTATTCACATACAATGCTGGTCCTCTATCAGTTACACTGGCTACCAACTGAAGTCTGGGCCCAGTTTAAGGGGCTGGTGATGATCTACAAAGCCCTAAACAGCTTGGGTCCGGGATACCTGAAGGAGCGCCTTCTCCCCTATGTGCCCTCCCGCCCCTTGAGATCTGAGGCAGAGGTCCTGCTCCAGAAGCTCCCCCTCCTTGAAGAAGATTAGGTGGAGGCTACCCAGAGGAGGGCCTTCTCTGTGGTGGCACCCCATCTATGGAATTCACTCCCCAGAGAGGTTCATCTGGCACCAATATTATATTCTTTTTGGGATCAGGCGAAACCCGTTTTATTTTCCCATCATTTTAATATTCAATTGATTTTCACTAGGGTTTTCGTATTTCAGTTGTCAGATGCTGTGGAGCTTTGTTTTATTGTAAGCCCTCCCAAGACCCTAGTGGCAGATGGGATAGAAAAGCTTTTAATAAGTCAATAATATTTGTATATAGGAGGCCGTATAAATATCCATCAAATCAATCCAAATCGAGCTGTGAGTGCACTGGTCCTTCATTGCACCACCAGCCCTGGGAGCCCATGCCCAGCCATACACGCCATGGTGCATCTGCTTTCTGGAAATTACCCCCTATTGTATTTTCCCCGGCCAACATTCAATCCCATTGCAATAAGCTGGAGGGGTGAGGAGCAGATCTGCGTGCAAAACTATTCCTCCTTCTGAAAGGTACATCTGATTGCGGGGCAGGACATCCCCTTTGACCCTTGCTGCTGCTGGGAGGGTGAGAGCACTCTGTGCTACATTTTCTGTAAGTGGGCTTTAAAGTGCAATTCCATATTAAGATACAAAACTGAAAAGACTTACCCTCTCAAGAGCACTGAACACCTCCAGACCTGACCTCAGTGGAGAATTTCTGTGCCAGGGGAAATAGAATAATCAGAAATAGAATGTAACTGTGTCTTGTAACCGAAATGGACTTTTTCCTGTTAATGAGAGCACCGCATTAGATATCCCAAGGATGCTTGTGGAATTTGTATGGTCCGCATTTTGAAGTAAAATCCGGCCAGGTTAATGTGGGTGCTGGAATGCAGTTATCCTTCCAGCTTCTAGGGATGGGTGAGAAATTCGTTTGGTTCCTATTTCAATATGAATGTACTCCATTCATACCGCCAAACCTAAACATGAACCAGATTGTCATTTGTTGCCAAAAATTCTGAAAGGTGTAATAAAATGAGTTACAATAGGTTAGAATCACCCCTGCTGATTTCATACTTGATTGGATTGTATGAACCACTTTGCACTCAAAAGTGTACCAAGAATAACATAAAATACGTAGTTGAGCTTTTAATAGGATTGAATGAGAAATTCGTTTCAATTTGCATTTGTCGAAATTCGTTTCAATTCCGTTTTGAGCAGGATTTATCCAGTTCGCATCTTCCAGACCAAACACAGATTCACACAATCTGTAGTCAGAGTACACATTTCCAAGCTTGCTATTTGCAGTCCTGTTTTTATTTATTTATATTTATTTATTTCACACGTTCATGTACCATTGCAATAGCCTTATGGCTCCCTGGACAGTTTACACAGTGTGTGTGTGTCCAACTACGTGGGTACTTTACAAATGCATGATTTTGAAAAAGGCACATACACAAGTTGGAAGAAGATGAAACTGATGGATAAGTTAGGAACAATGTGATTGTTGTTGTTTTATTGTGCTTTGTGTCAACCGTTGGGTGGTATAATAATTAAACAAATGCATTTTTAAAAATACGTATCGTCATAGTAAAAGAGCAAATGGTGCAGTTTGCTATGGATTTGAGTCTGGAGCCTGAGATGGCATTTGTGGAATGCAAGGCCATGTTTTAGCGACACCTTGTCTTCCTGGAAATTCAAGTCTCGTTGCATCACAGCGACATTCATCTGTTCCTGTGGATCACGTTGAGATTTGACATTTGAAGTTTTGGGACCAGTTCCATGTATGTTTGTTTTTTTCAGCTGTGGCACTCTGGGGGGAATCTCAGGGGCTGCTCCTTACCTGTACACATGGCGCTCTTCCGGAGGCTGGTGGTCTCCAGCCACTATCCCCACTAGCTAACATGGCCCCTGGTTGGGAAGTTGTGCTCCAACCATAAGAGGTGGGTCGTCTTCCCCACCCCAAGATAAATGATGCTGTGCAACAGCCTTGCTTTTAGTGGATGCTTTTCTTGATTTCCGAGCCCTGTGAGTCTGCAAAGCATGTGAACTGCTAAATAGAATAAATGAGCTGATCTGTTACGAGGGGCTGTTTTAAGGTGTGCTGCATGTTTTGTGAGGCTTGAAAACAACACCAGAAATCTTGCTGCATTACCTTCAGCCTCTCCCCTGCATTGCTGGATAACTTGGCAGTGGCTGGAAACCGTGTGTTTTCCAGTGGGACATTATTAGCAGTTTTCTCAAGAAAAATACATATTTATAGAGCAACACGGAGAGCAAATAAGACACCACTGGCAGGTGAAGTTAGGGACCACCTAATGGCAGCAAAAAGAGCAAGCTTTAAGAAGGACGCTTTATTAAAAGATTGCATTTCGCCTTTTAATGTAGTAGTTTGACAGAGGTATTTGTGCTGTGCCTGCCGCTCAGTTAGTTGGCAGATTGCAGGCAGATAAGCTGAAAAGGCACAGAAAGAGGAGAAAGCTATTAAAAGGACTGTAAAGAGGGAATATTTAAGGCAAGAAAGCAAACAAGCCATAATCTCAAGAAGGATGGGTGAATGAGCAATGTTAGAGAACTCTAAGATGCTTCGAATGTGGTCTTGCTGTTTGTCTCATGCCTGATGCCTGATTCCAGTTTGTGTTTGCAATTGCTCTTGTTTTGAGAGGCTTGTACAAATCAAATTCTGCCTGAATGGGAAATTTGCACAAAACTCCCAAAATTTGCATAGATGTACAAATATGTGTAAATTCGTTCCTTAGACTAAATCTGGGCTGCTTGGGTCTAGTGACTGGGAATTAGGAACAAAATGAATGGGAGTACTTTTTTGATACTTTGCAAATATTTTTGGCCACCTCTCTTTCAGGTTTCAGATCCACCTGGTCAAAGCCCCCAGATTGGCTGTATAGAGGGGGTTCCTTGTGTCCATTAATTCATCTTCAAGTGCTGCTCTACAGTTAAAATTACTCCAGACAGGGCAGAGAAGTGATGAGTTTAACCCTTAACATGATCGATCGATCGATCGATCGATCTATCTATCTATCTAGAAGATGCTCTGTTCTACAGCTGGGTTGGAATCTCTCAAGAGATCTCCAGCATGCAACAAATATTTGGCAAACTCCTTCCTCCCTACTTGAATTTCACCACTTACAAGCAGGATGGATAATTTGGGGCAGAGAAGTTGGCCCCTCCAATTATCTGAATATTGCAGAAAACAATCAATGCACTTGGTGCTTTACCTTCCAGTCTTCTTAGCCCAGTGTTTCCTTCACCCACCAGAACGAACCCAAATTGCTTCCTTCCATTTTATCTTACCTGAAATTTCCCTGAAGATAATTTTTTGGCAATGTTATCTCCCCACCCAAACACAGCTATGGAGGAATTACACACACACAAATATTTGGAGAACTTTTTACCTCCACAGTTTGCTTCTCAAAAATACAGTGATAAATGGGGGGAGCTCATTTCCACTCTTCCCCAATATTGTAGGGATAGAAGGTGTATTTTGCCACCAGAATAACTTCCCCTGCTGGAGAATGGGTGCTTGGAGGCAACAGCAAGGGGTTTCCCTGTATGTCAATCGCCTTTCCCTATTGGAAGAATGAACTAATTCGTGCAAGCAACCTGCATTTTCCCCAACATTCCAGATGGATGAAAGGGAGAACTTATTCACAAGTTGCACTTAACTATGGAATCCATTTCCAGGAGATGTCTCATGGCCACCCCTTTGGGTGGCTTTAAAAGGAGATTGGACAACTCCGTGGAGGAGAAGACCATCCGTGGCTGCTAGTCCTTGTGGCTGTGTGCTACCCCAGTAACACAGGGAGCGTGCCCATGTACAGTCACCGGGGAACCTGGGCGGGCAGGTGCTGCTGATGGGACCTCCTGGGCAGCTGGACCATCACATGAACGGGACACTGGGTTAGATACAACTCCTCCATGTTCTCCATCCAATTTGCTGCTTCTGCCTCTGCTAGCTCCAGGAGAGGTAATAGCAACAATAGATGAGAGTTTAATTTCAGTTTGGTTTTAATAAGACGTTTCCAAAACGCAGGAAGTTCTTACTATTCAGGACCAAATTAAGTCGAGATGCATGAATGTTGGAGAAACTGAAACAGGGATTTGTTGGGGCTTCCATCACTCTCTCACTGGCTCCTCGTCTTTAACAGTTGCAGGGCAGGCAGGTATCATGCGAACCTTTCCATTGGAGGAACAAGGATGGCTGTCTCTGTTGGTGTGTCTTCCTCCTTCATATTTTTTCCTGGTATCTCAAGTTTGTTTCTCTCCTGAATAGCAACTACACTGGATGTCAATAAAACTTCATCATAAGGGGACTGGAACTAAATCCTCACTCATCTGCACTAACAAGTTCAGGAGGGACTGTTATTCCTAGCATGGAGAGAACCATGAGCACCTGGAAACAAATGGCAGTGCCTCTAGAACGCACTAATACAGCTGAACACACGGTGATAATTCGTAAGAGGTCAGCTAGCAAAGCCCTGGCAAGAGTAGAGGATGTTGGTTTCTATCACACTCCTTTTTTAAAAACTTCTCTTCTACTGCAAATAGCAGAGGTGGGGGGGTGTTGTTAATTTAGTTATTTATTTGCATGGTGGAGGAAGCTTTTTGTTGGGACCACACCCAGCAGGAAAGGGTTAAAATCCCCAGCCTTGCCCTGCAGTGCTAAAACTGGTGCGCCTCTTTTCTCTTCCGCTACTGCCACTTGCTTTGGAACGATACATTAGGTGGCAGATTGTAAACATAGGTAGATTGGAAGCAACTGATCTATGGAATTAGGACTTGGAGCTGGTATTAATTGCATTATTTGGTTGATTGGTTAATATAGTTATTATTGCAGAGTACAAAAGCAGAAGGAAGAAAATGTGAAGACAATTAAAAATACTAGCTGTAACAAATGAACTCTGTTGGCTAAAGCTTTGTTCACTTTCCCAGTAATTATTTTGTTACTTAATCAAGTAAGCACTGAATTAATCGATTGAGGACAACATAATTATTTTTGCATTGCTTGGAAGTCCTAAGAAGAAGTTTGGAAGTCAACGGGTTGTGAATTAGGGCTGTCATTTTTTTCAGTGTTGCACATCTTCCAACTGTTCTTTCTTAAAAACCAGGGACACACCCTAATGATAGCACATATTCATTAAAACTGTGGTTCGTAACATGCATCTGTTTTGAATGTCTTCTTTGCCATATTTGCTAGCATCCCCATTTGGATTCTATAGGAGAGATGGTTGACTTCCTCATGGATCACTTTGGATCCCCAAAGGACCTTCAGAAAAGCAATAGGAGCCATTGGGAAAGCTCCATTTCCTTCTGGTGCCAAAGAGGGGTGGGAGAGAATTACTGAGTGACCTTACCTTTTCCCAAAAGTCACTTGGTTTTGTTTAACAGGGAAGTGGAAAGGGTGGAGTCTAGAGGAGCAAATGACTGCCATGGATAAAGCCAGAGCTGCCAGGGACAAATGTCAAGGAATGAGCAGCCTATGCCAAAAGAATGGGATGACCTCGCGCTTCTCAGGGGAGATCTCCGCAGTGGAAGGGAACTGCCCCTAAGCCAATGGTCTCCGGGAGAAGTGACATCACAGCCTGGAGACCAGAAGATCCCTGGGAGGAGGAGATCTCCTTTGCAAAGGAAGTGGCATCACAGTAAGTGGTTCCTTGTGAGTGGAGACAAGGAGGACTCCTAGAAGAAGCTCCGGATGTGTTTCTGCTTAGTCTTGGCTGGGGTTCTGCAGTCTTTGGTCTGGTCCCAACTGCACAGGAAAAGTCGCTTCTGCTTCTGTACTGTGCCATGCCCTCCAGACTGGGCTACAGCTCCCATCAACCCCAGTCTTTTTGGCCTGTGGTTAGGAATGTTGGAGCTGTGGTCAGCAACAAATGGAAAGCCCCTGTGTTATGGATGCAATCGCGGGAGATTGTGGGATTTCCTTCCTTGGAACAGTTGGACATGTCTCACTTTTCGTTTTCCTTGTCTCAGAGTTGGATTCCATCGAACTCTTGGGCAGTTCATGTAGTTCATATACCTTGAGTTCAGAGCTTCCTTTCATAGCATACCTGCCTGAAACCATAAGGAGAATATCAGGAATAAAACGCACTTTTCCTAGACGTGGCTGCTCATGGCTTCTGAGGTCGGCGTGGTCAATGCAAGGGAAGATTCAAACATGGAGAAGAGCACAGAAATTCCCTCTAGTTCTTTTGTGGATGGATCCAAGAACTACACACTCGCTTGACCCATCTATCATGCGATGGGCATGGGCCCTCTGAATATACCCAAGACTCGCTTTTGGCCTGCCATGCCACTGATTTCCATAGGTCCTAAAATGGGGCTGGAGCAAAGGAACTCATTCCCCCCATAGGAATCAATGCTCGAAAACAAGCACTTGAATGTGAAAGTCCCCGGAAATGTGCTAAAATGCTGTTAACAGAAACTTCAGGCATGGCTGCGAGAACATATGAACACACTTTCAGGAAAGCCTTCCTGGCGGAGAGCCGCCAGCGCTGTCTCCCATCTTCTCTCTCTTAGTAGCAGAGAGCTTTCAAGAAGCAACAGACAACACTTCAACGGTGACTCGAATGAGGAGAATTGTTAAATCCCATGCATGCTTTGTGGATCATCACATCTTGCATTCCATCCTCTCTGCACTGACAGAATTGGATTTGTTTTCGGAGTATATGAGAAATTCATTTCTCCTCTGTGCATGAGCCCAAGTGGATATTGGAATAAGCCCCCAGCAGGAAAGTCAGAAATGAGATGGTCCGCAACTGGGCATGACTTGGACATCCAGTCTGCTCTGGAATCAGCAGGTTGGATTTATAGATATCTGAACCTGGTAGATATCCAAACGCAGAGCCGCGTGACAATGGATCCAATGACCTGGGGAGGTGGTGGGTTCTCCCACACTGGAGGCCTTCAAGATGCAACTGGACAGCCATCTGAGAGGGATGGGCTCATCTGGAGTCCTGCAACAGCAGGGGGTTGGATCTGATGGCCTTCTGGCCTCTTCCAACTCTCCTATTCTATGATTCTCTGAGAATTGAATTAGTAGCAGATTTTTCTCTGACATCCACAGCGATGGCAGAATGAGGAAGTGCATGGGATGTGGGCAGATGTGTAGACAGAGAAGCGGAAGGATAACAGGAGTGGCCAAGTTGGATTTTCAGCCTGAAATGTGACCAATGTCCAACAGATCATAGGTTTAAGTGTCCTGGGAATGCTCAGTAGGAAGTGCTGCAGAGTGAGCTGGGAAGTGACTATGAGAGGTAAACAAATACTTGCCTCGCCAGCTTACTAGCCCTCTCAACTCTTCGGATGCCACGCTGATGGATTTCTCTATTTCCAGCCTATCTCACTGTCTTATTCTGTCCTGTGTTGCATTAATATGCATTGCCAATCTGCTTGAAAAAATATAGTATAGTGTGTATTTTCTCACAAAAGAACTATTTCCGGGGCTACACCAGCATCGAGGCCATCTGCCAAGCGCCTGCACCCCTTGCTTCTCTTGCTCGCCCTTGCAACCTGCTAGTCTGATCAGCTTATTTATGGGCGCAAACAGTGTGAATTTGTATTAAAAAGGGGCAGAATTTCTCAAATGTCCCAAACCTTGAGGAGACGTCTTCTCAGAACGATTTATGGAGGACCTGATATGGGAATATGGAGTAGATCCATGTAAGAGGCTGGATCTAAATGCACCTAAATTTAGTACTGGGGGGAGTCTTGTGTTTATAATACAGACACAAAAGCACGAATTGGACTGGGTAGCGTGGCTCTTTGTATCTCCTCCTGCTTCAATCAGCCTTTGCCCCCCACCCCGCCAGCCCCAGATCAAGCCTGATGGGATTTTATCTCCCCATCCACTTTGATCTTCCTTTGCATCACATGACAGGCACTGGGGAACTTCTTAACGAAGGCTCACGTCTCTTTCTCTGGACCAGCCTTCCCCAACCTGGTGTTCTCCAGATGTTTTGGATTAGAAATCCCATCAGCCCCAGCTAGCTTGTTCAATGATTGAGATGATAGGTGTCTTCATTCAAAACATCTGGAGGGAATCACAAGACGGCTTGCCTCCATTTCCTTTCCTGTCATCTTCCCTCCTTCACTTTCTCTCTGCCGTCTTTTCTGCAGGCTTCGCCAAAGTCACGTGGCTGAGATAAATGAGCTTAATCGGCACAGAAAATTAATCACATTGTCATGCTGGCAGAGGGAGAAGCAGCTGCATGAAATGCCTGGACCCCTGGCTAATTTATCACAGTGGCTCGAGACGGAGCCACTTCCAAATTAACACTTCTCTTGCCGCTCTTTCCAAGTTGGTGGAGCCAGCTGGGGCAAAGAACACACGCAGAGAGTTGGGCAAGAGCCCCTTTCGCTTCCTCCTCCCAGCATTTGGTCTCTTTGGAAAAGAACCCGGGGCAGGACAGCAGGGCTGAATGAGTCTTTATCCTACTTATCCCTCAGCCTGTATGAGGCGAGACGGAGGGAACTGGGTCTTTTCAGCCTGGAGAAGAGGAGACTCGGGGGGGGGGGGAATCTGTTGGTGA
This sequence comes from Varanus komodoensis, assembly GCF_004798865.1. Lineage (NCBI taxonomy): Eukaryota > Metazoa > Chordata > Lepidosauria > Squamata > Varanidae > Varanus > Varanus komodoensis. The sequence goes on from NW_025336308.1 coordinate 170,735, forward strand.
CACACACACACATGTGTGTGTGTGTGTGTGTGTGTCTATGAGGGGGTGTCACACAGAGGTGGATACAGACCTGTTCTCCCCTGCAGAGGAAGGCAGGATATGCTCCAACGGAGCCAAGCTCAGGGAGCCAAGGTTCCATTTGGATGCAAGGAAGCACTTCCTGACAGTGAGGACCCCGAGGGTGTGGGATGGGCTTCCATGGGAGGCGGAGGAGATATTTTGTGTTCTTTCCATGGTGCATCGTCCTGAGCTGCCTCATGGTGATTAGGGGAGCTCACACACACACTCACATGTACAAATGGCCAGACAACCCAAAGATAAAGAACAGTAGCCATTTCCATGGCTTTAATGAAACTGGAGGACAGATTTCAACAAAGCACCAGCACTTTTTCCTTGGAGCAAACAGGGGACCAGCTAGCCAACACGGTTGATGTTGCTACTGCTTGATCTGGCAGAATGCACCTGCCAGGAAAGGAAAGAGAAAAGAAGTTGTACTTCAAGCCCTGCCAAAGGTGAACCAAGATCCTCCCACACTTGGGACATTCAAGAAGAAACTGGGCAGCCCTCTGAGTGGGATGGTGTGACTTGGTGTGCTGCAGGGGGTTGGACTCGATGGCCTTCTTGGCACCTTCCAACTCTACTATTCCATGATTCTATGATTCTTCTCACTCATCCCTGAGTGTAGGACATGGAACAATCAATTGCGACAAGCCAGATTCAGGCTAGACATCAGGAAAAGCTTCCTCATGATCAGAGCCATAGGACAGTGGGACCAGCTGCCTGGAGAGGTGGGGGGCTCTCCCACACTGGAGGCATTCAAGAAGAAACTGGGCAGCCCTCTGAGTGGGATGGTGTGACTTGGTGTCCTGCAACAGCAGGGGGTTGAACCTGATGGCCCCTTCCAACTCTACCATTCCATGAGTCTATGATTCTGTGATCCAGGGGTTGGTCCTGATGACCTTCATGGCCCCTTCCAACTCCACTCTTCTATGATTCTATGATACTTTATCCTCCCTCTAGAGAAATGTGCTGAAATGGAGAATTTCAAGAGGCCATTTCTGCACAGCTCTGTCTAAACTGACAAAGCCCTGTCTGTCTGAAGGACTGGGTAATTTATTGACCACATTCAGACAACATGATATCCCATACTCAAGTGTGGAGGGATAGAAAAGCGACTGATTGGTCCATGGTTAACTCCAAAATTTTGCCCATGGCCTAGCCCAGCTCAAGAGGCATTTGTGTCTTTACCCTGGGAGAATGGATTTCTACAGTCTTCACATCTCTCAGCAAACTTCAAAGAGCTCTGAGTCACAAACCAGCATCTTGCAGTGCATCTGACATCCCGAAGACTTGGATTTTTCTGAGATGTGACAGCATATTGTCAACACTAGCTGTTGTGGAATGGTGAAAACATGTGGGCAAGATTGTTAAGTACAGTCATACTTCAAACAGAATGAAAGGGATCGTTGTGGGAGGCTGCTTGAAAACGGCAGCGCAGTGCATGATATCCCGTTGAGCGCAAAATGCACGCGGAATGTTAAAAAAGAATGAGAGACGACAAACCAAATATTCATTTCAACCCTGGATTCACATCCTTAACACGAGAAGAAGTCATCATCTAAAGGAATTAATAGCAGTTGCCTGATTCACCGACATTGCTAGATCGGTGCATAAGGATTCTCTGCTTTGAACAGTTCCTTAGGCAGAAGGGTGAATTGGTTCAGACTGAGGATTAGATCTCGCAAATCCAGGTTCAGAAGAACAAATCTTGGGAGCTTGTGATATTCATAGTGTGCTATGACCCCTGAATTCATCCCTGGCTTGGATCTTGAACTGGATTGACTGAGATAAGTCCTGCTGTTTCCCAATTCGGGGAAATAATTTGACTTATTCGGAGCTGGAGATGTGTATATTACTGGTCCATTTCCCTTCTATATATTTTTACCCTCCGTTTCATTGCCATTAATTTCCTCCTTGATTTATACACTTGTTTGGAAATCTGCTCAACATAAATGCTTAAAAACATCTTAGTGTGTATTTTGTTGCTTAGAATCCCTATTTAAATATGTATGCTCCCCTTGAAATACTATTAAATGCATATTTTGATATGCTTAAACTCCTGAGAACTGTGTCAAGACATTTGGGAAAGTGCAAAATCCAGTGGATAAAGTCCAATTCACACATTAGTCCAAGACATTATTATTATTATTTTTATTATTATTATAACATTTCTATGCCGCCCCTTGCCGAAGCCTCGGGGCAGCTTACAACACAATAAAATACACTGAAATACCATAGAACATAATAAATTACCATTAAATACAAAAATACAAAAAATACACTGAGTTATGAACATAATAATATAAAATTAAAATTATCAGTATAAAATAAGTAAATAAATAATATAGGAGGAGAAAAGAGAAGGAAGAAGAAAGTTGCCCTGGCCAGATCATATATTTTAACAATTAAATAAATAAGGTTTAAATAAAAAGGTCTTTACCTGGCATACATATGTTGGTCATATTGGACAAAATGAAAACAAAAACAAATAAAAATAAAAAATAAATTCTGATTTGCATAAATTTTCTATCTGAGAATGTACATTTACAGGGGCAAATTTAGAAAAGGTTTCTATAATGATCCCTATAATGATTACTAGTGCTGGTGTAATGATAGTAGTAATTATTATCATGATTATTTTTTATTAATGATGCAATTCTCCTTTAAAAAGAAATGCTTTTCCAAATGATTGGTGTGCCAACTTCAGAATCCTTATGGTAGTTTACACTTCAATTGAATGGCCTTTTAGATCAAAGATGCCTTCAACAGAGGACTGTCCTCTTTAAAGTAGAATACATTCTCACCCAATCATATGATACAAGAATCTTCAAATACCCCATTCCTTGAGCATTTCTGTTCCAAACCAGTCTGAAACTGAGTAGCACCCCCATCATGAGCTGAAACTGTTCAATTCCATCCGTGCTGAGTTGGAGAGTCCTTCAAGTTAGAAATGGCAAAGAAATTTGCTCAGTTCACTTTTTAATGGGAAAGCCCCTAATTCTGCACTCTCTAAAGACAGGTGAAATGAAACTCAATTCTCTTTTGCAATTCTCACTTCCCCACAGTGTTAAGTAGAGTCTCTCCCAGCCCTGCCCAAATTTAGGGGAACGGGCACAAAGAACTCCCACCAAATAGGATAGTGAAAATAACTTTCTATAAAGCTTTATCTTAAGAAAATTGCTTGCAGAATGGATGAGGCAAAACTGCTTGCGAAAATGCATGTATTGGTACAAATGCACAGAAAAATGCATATGAGTTTTCAAGGCCTTGGTTGCTGCTGTTTATTTCTCAGACATCTGGAATCAGCTTTTCCAAGTTAAATGTGAACTTATAGACCATTTTTTCCATTGGTGGAGGGGGGATTTGTGCTAATTTGCAAGAGTGCCTTGGTTACATTAATTAGTACGATAATCCATTAGTTAGCACTAATACACATTGCCAGTTTTTTCTTCAGTACATGCATGCTAGCTTTTCACTTTTGGGAGGGCTTGTACGAAGGTGCATCTAATTGATCAACTTCTTTGCAAGAACAGTGCAATGCTAGTTTAAAAATAATCTGATCTGATCAGGGTGATAAAACAGTGCCTGACATTCCTCGATACCCAGAACAGATTTAACAAAACCTGTATATTCCCACATCCATGTCCATAAAAAGGAAATGTTCTTCTGCGTGACTCATTCGCTGTGTATTTTGGCTCTGAGTAAGAATTGCAGGTTATCTCCAGCCTTTCCATCCTGGCTTTACCTTTCCATCCCGGCATTCCTGTGTTTATCTTCCCTCGCCAATTTGGTCCCAGCTCCACAAGAAGGGTGCAGTCAATAGACAGAGCTGGGGCCTTTGGAGCATGAGAATTGCCCTGCCGCGCATCATGCGGAGGACAGGATGGCAGGTGGCTCTCGGCAAACAGCGCGACTCTCCACCATTAAGAGTGGCTGCAGTCAATCTTGAATGCAAGGAAGCGAAGTTCATAAGAATCAAGATTGATCGTCTGCTTGCAGGCTGCCCACTTGTTACAATTTATAAAGGTAATTATGTGTTAACTAGTATGCACAGTCCTTGCTGTGAAGGTTACGGAAAGGAAAAAGAAAATCCTTACTTGGCTTATTTATTGCCTCTCTGTCAAAGTTTGCTGCAAAGGAAAATAGCCCTAAGATACTTGCAGATCCCCTGGATTCTGGAGTGTGTTTGCCTCTGCCTTAAATTGTAGGATTATGATTAGGGCCGGGCCAAAAGCATCTGCTTTTCTTGTGAAGTTTCAGGCCGATGCTCAAAACGGTGTGAAAAAATTCACAGGAATTCTCTGAAGCATCTGGGCTAATGCCGTCTGCCTTGAGAGAGAGGAGCAGTTGCCTGGAAACAGCGGAGTTGCTTTCCAAGCCTTCCTGCACTAACCTCGGGTGGATTTACGAGCAGAGAATAAAACATGAGCTTCAGGCTTCCTCCGTTATGCTGTCCTCATGCCAAAGCAGATTGGCTGCATGGTGGAACCGCCCCTCCATGCTTGGCCTGAGACCCCTGGTGGGCTGGGCCCTCTGGCAGGGCGGTGGGGAAGCGGCAACGGAGGGAGGGGCTAGCGCTGGAAATGCCTGTATGGATGAGGAGAGACCTGCTCTGAAGGGGGGGCCATTTTTGTTTATTTATTTATTTTCCGGTTTATATCCTGCCTTTTTCCTACAAAGGGCTCAAGGCAGCATACATCATTCTCCTCCTCCATCTTATCCCCACAACAGCAACCCTGTGAGGTAGGTTGGGCTGAGAGTCTGTGAGTGGCCCCAAGTCCTCCAGTTGGCTCCATGGCCGAGTGGGGACTCGAACCCAGATCGCCTGAGTCCCAGTCCCGCGCTCTTCACCACCGCACCACACTGGCTCGCCCCTTTAAATTCCCGTGCACTCCCATTGCTAAGCCCGCAGGCTAACCAGGTATACAGAGCTTGGAAATCCGCAACCGAAGAGCGGTGTATGGATGACTCCCTCGTGCCGCTCCGTAAACAGTGGCAGGTGATTCAGGTCCTCAACTGACAATGCTTTGAGCATCCCTATGCTTTCCTCCTCCACCACGGAGGGTATCCTGAAGTAGGTCACCCAACCACACACAAATTGCAATCTTATAAACCTTACCTAGAAGTTACTCCCATTAAACTAAATGGGGCTTGCTGCTGAACATTCATGCATATGGTAAAAATATAATCCGGGGAAGGAGTACAGGGGAGGCGAAAGTGAAAGAAAGGTTAAGGAAACCGTGGCTTGAAATGCACATAAAATGCTTTTAGCATGCCATTTGCCAATACGTCATCCCCTTTCACCTTCCTTCTTCTCTTGCGATGCACCTGTTTGTTTAATGTGCTGAGTGCATCAATTCCTCGGCACCTGGAAAAGCAGTAGTGAAGTGTGTCTGTGTGTGTGTGTGTGTGAGAGAGAGAGAGAGAGAGAGAGAGAATGAGAGAGAGAGCAAGCAAGCATTTCTGGTTGGGGAGCAGCTTTTCAGTTTGCAGAGTCCTGGGAGCACACTAATTAAAATAGGAGAATAGGGACCACCAAATTAATTTCCACTGAGGTCTCTTGTGGGCCACATTCTCTATCTATGCTTGTTAAATAAACTCTTTCTACATTCCCTCTGTGATATGTCTTTTAGGGTAGATGCAGGTGCTGCTTAACACCTGATGACAAACCCCAGGATTGTGCAGGAAAATCCTACGGTAATAAAAAACACAGAATTGCTGACCTATATAGCAATCACCAAGCAACCTGGTATGACTGAAAAAGATGTACGGAAGTAGCTGATTCCTAAACACCCTTTGGAGACAGCCTCCATCCCAGAAGGGGTCAAATTCTGGAAGAACATCTATAAGATCATGCAAAGAGGTCAGGGGCTGCAAAGCATAATCCTGCCCCCACTGTCCCTGTGTTCAGCCACCATGTGAAGGACAGCTAGCCATCTGCGGGTATTGTCTGGCCTCCTCTTTCATGTGGGTCATTGTAAAGCGCTTCCCGATGTCAGTCGCGTACAGCGGTTCCAGCTGAATCGCACACACATGCATGTCAACATGATGCATGGCAGCAAAATTCACTCCTCTGCACACGCTTCCCAGTTCAACCAACCCAGCATGTCGAAATGTAGGACAGTGGCACTGCTTGTGTTTTATTTGTCCCTGTGTTCACACTGCCCAGAGAACTTTGGTTAATGGGCAGCATAAAAGTGCAATGTCTAAACAAACAGACCATCACACCAGCTGCTGCTAAATGAGTGCCCAGTAGCTGGCCCAACCCTCCAACACCTGCTAAACCGACCCCAAGGGTAGGCAGAAGGTAGATACCAGATGTTCTGGACTTCAGCTCCCATGAGGTATTTCCATCATGAAGAGTTCTCAGGAATGCTGAGAACTGGAGTCAAAAATGTCAGGAGAGAGACCTTCGCCCCCCTCATGCTCGGAATGTGTGGTGCCTTCCCATCCACCCTAAATGGCACCATTGATGGTGATCTTCCAGAAGCACAGCTTCTAAGCATCCCTCAAGTCCCAGGGCCAAGAAAGCAAATGCACCGGACGGACAGGGGTGGCACATCATGAAAGCATTCCTTTGTAGTGGGCATACCCCCTCACTCCAATCTTGGGTATTTTCACATCCTTGTCTCTGCCACATTAGGAAAGACAACACAAAACAAAAAACACCCCCCAAGCCAATCTCCCCCCCCCCCCCAGGTAAGAGTGCCTATTTTCAGCCACTCTGTTACCATCTTCAGCAATTGATGCCAAAGCTCTTGCGCCTTTTAGGATTCGGTATGAAGTTCCTGCAGTGACCTGCATTCTAGAAATTGATTTGTTTAAAACGCTTCTTCTCAGCTGCACACAGATCCCTGTGTTTCTGTTTGTGTGGCGATCTGGCATCTTGCTAATAGTCGCTTGGCTATCCATTGACGGGTTTCTACAGATCTGAAGGGTGGCTAAGCGAAGTGCATGGACTGTGGTTGCAGGATTTGGCCTGAGGGTGTCTGCACTTACCCAGCGGAGGGATCTCCCTTGGTCCGCATTCCTTGGGGGAACCAACCTAATTCACACTTCCTCAACTAGATGCAGATAGAAACACAAGGATCCTTCCCTGCCGTTTTTGTGGTGCAGTTCTGAGTGGGGGCGGCACCCTAGGGCATGTGGTGGACAAAGATGCATGTATTGATGAGATGCTTTAAGAGGCGATAATTATCTGGATTAAAAACAGGATGAAAATACAGATTAATACTACTGCTACTACTGATGCCTATGATCGGGCCAACTGCAGAAGAAAGTGAAGGTGCGTGCATGCAGGGAGGATGCTAAGCCGTGGACCGATGCAGAATTTGGATGGCATAAACTTATTACAGAAATGTGAAGTTGGCAGAGACCAGATTATGGATGGATCTATTTACCTGTACTTCATATTAGGAATGGATGAATCTGTCCAGCTTGATTGTATCCATTGTGAGGCTGATTCTATTCCAGTTCCATGCAAGGGTCTACTTCTCCCACAGAGAATTCTTTTTGTCGAATGTTTGTGCACTTTTGTCAAAACAAGTGCAATCTTGAGTGCTTTTTAAAATGCGTGCATTGTTGTACGCATGGACCGACTGACTAAAGCATCTTGGTAAACAGATGTGTTCACACTTTTGTGCGCATTGTTTCAGTTGTGGACATGTTCTTTTGCAGTTATATTAATTCTTTGGTTACTTGCAGAATTCTTCTTGAGATAAATGGATGGATTGGTGACTGCAAGTTGAATTTGTGTTCATGATCAGTGACAGGACGAGCAAATTGAGTTGTCTCACATTGGAACTGAGAGCACTGAACACCTTTACTCCCACCTCCTCCCTCCCTCCCTCCCTCCCTCACACACACACACACACACACACACACACACAGGGAGGGAGAGGGAGAGAGAGGTTGTGTGTGAGAGAGGTGAAGGTGAAGTGTGAAGAAGCTGATAGAATATCATAAACAAGATAACAGCCCATCTGGCTAGACCAAGCTCCCACAGTTGTCCGGGTTTCCAAGCAGTTGCCAAGAGAAACTCTCAAGCAAGACGTAACAACAACTGCATCCTCTAACCCATTTCCTGCAGCAAAGGGTGCACATGGGCATGCAACTTTTGATGGGAACATATAGCTACCAGAAAATGAATCAGCCCGAATCCTCCAATAAATATGTCAGCTCATATGAAAAACAAAACAATGGCCCACAGACTGGAAAATTTCAATATATATTCCAGTCCCCAAGAAAGACGAGGAAAAAGAATGCAGAAACCAGAGGACCATGGCATTCATCTTCCACACAAGCAAAGTGGTGCTCAAAGTATTGCCAGAAAGGATATTACCCTCTATGGAATGAGAAATGCTGGACGTCCAAACTGAATTCTGAAAAGGGAGTAGCTCTTGAACTCATACAGCAAATAGACATTGGCTACTGGAGCACACCAAAGAATTTCAGAAGATCAGGCTGTGCGAAGCCTTTGACTGAGTGGATCACAAAGAGCTATGGATGGTCCTGAAAGAAATAGGGGTGCTCAGCACTCGCTTGTCCTGCTACATGACACGTATCATGAACAGAAGCTACAGCTAGGATAGAATATGGAGAAACAAAATGGTTTCCCATAGGCAAAGGTGTCAGACAAAGGTGTATTTTATCTCTCTATTTGTTCAATCTCTTTGCAGGATGTATCAGAAGGAAAGCAGGATTAGAATCAGAGGAAGGAGTGAAAATTAGGGGAAGAAATGTCCCTTATTTAAGATATGCAGAAGATGCCATGCCACTGGTGGAAAGCAGCAATGACTTGAAAAACTACCTGCTAAAAATGAAATAAGAAAGTACAAAAGCAGGATTGCGCTGAATATGATGAGAACAAGAATCATGATCACAGGAGTATCACAGAACTTCACTGTTGATAATGAAGAAATCGAAATTGTGAAAGTTGTCACATACCTTGGCTCAGTGATTAATTCAAAGGGAGGCTGCAGCCAAGCAATCTGAAGACCAAGACTTGGAAGAGCAGTAATGGAGGAGCTAGAAAAGATAATCAAATGCAAGGGCATTTTAGTCACAATCATCCCAACTATTGTATTCCTAATCATAACGTATGGGTGTGAAAGCTGGACTGTGAAGAAAGCTGATAGGAAGAAAAATGATGCAGTCCAAACATGGTGCAGGGGAAGAGTTTTGCAAATAACCAGGATGGACAGCAAGACAAACAGGTCTCAGTCAAGCCAGACTTTTGCCTAGAAGCAGCAATGACAAAGCTGAATGAAGCTGTCATACTTTGGACACATGTGAAGGACTTGATGTCAAGGACTTCCTTTTATTTGTCCTGAAACTTCAATCTATCAGTTTCATGGAGTAACCCATTGTGTTCTAGCATTATAATTGGGTGGGGTGGGGGGATATCTCCTTTCCACTTTCTCCCTACCAAATCATTTTGCACACGTGTATCATATCTCCCCATACTCATCTCCTTAATATTTTGTTCTCTAACAGTTCTGCAACCCACTCTTTGATGGGTCCAAGACAAGTCAACACATCTCCTCTCTGGGCACGTGTTTCTATCCCCTAAGGACTCATAGTCTAGAGTTCATCTTAGAACATCCTTTTTCTCTTAATTTTGGACCTCTGTGCAATTGTGTGTCCTTTGGTGGCAGTCTGGATGTATGTTTGCCAGTTTGCGAATCCTTCCCAGCTATTTCATTGGCTGATGAGCTTTGAACTCAGAATAGCTGCTAACATTCTGCTTGGTGAAGGAGAAGTGTCAGTCAGGGGCTTTGGCCAATCGAGGCCAAGAGTTTAGTTGATTTCAGTTGGGAAAAACTGGGCCTAGTGTTGACGGCTGTTGGCATCTGGGGGCCTGGAAGCAGCGAAACCAGCTGGGCAGTGTGTATCGCATACCGACTGGAACTATATTTAACTCCAGGTCTCCTTTATGCCTGTGCATATGTGTGAATCAAGAAGCCGATTCAAGATATTGACTTCAGATTTGTACTTCAGACCCACACACAGTACTCAATACATTCTTTTGCTCATTCATCCCTCTGTCCCCCCCCCCTTTTTTTTTTTTTTTGCAGTTCTTAAGTGCACTGGTTGCCATAGAAACTAGTATTTTTCTGGGATGGGTGAGGCTATGTGACATCTGCAAGGTCAAGGAGACCCGTTTCTTAAGTGGTTGCAAAAAGGCAGTTTATGCATTGGTGTGGATCATAGAGAGAGAATTCCTCACAGGTAAGTCTCTTTAAACATTCAAGGAACACGGTGAATATCTGCTTTTGCAAACTGGTGGCCATTTGACAAAAATGGCAAAGCACTGGAGTGAGATGTTGATATGGACCCTGAAGACAGAGATTGTGTGCAATCACTAGTCTGAGATAATGTTTCAATTCTCGCAAAGGTCGTACGTCATTGGCTTCAAGGTTACTCTTCCTACCTCTGAATTGCAACAAAGGAACTGGTTTTCTTTTTGAAGGAGGAGGAAGAGTGGAATAAGTGAATTCCTGTACCTCATTGTTACAAGCACACAGTAGGATGAAAGACACACCAAAATCTGCAAGATGGAGGTGGATGTTGCAAAGTCTATACATCCCTACGAGCAGCCATCCCACTGGAGTTGGCATGCCAGTTAGGAAAGTCCACAGAAATGGACTTCCCTGATCTCCCAGGGAAGGTCATCCTGACGTATCCAATGGCTTCAGGGGTGGCCTCCTAGGAGGATTGAACCTTTTATATGTATTCTGTAAAGTATAATAATCAGAGGAGGTCTTTCCACCCATCATGTCAGCACCATTGCATGTATAGACGCATCAATAGCACCAAGAATCCTAAAAAGCTGGAACTTGGTGAGCAGCTCAGTGTGCATTTATGCATTGATGAAATGCCATGAGCTCATGAAGTCTGCACGAACGGCCTCATCCATTAGGGAAAATTTCCCTAAGTAGCACATAACATTGGTGTCCAAACAGTCTGAATCCAGAGGAGGGGAAAATTACTTTTCCCCTGTTGTGGGGCAGGCCATCCCATCAGTGGGATATAAGGATATAGGGCTATAGCTAAAGGTGTAGACATAACAGCAGATTGGGTCTACTCAAATGGGATGTGGACGTGTCCAAGTCCGACAGCTCTGTAAAACTGAGAGCTATCCTAACTGGTGCAAAGCAGGGTGTTTTTGCTATTACTAAGTATTTAAAGCTTCATTTTTTGGTCTGTCAAGGATCCATTCCCCTGCAAGATAGCTTAATGATGTTGTAAAAAGCAACAAAGCAATTTTAACCAAAGAATCAAATCGAATCGAAACACTGCAAGAAAGGAAAAGGTCAGAGCAGCTGCATTGATTGCCTGCAAAGGTATCTAGCAGAATATACAGTTATCAAATTATCTCTAACAGCCTCTGAAATAACAACATGTTCGTGCAACGCCCGGAGACATATGGTGAGGGAGCCCCATGACCCCGCTCTGCCCGAGAGTGAGTGGCACAGCATAAGTGCTGCTACGCTGAAGTGGGCAGCACCATCCCCTCTGGTCACATCGCAGATCCTGAGGGGCATAAGGTAGGATCCTCAGAGTGAGCAACCAGGCTAACAGGAGAGGAGGTGGACCGTCGTTGCCTCTGAACGACCTTCCCATAACCAGCCGGATTCAACCTCCTCAGCTCAACACGTAGAGAGGGGGCATCTCATGGGATGCCCAGGGGTGTGGTGCCTTATCAAAGGATCTCTGAGCCACATCTGGACTATTTGGACCTGCCCACCTGGCTCTGCAGCATTCCTGGGATGGCCATCTCCTCCTCTCCCATGCATTCATTCATAGCATTTTGACCCAGTCCTTTACAGAGGTCTCCAGATGGCAATGCAGCAAACAAAAGGCAGCATACGATAAGACATACATCTGATAAAATCCCATACCCTGGAGGGCAGCTCCCAAAGCTGGGGTGCGACCACCAAAAAGGCCCTTCTCTGGATAGCCACTCTTATTCATTTATTTAAAACATTTGTATGCTGCCCAGTTCTGCCACAGCACCTCTGGGCAGCTCACAACACAAGATAAAAACACAACAAAGCATAAAAAAGCATCATATATATGTTAAAAACAACAATAAAATACAGTAAAACATAAGGTCTATAGCAATTAGTTAGTAAAATGTTTTTGAAAAAGGAAGGTCTTTGCCTGGCACCGAAAAGAAAGGAAGGAAGGCACCAGGCGAGTCTCCTTGGGGAGAGCATTCCAGACAGAGGGAGCAGCTGCGGAGAAAGCCCTGCTCCTCACCACCATCCCGCTCATCTCCTTAAGGGATGGCTCACACAGGAGGGTCCCCTGCCTGGATCCCAAAGGCCAGGGAGGCACATGTGGGTGCAGGCGCCCCCTAAGATAACAGGGGCCTGAGCCGTTTCTAACCTCTTTCGAAGAGGGCTCCCAGAGAAGGACCACAGGGAAAGATCTCAAAGTTCAGGCTGGTGTATATGGCAGGAGATTTCCATCAAAGATCCAGGCTCTAAACCATTTAGGGCTTTATATGTCAACTTTAATACCTTAAATCAGGCTCAGACTTCAATCAGTAATGAATGAAGATGACACAGGACTGGCATTATGTGGTCTCATCTGCCAGTCCTACTAAGGATATTTACCAGTATCCTTAATTCTACACCCTTGAAAATGAAAAAGGTAGGTATTTCACCACCACCCCTTTTACTCCTGAGCATCCCTAAATTCTAAATGAGCAGTTGGACTGCCACAGATTCAATCTAACCCTGGACGACCTTCAGTGCACATGCGAACAGAAGCCAAATTTGCACAAACTTGCCCCTGTGCCTTCTTTTTGATTCATGTTATTATGGCACGGACTGTTTAGACACGCTTATCTTGGTCCCCTCAAATCTTGTCAATGGGTCGGCTAGAAATTAAAAAAAGTGAAGTGTAAGCAGCTGTATTTCTGAACTAAACCTGTCAACACCGCTGCCCATCTCTGGGTATAATACACTGTGAGTTAAAAGTGTCACTTCAGGAATTATAAGCAAAGATGTTTTGGCAGTGTCCTTTTTAAATTATTGTAAAAATTAAACTGCTTCCCACACCCAAAGGAGGGAGAACAGCTATTTTTCACAGCAAAATATATATATATATGTCATTGCTCTCTGATGTGTATATACAACCACATTGTATCTACTGCTGTGGGTCCAGAACAAGGAAGGCTAAAAAAAACAGCTTTGAAGAGCCAGGTATCAGAGGGGCGCTCTCTCTCTCTCTCTCTCTCTCTCTCTCTCTCTCTCTCTGTGTGTGTGTGTGTGTGTGTGTGTGTGTGTGTGTGTGTGTGTGTGTACTTGGATATATATATCCTAGAAGCATAAAGCTCAGATAGATATGTGCAATGAGAACTGGGTTTCTGACATAAACCAAGAGCTTAGTGTGTGGCTTATTTATACGACCTACGCTGCAGTACATAAACCAAGCCCCTCTCTCTGTCTCCAGCCATTTTGAAATGTAATTATGTTCATGAAGTGTGACATTGGGAAAGCGGGAGGGGCGGCTTCTTCGCTCACCAAGACCCATGTGGATTTTTTTTCTTTCTTTTTTTCTTCCTTGCTCTCCTTCCATCCCCGCTGGGTGAATAGATGCACTTTCCCATTAAATAAGTGCCATTCGGGATTCTGCTGCTCTTGGAAGGTCTGCAAAGCAAAGATCCTGCTGCAATTCTGCACAGCTTCCCATGCACAAAGCTACTTAGGAAATGGTCTTGTTTGCTGGGCCATTCAGATGGAAATCCAACGTGGTCATGAGTCCGAACGAACTTTGCAGTGGAATTCAGAGAATCGCTGTGAGCTCAGTTTTGTTCTTTTGCATGTCATCAAAGTTATCCAAATTCCACCGCAAAGTTTCCTTCAACGTGAGTCTCCATTGGCTTGTGATCTCGCCCCCCCCCCCCCCCCCCCCCCACACCCCCCCTTATTTCTCGCCACTTTCTCCCACCGTGTGTTTCCGTACATTTTTATAATCCCCCCCCCCCCCCCCCGGCCCATGAAATATGTGTATTTTCATGCACGTATTTACAAACGTATGCATTCTTTGTGGGCATTTTTCAAATGTACCCAAACACTTGGAGGGTGTGTGTGTCTGTGTGTGTGCGTGCGTGTGTGCGTGTGTGTGCGGGGTAGGGGGAATCACACTGCAAGCTGAGAAATAGATGAACTCCAATTGCAGATTGTGTTCAAGCTCGTGTTTGGTCCAGGGAGTGCAAACTAGGCAAAGGCTGATTAAAAAGCCCACTGAGATGCATTTTGCCTGTATTCCAGTGTCAGAGCAAAGCTGCAGGAAACATGTAAACAGGCGTAATAGCAGCTCAGTGGAAAATAGGTGGGTTGGACTGTGATCACACAATTTAAAGGTGGTCCCAGTTTCAAGTTTTTAACATGCATCTCCCATTTTCAATGAATGCTTGAGATACAATTATATATGTTTTTAGTTAACAGTAGTTTGCAGTTTGGCTGTAAGAGGAAGTAATCCAGGGTTTGTGTTGCAATGTATACTTGTCTAGGGAAGGAGCTTCCTCCCACCTTGAATGCCTACAAGCATCTTTTTATATGATTAATATGAACATCAGCAAAATTCCAGTTAAATCATCTTTTCCCCACCCCTTTATGCTCTTTTGGGATGGCTGGGAAGGGGAAGAAATTGGCATGCATATTAACCGAGTTACCCAATACAAACTAAAAGTAATTTTGTGACCAGAAATCTGCACTATTTCTGAGCTTACCGTGCATTCTGCAAAGCAGAACAAAAGTGTTTGACAGCATGAGAATACTGGGGTAGTGTGTACATTTTGAAGGGCCAGCACAATCACATACCTGCATCTCTGTATGGAAAACCAAATGCTTGGATGAAAAGCACAGGTGCTAAAAAGCAAAGAACTGGCCAAGCAAAAAAGCAAGAACCTTGATGAGATGCGGTTGAGCCTGGGGCTGCTCTAACCTTCCCCAAACTTTGGGACGATGGCTACTGGGCTGCAGGAAGTCCCCAACTGATGCTCCTCCTCCTCCTCCTCCTCAGGGGAAACAGTCCAAAGGATCCCTCTTGCAAAAAATGCTCCTTCCAGCAGAGGCCCCGTGTTAAGTGGGATGTGAACATCTGCCACCAAGAGGGGGCTCCACATGGGCCCTCTTCCCCACTGGAGATCCTGAGGCTTGGCTCAATGGAGGACAAAGAAGCCCCCCCCCCCCGGTTCGTTGTCTGAACATGAGAGAGGCAGGCAGCACCAGCGAGTTGCTGTATATTTAAAAGACTCTTTATTGTAAGCGCACACTCGCAATGCAAAATGAACCCGTCTCCTGTTGGGACCAGCTGCCACAATCATCATGTACAGAAGATGTATGCATTTAGTTTTTTGCAGTGATTAATAACAGAAAATGTCATGGCAGGAAACGTTGCTCAATAAAAGCAGGACACATCCATCAAAAAGGGAAAACATCACCAGGAAAGATTCCCTTACCTTTGTCCATCATTATTTTGACCTGCACTTCCCTTTCGGACATCTGGTGTCAAAACATCTGCCTCCAGGCTTCTCTTTACAAATTCTGACCTTCTTAACAGAGGTTTATTTTGTAATTTTGACCCACTTGGGTCTCTCTGATAGAACCCTGAGCCTTGTTGCTTTGGTCATTAGGAAAAAAATATATATTCTTCATCTCTCCATAGATGCGTTGATAGGAAGTACTCTCATGCTAGTTCTCTTGATCCTCTCCTGCTTTGAGGCGCAAAAGAAGCTGCTGTATGCTGAGTCAAACCCATGGTCCATCCAGCCTAGCCTGATCAACACAGACTGGCAGCAGCAGCTCTCTGGCACGAGGTTTTCCAATCCTAACTAGAGAAGCTGGAGATCAAATATGGGACCTTCGAAATGCAAGGCAAGTGCTGTACCCCTGGAGGATATCCTGTCCCCCTTGGGTCAGTCACAGACTCTCAGCTAGCCTACCTCACAGGGTTGTTGGAGAAGAGATTAAGAACAGGGGGAAGAGAATGATGTAAGCCACTCTGAGTTCTTTAATAAAAAGGGAAAAGGTGAGATATAAACCTGATGGATGGATGAATGTCAGCATCTTCTGTAGCCAAGTTCAGGAAAAGAGGAGACTCTTTGATGGGGAATAACCTTGAGGGGACAACCTGTGCTTGCCTCAGATGGGGACCGCTCCTTCCAGCATGTCATTGCATCCCTCGTTTTGAGTAATTGGCCCCTGTGAATGAATGACTGGGAGTTTCTGAGCTCCTGAGAAGTCTGCTCTGATGAGATCATGAGCTGAACATCAGAAGAACCTGCTCCTTGCCCTGTGCTGGTCTTCCAGGGAGCAGCTGTCATGTCTGAAGGGAAGGCATGTGTGATAACACCACCCTTCCTGTAGCTTGGTGTGTGGAGGCCAACCACCTTGTCTTCCGCTAGGTGTGTGTCAGGTATTCCTGTGTGTTTATGAGGGTGCCATTCTCCTTCAGACCGTGTCCACTCAGGGACACATTATACAGAAGTAGCAAATCTGTAAATCTAAAGCTTCTCCCTTGACTTTGAAGTTCCCTTATTTGCAGATATTCTTATCATACTCTGATAAGAATCTTAAAAGCAAAATAGTAGGATACTTTCATATTGCCACATATAATGCCTGAGCAGGAGATAATTATGCCTTTCGTGTTCTGCTCGGTTTGTACTTTCTAAGAAACACATCCCTTCCAAGTTCTGACTGCAGAAGCTCAGATACAAGCAAGCTTTTGGCTCTGATTTATTTTAAAAAATAACTGAACCTGACAGGGTGCTGGAAACTCCGAAAGGGACAGCTGGGATCTTGCTAACTCGGGCACTACAGGGACTGACTTCATAAGGAAGCTCTGGCTCATCATTGGTAGCCCCACATGATGTTCGTTAGGCCATTAGCATGCTACTGTTTACGTATCCCCCCGATGCAATTTCCTGGGGGGCTATCATCTCTATGGATTGATTGACTTAATGATTTATGCCCCGTCTTTTTTCCATGACGGAACTCAAGGTGACATGCACGAAGTTCCCGGTTGGTCAATCCGGGCTGTACAGTTGGACACAAGCCTGCTCCACTTGAGATCTTGCTGTCATCTGGAACCGAGTCCAACTTCCTTCAGCACCTCAGGAAACGGCAAAGCAATCAAGGTGTTAATTAGGGCAAGCGACGGGGTGGTTTGGTGCAGTGTGAGATGGGAGGGAAGCAACGAGGCATTGCAGATTCTGAAAGAACCAATGCTAGTTAAAGCCTCCGTTGAAGTTTTGCTCCTGGCAGGTGAAAGTCTCGTTAATTAGCTTCAGGGATACAGACTTTGGCCCCATTTTGCTGCAAAGACGGGCATTTCATTCCCGAAGCACAGAGTCTTTGCCCGCCATTCCTCCCACCCCTCTTGGAGGATGTCATACTTTTGATCCATCATGGTATAAATTAGGAGCTTGTGGCTGCTTCTTCAGGGAAGTGCACTCCAGTCCAGAACTAGCTGAACCTTCTTCATGCCATCAGAAGAACCATGGACTACCAACATCTCATTCCCATCTGGACTGAGCTTCAGTTTATGAGGCCTTCTCCAAGCTCTTGTCATAGTCAATATATCTACAACGTCATCGGGTTATGGTGAAAAGGAAAAATGAAGAAGTGCTTCAAAGGCCCCTACGGCACCGGCTGCTTCTCCAGAATTGGCTCCTCTGGCATGGAAGAGGTTCTGCCAGAGCTTTTGCAGCCTCTGCAAAGAGCTTCTGCAGAAAAGCAAGAGCCACAAACCAGAAGCATGAGATGTGCTGCCGTTTGTATCATCCCACAGCAAGCGCCGCACTCCCGCCCTGTGCCTACGCGCAGGAGCACAGAGGTCCAGCTCTCAGGCTCACCAGTGTCTGGAGTCTGGCTTCAGGGAACTGTCCTCCTGGTTCATCACCAGAAAATTACAGCAGCTAATTCTGAACAACATTGGCTGCTTTCTAGTAACTGACATTACAAAGTAATTAGAAAACCTTTCAGCCAACTCCATTATTCATTATGCACTACTTGTTACACATTAAAGCTATGATTATGCACTGTGCTTGTAATTGCAGTAGTTACTTGGATGCTGGACACTGGTTTTCTCTCATCAGGATTAATCCTAAGGTTTCTTTCTTTGGACAGCTTCTGAAGCCTTCATATCAGGATTTCCCTCCCGCATTCCCCATGCAAACCATTTCTGGGTATTTGTTGAAGAGAAGTGCAAGATATGAATCTGGCAATTAGGAATATGATTAGATGCCGTTCCTGTGATTACAGCGGCACCCCCCACACATCGCCATAATTAGTATGATTTCCATGGTGGCCATTTTCATACAAGAATCGTCGTACTCGTTCCACTCAGTTGCGGAGTTCACTCCCAACATGGTGAGCTGTGCCCCTGAAAGAGAGTTTCCCCCAGAAGAAATGGAAGACCAGTTGGGTGACATGGGGAGCTGGCCCAGCTCGTGTCCTTCAGGTGTGTTTCTGAGATGACTTACTACAGTGGTCTTACCTGCAGACTTACCTGCCAGTGGGATTGCTTTCCCAGTTCACAACTCTACTGAGTAAAAGGCATAAAACAAAGAGAAATAGCAAGAGAACTGTGAAACACAACCTGGGCTTACAACAGCCTATATATCTTTACCTAGGAGTAAGGATGTATGAGAATTTACTATCTCTTTCAAAAATATCTGCAGATACCCTATTTGAAGCTCTGACCAAAAGCACATGTCCCCTGAAAATAGTGAATTGTGGAACATTTGCTTGCATTTATCTCCTTCCCAATTCTCAGTCTGGTTTGTACACTTTCCCTGGTTTGTACGAGTTTCCTCCATGTATGACTTAGTCTGTCAAGGAAAGCAGCATGGATTGGGGGATTTAAGCACACTGGGAGAAACTTGCCCACAGTTCTTACTTCCTCACTGTCAGAGCAATGATCGGAAAGTTGGTGCCAGAGGACCTTGGCTAGGCAGACCATTTCTACAGAAGGGGGTCACCAACAAGAAGACCCTCACCCTTGTTGACCCTGTATGGATCTCCCTCATTGGAGGTTGCCAGAGTGTAGGACATGGAATACTCAATTCAAGATGGACATCAGGAAAAGCTTTCTCACTGTCAGAGCAATACAACAGTGGAACCAGCTGCCTGGAGAGGTGCTGGGCTCTCCCACATCGAAAACATTCAAGAAGAACCTGGACAGCCACCTGAGTGGGATGGTGTGACTTGGTGTCCTGCAACAACAGAGGTTGGACCTGATGGCCTTCTTGGCCCCTTCCAACCCTACTATTCTGTGAATCAACTGCAGGTCAATGTACACGTGTTCCCCATGCACACAAAGTGATCACAAACACAGGCATGGAGGAGACAACCTAGCACCCTTGGATACTGGCACTCATCCCTACCTGGCAGGAAGACCTACAGAGCCCAATGTGGCTTACTTCTGTGTCACCACAGAGAAGTTTGCACTGTCTGTTCTGGCTGAAGACCATGGCTTGCTTCCTTCTTTAGTCTGGAACAGATCAGTTGGGTAGGAGTGTCTTCAGTCAAGCTATTGCATTAAGTGCATTTCAAGTAAAAGCTGCTCCATGCTCTGCTTCCATGCTCAGACCTTCCATTGCACAGGAAAACAAGCATGTCCTCGGCAATTTATGGCTTTTCCCACCAATTAGGGTGGGACAGTGCTGGTTTCTTAGCAATGGCTCTTCCTTCCCTGTAAGGAGAGCTGCGTGCAGCTTCTGACAAGAAAAGGAAAACAAGGGTAGGGAAGGAGGCAGAGCTTCTTGCAAGTGAGCATGTGGGCTCAGTGGCAGAGAGATCACCTTTGCAAATACTGCTCTGAGCATGCCAGGGAACAAAACTCCTAATTCTATCTCTAATTGCTGTTTATTTCCTCTGCAAAGTATTAGGATAATTAGCACATTCCCAATTAAAGGGGGGAAAGATAGGCAGAGAAAACAGGTAGCTGAGCCAAGCAGGTTTGTGTTGAAGAAGGGAAGAGAGAGGTGCTAATTTTGCAGGGTTGGCATTATAGTCATATTGGCATTGCTGTATCCTGGTCCTGTTGGGAAAAGAATTTGGAATGTACCTATTTGTGGGGCCCTGGGAGGTTTCCTGGGGGGCTGGATAAAACAGGGGTCTTTCTGTTCCTCCCCCTCCCCCTTCCCTCAGCTTCTCCAGGGATAAGTCCAAATACATCTGGAAATGTTTGCCTTATACCCATCCCTATTTCCCGAGGAGCTTTCCTTGGTTTTGCTTTCTCCTGATCGATCATACACTTAGTGGCAACCAGGGCTTGTTCCAAATAATGTGTAGAATGGCCATAGTTGGGTCATGTTTGGAGTCCATGGCCACAACCTGCCATTATGTCTACTAGCTTTGGTGGGTTTAAAGACGGAGTAGACAAACAGCAAGTCCATCAGCAGCTGTGGGCTTTCTCACAACAGAGAGGAGAGACCATGGCATACCAGTGTCGAGAATAAACCAGAGGAAAGATCCCCAAATTCTTCCCTGCCCTTCCTCTTCCTTCCGTGTCCGATCTCCATGCCGTGTGAATTCCTTTGGTTTCTTCTCTTGTCCTCTAACCTCCGGGAAAGTGGGATATAACTTAGGTAGAGGGAGACACTAGCAATTTATCTCCACCGAGCCGGAGTGCACCCCCCCTTGCCTGAAGGCAAGAGTACTGCACGTCACTTGCCGCTGTGATAAAAATATGAGTACCGAAGATTTGTCCCCTAAGACCTCTCCCCAGCCAGCTATAATGAAAAGACTCAGAAACAAGTCTCTGCCACGCTCTTTATTCCATCTGCACTCTGCACCAAAGGACCAGCCTTATTTTTCCATCAAGTATTCCTCTCTTGCCCTGCCTTTCAGTCCATGCTTTGCATGAAAGCCCTGTTGTACATAGAGCTTCCCATCAGAAGGTTTGTGCAGTTCTACCCAGGTGTGCAGCGTGATCTCAAGAAACAGTATATAACTGGAAAGATAAAACAAAACCAAAAATGAACTGCTGTTCGCAGCAAGGATGTATCAGGTGCTCAATTTGGGGGTCTTCATGTCACTCCATGAGATTCCAAACTGGAGATTCCAAACTATTGGCCCATAGCAACCCACCACTTCTGGGAGTTTCCGTCTCCCAGGTCTTTTGCAAAGCTAATGGGTCCTTATTGGCCATTCAAGATGAGGCCACTCCAAAATACTTCCCATTACAATATATTATTGCTGTGGTATTTGTTTTATTCTACTCATTTTTTTGTAAGCCATCCTGAGATGCTTGTAGTGGACAGGTTAGAAAAGTTTTTAATAAATAAAATAATAAGTAAATAAATTATTTTGGGGGGAGAAATAAATAATAATAAATAAATTTTCCCCCAGCTGTTTGGATAACAGCAAAGCCACTTGGGCATACCAAGACCTTCTCTGTGAGGTTCCTTCAAGCTGGAGCATTGACTAACCTCTTTTCTGGGGGCTGAATCCCTACCCATGGTCCAGGTGGAGTCAGAGAGTGGGACCCTTGTCACCATGGAACCCCAGCTCTGGAATACATGGGCAGTGGAACTTTTTGCCAGCCTGACTCATGATTGGCCAGTTCCTTTGCTTGTGAAGAAGACACTACGGCTGGGGGAACCAGGGTGGCTCAACTTCATCTGGTGCTCTCAATTCCATTTTGAAACTCAGTCTACCCTTCTCCAAATTTTATTTGTGATCTTTCTTTCCTTTGAAAATGAAATCTAGGCATGTCTCTGCATATTTTTACTTCTCCTGTCCCTGCACAACCCATAAAATATGCATTTTTCTAGTGTGCGTTTGCAGGTTTGGCAATGGGTGGACTTTTCTGGAAAAATACCATCTGTGTGCATCAGGGGCTGCAGGCAAGGCGGTTCTCATGCTTAGAGAACTAAGCAAAATGCTCACACACCCCTAGCAAAGGGAGGCCACCCCTTGGCCTGCAGAAGCAAGTGAGCCCAGGGCTGGGACTATTATGGGGTGCACAGGGGGGCATATTCTCCGCATGCAGCGTGTCCCAGAGAGACTCTCTGACATGTCCACACGACAGGCCTCAGCTGTCCGTGGAAGGAGGAGCCCCAGCTAAGCCTCCTGGGAGGAGGAACCGGCAGATCCGTGGCGCCTCCGCTGCTCCAAGTCCGGCGGGGGCAGCTGCACTTGCCACTTGTAGAGTGGGCCACGATTTGCGTGTAGTGGACGGTGAGGATACTGATTCAGGGAAATCCGTACAAATGCCAGGTGCCATCTGCAGCAGTCATAGCCTGCTAGCAAGGCAGAGGGCCACTTGGGGCCAGCACTGCCTTGAGGGGCTGCAAGCCAGAGCAGGGAGCTGGACCAGCCTGCCGGAATCTGATCCCCCAGCTGGAGTGCTGGCACGGCCCTAGCTGGGCCGGTGGGCGGACTCAGGAAGGGCACGCCGAGCATCCCCGTCGGCTGGCCTCCCTTTCCCTCCATCCCTCCAGCGCCTGCCATCAGTTCCAGCCCGGAGCAGCCAGGACGTCTGGGTGCCGATCAGCCAGCTGCCTCTGTGCTCCTCACTTGCCCCGTTTACCTCTGCTATATTTACATGTCTGTTTTATGATTTCAATTTTTAATGCCTCTGCTCTTTGAAGACGCTTAATGCTTTGGAGTGGAACATTTTCTTCCAAGTCCTGAATGCAGATCGAGGGCAGAGCAATAAATCAACTAATAACTGGAACCTCATTTTCTGCTCCTGTAGCCAAGAGTTAACCCTGTCCCAGCTGTCCTGATTCACATGGGCAGAGTCCGGTAGCCAGAATGGATCCTAGAATGCATGGCCAGGAAGCTGGGAGAGGCCCTAGGGGGAACCGGCCCCTGCCACACATACAGAGTTGCTCCCAAAAAGCATGGCCCTGGACATCATTCCCCCCTCTACTCTCCTAGCTCCATCATCGTTGTCCCCTAGGCCACATCACTGGCATCAGAGAGAAACCAGGAATATGCACCACTACATCTTGCCGTTGTACATTATTTCATAATAATTTGCAAGGAAGAAGAGTGGAAGCTTGAGCTGGGTCAGACCCTCTTTATGGCAGCCCCCTGTTGTTGTTGCCGGTGCTTCTGGCATGTCCACATCTCCTTGTAATGAAGGAGGGCATGGCGAGGGTTAGCAAAAGCACCTGGAGCTGGAGATATCAGAGACCGGAGCTGTAATGAGTCTGGCATTAATGAGACCATTTGCAAATAGGCAGAGCGATGGAATGCCTGTTTCCTTAGAGATAAGCTGTGGTGCAACGGGACTGGATCATGGAGATATTTGCATGACACCTGGCTGATAAAATTACTCCTACTTAAGCTGACTTGGATGCCATCCTTGGTAGAGTGAAGAAACTTTGGCCTCTGCTTATCTGGTGGCGGTGGATACTTTCCCATTCATACAGCCTGAGGATGTGGGCTAGATCCTTGGAGGATCACCATGTGTTCCTGGCTTATCAAAGCGACTGGGAGGGTGGAAGTGTGTGTAAAGCTAGGAGGGGATGCCTCTTTATTCAGTTCTTGGACACACTGCTGAAGCATATGATGCCTTCTCTGCCCCAGGGGTTTCTGAATTCAGGAAAGCCAAGCGAGTTTGCCATCTCTGGCAGAAATAGCTCTGTTTGCTATTTCCCTGTGTGCCAGACCCTCACACTTCCTGGTTCATAGAAGGAGCTGTAAACACGTCTTAATGGCAAGGGGTGCTTCAGTCTTGTCTAAAAGATATAGGGATGTGTCCAACTTTGTCTACACCAGGAAAATATGGCTTTGCTGGACCTCTTGGTGGCTTTTGATACCTACAACCATGGCATCCTTCTGAGTGTCTGAGATGCAACTGGGAGGCACTGGTACCCTGGGGCTCAGATCCTTCTTGGAGGGGTAATTTCAGGAGGTGTTGGTGTGCCATTCCTGTGGGAAGCCTGTGGTGGAGCCCATTGCTATCAATCTGCACAACTGAAACAATTACACAAAGCTATTTGGAGTGGGGTCTTGACGAGCATAAATTCCAGGGTCTAAAATTACCTAGCGGCACCACTGATTCTGATGGGGGGGGCTTATTTACCCCCCACCCCTGTGCTTCCAAGCAAAGCATGCTTCCAAAGCCAATCCTCCACAGCTGTGAGGAGCTTGTGGAAAGCCAGTGCTTTATTCTTGGTCTCTTCAGAACTTCCGACTCCTCTCGGGTTGTCCTCTTTTCCTTGCTCAAACTGGATTCAAGTTCATCAATTGCTCTGCTCATCTCATTTGCAGTAACTGCCCATTTTTTCAGTCATACAAGTTCTGGAGGCTAATACCTCTCCTTTCCCTTGACCTTCTATTTTTTACCTGTTTTTCTTCAATGTTCCCCGATTCTCATGGTTGCAGCCATTCCTGAAATTCTCATTATTTCTGGGTAAGCTTGCAAGTGTCTGAAGCCAAGTGCTGTAGGCCATGCTATGTTTTCAGCTTCATTACCACTCCAAATGGGGATTTTCTGTCTAAAATATATTTCCTACAAACCTGTGAGTTCAGAGGTGCCTCAGGGCAAGGCATTGGAGGAGAAGTCCAGGGCTATATTCAGCAAATGGAGCACAAGTTCTGGCTCACCCAATTTTATGTAAGTGAAGTAATTCCCATTACCATGCAAAGAGGAATTCTGCCACCCAGTCTGGCATCTAAACCAAGACACAGTTAGGCGGCCAGGCTGTGCACATACAACTATTTGTGTTCCAGTTGCAGTCGCAACCCAAGGAAACCACAAACCTTTTGTCTTGACTCAAGAGCACAAATCACCCAGAACAAATCTCTGAGCAAGTGCAGAGCAGTTTGCTGAACAAATCTAAGTATGCAGCTTATGAGCATCCCTGGGCCCCACCCCTTTGGGAGGGGCCTTCTGAAGGTGAGAACTCCTCCTCACTGTGCACCAGTCCTCGAATTGGGCCACCCTCTTCTGCTAGTGCTGCATCATGGGGTCAGGAGCCAGGGCTGCCCAGCCTGTGTCTCAGAGTCCTCTTCCACCAGACGTATGTCTGGATCATTCCCAGGAGCTGCCTCCCCCGCTGAGGCATTTGGCCTTGAGTTAAGCACAACTGCCTGCCTCATCTCAGTTTTTCAGCATAGCCCATCCTCCCCAACTCCCCTTTGATCCGCTTCACATTCCAATTCCAGTTCTTCTGAAACCCGGCCAGCGGTCCTCGAGGTCGAGTCACCCTTCTCACTCCCAACATTTGCTCTCCAGGGTCTGAGACTGGGTTGCAAGTTAGGATATCATGCAGACTGGCACCCTCTGGATGTGTTGTACTACAACTCCCAACATCCTCCAGCCAACAAGGTAGAACTTCTGCAAAGGCTCTCCTTTCTGTTCTAGGGTGCCATTTTTCTGTTGTCGCTTTCCTCCCCAAGAAGCATCTTCCTCCTGTTGTGCATTGGTAGCATGTAAAGAGGGAAGTGAGATGCTGCGATCAGCTAAGGATATTGTCAGTCTTGGTATGGCAGCCAGAGGGTTTCTGTGGCCACCCACCTCCAGTTGCTTTCTCTGATGACGCCACCTAGCGGGTCCAGCGAGATCTGCTAATGCCCAACGGGGCTTCCAGAAAAAGAGAAGGGGTGCAAAGTTCATTTTTCTTGCACATCCGTCCATTAAGCAATTAGACTTGTCAGGAGTAAAGTTGCAGGGAGCTGCGGCGTACCCTCGGTGCACTCAGAAACAGCATGGGCATACATACAGAGAGCACCTGGAAATCTAATAATGCCAGAAATGTACAGCTGACCTAGCAAAGGCTTTGGGCTAGCTTCTGACGGCGCTGCTTTTCCATCTTACATGTTAAAAGATTTGTCAAAAGGTCTCATGCCAACATTTTCAGTTCCAAAGTGGTGTTTGCTCAATGGGCAACATCTGTCCTTCTCTTTCCTTTCCCAGCTGTTTGCAGACAGCTTCCTGGGCGCCATTCCCCTTGCCTTTGAAATGGATGTTTTCTCCCCAGAAAAGGTCCCAGCCAATCAAGGAGCACAGTAATTCACAGAAACCCTGATGAACTCCCTGATACACACATACATGCATGCACAGAGAGAGAGATTGTGTGACAGATTCACTTGTAAAAGCACCTGCAGCAAGAAAGTTTCCCCACCACCTGCATCTTCCAAAGATGCATAAAAGAAATCCCCTGAGCATAATGACTGTACAATGTAAGGCTTCTCCGTGCTGGAAGAGACCTGGGCCAGTCAGGGTTTCTCTTTGCACAGAATAAACGGGGCACCGTTCATTCCTCCTGCCATGGAAATGTGCACATTGCACGGAAGCTTTTCCAAATGCATGGAAGCTTTTCCTCCCTAGGGGCCAAAGATCGGGGCTCGGTCACAGCCTGTGAGGATGGCAGGGTGTGGGGGGCTAGCCTTCGTGGCCCTAGGGACCCCTTGCTGCTGCTTCTCAGAAGGGTTAGTGCAATTTGCCCTGTAGTCCATGTGATAATGTTATCATGCTGCATAGCCAATCAGCCTTTTTTCTCCTGCCTTGATTTCCATGCTGGATCACCACATTCCACAGTCCCTGAAAAGTCAGCGAAAGTGGGCGCTTCTCACAATTGGTGACAACTTTCACAGGAGAGCCAAAAAAGCTCAAGGAAAGCACAATCAGGGATTTGCGGGATGCCTGAATTTGAACTGTGGGGTGTGTAATGCATGTAGTGTGATCCTATGTAAACGGGCACATGGTCCACGGAGGAACTGCATCTCAATCCTTACCGATTTTGCAAGCAAGAGCACTATTCTCACAATCCTCTCATGATTTCCCAGACTTGCATTTGTGTCTGAACATGCATACTCATATTCTTTTCAGTGTCAGGCAAAGCCCTTTTTATTTTCCCGCTATATTAATGTTTAATTGATTTTTACTGGAGTTTTAGTATATCAATTGTCGGATGCTGTGGTGTTTGTTTTTTTCCACTCATTTTTTGTACGCCGTCCCAAGACATTTGTAGAGGACAGGTTAGAAAAGCTTTTAATAAAGAAAGAAAGAAAGATTTGGGTTTTTTAAAATGTGGGTTTTGTATAAGATTGCAAATTCGGGATCTTTGCAAAAATTTCTTTTAAAAAGCATTCCTGCTGACATTCATGTTTGGCATTGCAGACATGACATGTTCACATAAATTTGGGAGAGAAACTGAATTCTCCTACATCCCTGTGGTCGAAAAATGCCAGAAAGCACATCTGGCTATTATGCTGACTTAGGTTTTAGCAGTATTACCATTTCAGGAGCTGCTTTCTCTCTGTGTGTGTGTGTGTGTGTGTGTGTGAGTGTGTGTGGTGCACTAAGAAGACATTAAGGAAGTGCTGAGGCTTTATTAAACGGTCCCTGAGACAGGCGTAGGTTCTCCTGATACTTTGGGGCTGTACAAAAATACCAGGCTGCAGAATAATAATGGGAGACTGCTGTTACAATTTGCTGTTTAATGGCTCTCTTAAAACTGGATTTTGTGTTTGCATGACAGGGTGATTGGAGGCATATAAATACTGCTGGATTGATCCAGGCAAATGAAGGAGGCCCGATGCATTGAGACACCAGCTGCGGCATTTCACTGTTCTTTCCATGTCACACTGCAAAACAGGTGGCCGCGTCCTGTTCAGAGGCTGGGGGCCCTTGAGTCTCCCTTCTGAGAATGCCTCCTAATGAGCAGAAAAGGTTCTGCTGGGCACCCTGGACTATATGTGTGCCTGGCTGGATCTGAAGTTGTGACAACCCAGGTTCAGGCTAGATATCAGGAAAAGCTTCCTTGCTGTCAGAGCTATATGACAGTGGAACCCATTGCCTGCAGAGGTGGGGGGCTCTCCCACAATGGGAACATTCAAGAAGAAACTGGGCAGCCCTCTGAGTGGGATGGTGTATCGTGGCGTCCTGCAACAGCAGGGGGTGGACCTGATGGCCTTCATGGCCCCTTCCAACTCTACTATTCTATAATTCTAGGAATCTGTGAAACTCCCCCACCAAGCACTGCCCCAAACATGGTGACTCCCCATGCTGAATTTGGTCACCCTAGCAGGTCCCTGTGACCACAGAAAGCGGTTGATGCCCGCAAGATCCAAGCCTCATTCCTCCAGAGGGCCCAGTTCAAACTTGGAGAAGTTCCTGTGGGTGGTGGCGGTGAGGGGGGATTTCAGTGACACATGGGGCTGAAATTAAAAGGGGATGGAGCAAAGGGGGGTTTCGCCAAAATACCAAAACGAGACCAGCATAGTTTAGCCTAGAACTCTTACAGCCAGTAACTAAAGCTTACGTGAAATTGGGGGTTGAGTTTCAACATCCCTGAAACAGAGGTTACCCGTTGGGCAAGCCTGACCTAGTCTGCGTACTGACATGAAGCAAGAAAGTCTGACTCTCTTATCAATCCATTGCATACATTACACCAATCTCCGTCCCTGGGTCTCAAGAAGATAGTATACATGGGAGAACCAAAGCAGCCCTGTCTAAGCGACACTCCGACTCAGACCCACATAACTTCCCAAAGGTAACGGATCCATGGGCCTTCTGACCATCACAGCACATGGGTCACTCCCAGGCATCTCGCTGGTGAGACAAGGCAGCCTCGCTTCAGACGAGGCACAGGCGGCTCTTTTAAAATCTGTTCTGTCCTCATGGCAGTTTGTCATGGGCCTTTCCTTCCATTTGCTGTTCATTGATGGCATTGCCTTTTTTGTGGGTGTGCAAGAACTGAGCTCTAGACTGAAAATACATCTTTGCACTAATGCACACTTGTGCAAGACTCTTTTGAATATCCCAGGCATTGGGAAGCCAGTATGTTGTCGAAGGCTGGTGTAGACAATACTGAGCATGATGGATGAAAATGTTGACTTGGTATAATGCAGCACACAGATCTGGATTGCAAATATTCTGCTCTCTGGGTGGAAGCGAGGCGAAGCAAGCCAAGCCAAGCCAAGCAAAATCACAACAAGTACTGGAACTCTGGGAAATACAGTTTTCCCATGGTAGCTGGTTCTTAATATGGATGTCAGCTGTGGTGGTTGAGCATTATGGAAAGCTTCTTCAAAGCTCAGCATGAAATGTGGAGTAGATACTGAGTCCCACTATTATTGGTCTCTCCAGCCTCCACTGGACGTCGGGTGATTTGGAAACTACATACCTCAGGGCTTCCTGCACCTGTGAGCAATCCTGCTCAACTCAACAGGGACTCAGACAAGAGGTCTGAGTAAACATACAGAGACATGGTCTGGGAAGTTCTCAGCAGCTCATGGAGGACAAGCAGAGCAAGCTCACTCGGAACTCTCCCAGAGTCCAACTTTCTCAGAGCAGCATAAGTGAAGGGGGGGGGCAGCAAACCCTCCATCCTCCAGCACACTTGGGTGAACTCCAATGGGTTGCACAGCGTTTCTCCATAATTATTATGTGGAAATGCGGTAATGCTTTCCAGGCCCACACACAAATGCTTAATAACCCAGCGCAGCATTTTCCTGTTCATTAAATGCCACTGTCAGGAGGAGGAGGAGGAAGAGGAGGAGGAGGAGGCAGCAGCAGCAGCAGCAGCTTGCTTTCTTTGATTTCCCTTCCTTTCCCATCCTTTCCATAAACCCTCCCCAGCAAAATTAGCCGAGCTGCTTGTGATTCCTTTCCCTGTGCACACTTAAATGCCAGCCCAAAGAGATGCAAGCCGCTAGTCCTCATTGGAGGCAAGCTGACACCCACTGGACCCTTCAGACATCTTCTTTGGAGGTCTGATTTCAAGATCATGAGCCCACATGGGAAAGTACTTCCCTGATGCAGGTCTACTGTGTGGCTGTTATCCTATTTATGCCTTAGTGGGGAAGATGGACCCATGGGCTGAAACCGCATGGGCATGGGCCATGGGGATAGGCTGAAATTCAGTGGCGACACACGTGCTTTGCACATGAGAGGTCACTGGTTGGATTCCTGGCTTCTCCAGCAGGATGCATCTCATGCAATAAAGCTGAGCGTTCCTCACAGTTCTGCTCAGAACTTGCCCAGATTCAGGCTGGACATCAGGAAAAGATTCCTCACTGTCAGAGCAATACGACAGTGGGACCAGCTGCCTGGAGAGGTGGGGGGCTCTCCCACACTGGAGACATTCAGAAAGAACCTGGACAGCCATCTGAGTGGGAGGGTGTGGCTTGGTGTCCTGCAACAGCAGGGGGTTGGACCTGATGGCCTTCATGTCCCCTTCCAACTCTACCATCCCATGATTCTGTGATCCAGGGGCTGGACCCGATGGCCTTCATGGCCCCTTCCAACTCTACCATTCCATGATTCTGTGATCCAGGGGCTGGACCCGATGGGCTTCATGGCCCCTTCCAACTCTACCATCCCATGATTCTGTGATCCAGGGGCTGGACCCGATGGCCTTCATGGCCCCTTCCAACTCTACTCGTCTATGGTTCTGAGTCTAGGGTGCAAGTTGGCTATGCTTTTCTTTGCTGCCCCGACATCTCTGTGTGCAAACACTCCTTCACCATCACGCATCAACATGTTCTCTTCCTTTCTCTCGGGAGAAGAGTCCACTCATGCGGGTTAACCCCAGTCATGACTTACTCAAGGAACAGATGCCCAGAGACATCAAGTAGGATTAACTCTGTGAAAAAGGTGAGGAGGAGGCAGGCCTGACCACAACCCAGGCTGCGGGAAACATGGAGCGGGACGCTTAATTTTCCTGCTGTGACCCCTGCTGTGTCTGCCTTTACAATACTCTGCAGCGCCTTTGGCAGAGCACAAATTATAATGTACACAAAAACAAAGAGGGGGAGAAGAAGAACCGACTGCCAATTGCAAAGATATTTTAAATGGAGACATGAAAGTCTCTTGCTCTTTTCAGGAACGTTCTGGTCATTAACGATAAAATGCCTTGCGCTGATATCATGCGGGGGTGTTTCTCCAGATGCTGGGAACTTCAGCTCCCAGAAGGATCCTGCCAGCATGGCCAACAGCCAGGAATGCTGGGAGTTCAGTCCTCCTTGGCTTGAGTCCCCTACCAGATGCCAAACAGCTTTACCAACAACCTGCAGCGATCAGCAAGACAGAACATGGCTTCATGTAGCCCAGCCCTTGTCTTCCGCACTCCGTCCAGTAATGGCTTTTCAGAATTTCAGGGAAAGGCATAGATTTACCAGCCCGTCCATTCAACTAACTGGAGATGCCAGGAGCTGCCAGTAAAATCTGGAAACTTTCGCAGGGGTAGCCGGAAGATACCACTTCCTGTGAAGTGCTAAACCAGGCCTGCTTCAGGGTAAATGAAGACACTGGCAGGACTTGACCTAGACAGAAGAAGACAACAGAAGATGGAGACTGATCTGGGAAAGGAGCAAGCGAGCTTTTTGGAAGAAGCAGAAAACTGTAGTTGATTACGAATGGGAAATTTCTAATTTCCTTCCTTCTCACATCCAGGGAGGGAGGGAAGAAGGGAGGGAGGGGAGTGTGTTGATTGAAGGCTCGCCTTCTCATTATTCTTAACCATGCTGGAGGATTACATCTGAATTCTGCCTTTGAATTTGGAACTCAGAGAGGGTATTTGGTTATTTTGGAATGCTTGCACAGACTGGGTAAAATCCCATGTTCAGAGGGTAGGAAGGGACGAGCTTTAGGGTGTGTGCAATCCTATAGATCTGCTTCCACATCAGAAAAGGCATGTGGATAAATGAGACGTTTCCCTGCTGTAAATGGATGGGTGTTTTTAGCTTCTTTGGGATGTTGAGACAGTGCCAAAGAATGTCCACTCATATGGGAGGAGCCCCAGGTTCAGTTTATGGCATCTCCAAACAGGGTTCTGGAAGGCACCTGTTTGAGAGCCCAGAGAGGTTCTGCTATTCATACTAGACTAGAGGTACAGAACTTCATACCTGGGAATCCAACTGGCCCCTCCAGCAACCTAATCCAACCCTACAGGGTTCTTCAGATGGCTTCAACTCCTTCTCTTTTCCACCCTTTTCCCGCAACCCCAGCCTCTGTGTAGTTCTTTCCTCGAATTCTACAGTGTTACCTCTTCAAAGGATAAGCTACTTTTGATGGGTGCTTTAAGCTCAGACGTGCTCTCCGTCTTGGTCCTACTGCCCTTGGTTCCACCCACCATCCCAATGTGTCCTCCCACAGCTCTGAAACAGGATTCGGCCCTTCAGCTTAAAGAGGTCCTGCATCCCTGTGCTAGACAATGCTAGGCTAGATGGGTCAAGAGTCGGGCTGGAGAGAAGGGAGCCTCCATTGAAAATGTTGCTTTCCGATTGCTGCACAAGGAAACCAAAAAGCTGGGGTACACGTTGCCCTTGTCGCTGCAAAACATTCTCATGTGTGCCAGATCGTAATCCCAACCCCGTGGCCCCTACCGCTCTGTAAAGAGGAGCCGAGCAAAGCACCACATTCTCTGCATCCTGGGGAATGCCGCAGGATGCAAATCAGGCATAAAAAATAGGGCATTCTTCTCCACCAAAGTATCCAGTAAGTAGATAGTTTAGGAGATTTATACCTTCACAAAGCCGGAGCATCCTCCTCTTTGCTTCAGGATGTGAGCCAGAAAAATGTTTATTATCAGAAGAAGGCAGAAACTGTAAGGCTGTAAAAAGCTATAACATAGTTTTGCCATCTGTTTATTGGTTTACATCGGGAGGTTCAGAGGAAGCCTGCAAATGGTGTAAATGTGGATTTGTTTCTACGTTCTTTGTTATTTCATTTGTCGCTGTGTCCCTGCATTCGAGTTTCATTGGAGATAAGACTTTTTGTCCACACAATTCAGTCTGGCATAGATATTGCCTGAATCTGTTCTCCTGGCCAGCACCATGGGTTCCATCCAGCAGTCCACTGCCCTGCGTGTAAGCCAGCACCTTTGCGCTTAAGTATTGCTTAATGACGACTGCATAACTTAATCATAACTTAAGATTTGGGGCACATGCTGTGTGTTGGGCTGGGATTCAGAATTCCAGGTTCCTCATGAACTCAGGGAGTGATTTAAGGCCTTGCCTACCTCACATTTCTATGCTGCCCAGAGAATCTTTAGGTTATGGGAATAAATGGAATAAATAATATATAAGAACAGTGATATGATGGAACCAATTACCTAGGGGGGTTATGGGCTTTCCCATGCAAGATGCATCCAGGATGCAGCTGGACAGAATGGTTTAGCTTGGAGTCCTGCCCTGAGCAGCAGGTTGGACCCGATGGAGTTTTTAGTCCCTTCCGACTCTATGATTCTAAGATTCTGTCGGTAGTGATAGCCTTCCATTCGATAGAAGTGCCCCATATGTGAAAAGAACATTCAGAGGAGGCCTCCAGGCAGCAGAAGTAAATCCGCCCCATTGCCTTCATCATGGGCCTCCACGCCATCTTCTGATGGACATGGGTGAGGAGTGCTCCATGCATACATATGCAGACGTCTCCTTTGTTTTAGGAAGGATGCTGCCCAATCAGGTTGCCTCAGATGGAGAACTCATTGAGAATGGAGAACGAATGGAGTTCTGAGTTCTCCTCAGATGGAGAGTTTGTTGAATGAATGGAGAACTCGTTTTCACAGATTGGTCATTCACTGGGGAAGGCGGTAGACCCTGGTTCTGGTGGGAGGTGGTGCTGGCACCATGGCCTGGAAACCCTTTCCACATTTCCATGGACCAGTGTGAACTCACCCCATGTGTAACAATGGGGGGCCTTCCAGAGTGATCCCACTATTTTCATCTGTAAAATACCAGAGGCTATGCAGCTACTGTAGTTTGCAGTGTCTTTTTCTCTTTTTTTAAGCAAGAATGATTACTTTGCCTTTTGGGTATGCAAGATGCAAAGGTCTGTGTTTATGTCAGAATGTCCAGTTGACTGGTGAGGGTATTGGTTGTCAGTTGTAAATGGAGACATCATCCTGTAAATGGTGCTTCGGAGGTCTGATTACCTGCCGTATCCAGAACTATTTACCCAGAGAAACCATCTGCATTCTTGGTGAATGACGGCAATTTGTCATAACTCTGATCTGAGTGTGATTGTGCATCGCATCTATCACATTTCAAGGATGTGATTCCAACCTCTGGAATGGTTATTCAGCAGGGAAAATAATATATGCAGCTTTTAAACTGCGATGCGTCTTGCTCTCCAACTGTGTTTTCCACATCAAGAGGAATGAGTCTGGGATATGTAAAAAAATAAGGGTACTGTTGGCTATGGGTGAAGTCTTTTTCCTTCGCCACCAAGAATTTGCAACCTGCTCTCTCACACATAAAGTTTTTGGAAGTTCTTCCAAGGTGAAAAGTATGAGTTTGGGGTGTTTGAACTGAAGAAACTCAACATTTAGAAATTAATCTTTGGAGCTGGTGGGTTTATCAACCCACCCAAAACCTAGAGATAAGGCGCTTCTAGCTACTCTTGCAATATTGATTAATCATAATGTCTTTAGTATTTGATTTTCTATTTACGGCCAAAAGTACAACGTCTTTGACCTATGGCTCCTTAGGACAAGGTTCTCAGACCTACAGGGTCTGGAAGGAAATCCGTGGACATTAAATTAGTTGCTCTAATCTGCAACCACACTTTTGACAACTCTGACATTTTCTCCATAGTTCCATATTTTCTCCATACCACAGTGGAAGTGATGGACAAGTTCATGAATATTTGCCTGCCATTCATACTCTTCCCTGGAGAAAACCTTGGCAAGCATCCAAGGAACACACAATTCTCTGGTGCATGGTTAGAAAGCAACCTTGGAGCAGATAGATAGATAGATAGATAGATAGATAGATAGATAGATAGATAGATAGACAGACAGACAGACAGACAGACAGACAGACAATTGGACTGATAGTGCAAATTACAACAGTAAATACTCCAGATGAGACTGCCCAACCCCTCCATGTACCATGAACTTCTAATTTTAGAAATTACAGAAATGTGCTGTTATAAACTTACTTAATTTCACACCACAGTCGATTTCTGTCACTGAAGGAGAAGAAAAGAAATTTCAGTCTTCGAAATGCATTTGGGGTCAGAGAGTCAAGCCCACCAAAGAGCTGACTGCCTCTCCTTTGCTCTTTCCGCTAGCTTCCCATTTCCATCCTTGACATGTTCCCATGGTGAGCTGAGAAAGTTTTCTGGATCAGGTTCTGCTGACCCACCCAGACAGGTATGAGATGCCCACCATCCAGGGGCGCTCCCTCCCACTGTACCCCATCCATTCTCTGTTTAGCTATTTCGACCTTAACTGCCAGTTTGAGCCTTTCAGAGTGATAGTTGTTTTATTAGGGGAACAAGTAATTGCGTGTCATTTATTGAAACTACACTTTTAATGACTCTGCAACTAGATGGCCTTTTTATAGCGCACTCATTGTAATAGGCAATCAGGTAAGTGTCTATTTAATAAGACTTGTCTTCATTATCGTCTCTGGTCAAAGAAATTCTTGTCTTCTTCAGCATCTGCTGAAATTTCATGAGGACTGGTGAGCTGACGGCAAGCCAGATATCATTGGCAGTACAATGGGGCATATGATTCAATTGTATCTGGACATCTGAATGTGTTCACTTAATGAATATTGATGCTGCATTGATGTGCCGGGAGATGCGCTTGCAGATACACGTTTGAACGAGGGAGGCAGGGGAAAATGAAACAACGTTGTCTCCCATACAAGTATTAGATCACAGGATTAGAAGGGATATCAGAGGTAGTGCACGTTGCCACCCATGCGCCTCAGTTGCATAAAGACACACTTTTAGAAATAAGTGCTATAATTTAAATAGAAATACAACAGAAATATGGGGACTGCAGGTGGCGCAGTGGTTTAAACCGCTGTGCTGCTGGGCTGGTGGATCGAAAGGTCGCTGGTTCGAATCTGCACAACGGGGTGAGTTCCCGTTGCTCTGTCCCAGCTCCTGCAACGTTGCAGTTCAAAGCATGCAAATGCAAGTAGATGAAAAGGCGCCACTTCGGTGGGCAGGTCACAGCGTCCCGTGCACCTCAGTGTCTAGCCATGCCGGCCACGTGACCACGGAGACTGTCTGTGGACAAGCGCTGGCTCCCTCGGCCAGGAAACGGAGGCGAGCACCACCCTGTAGAGTCAGGCATGACTGGACTTCACGTCAAGGGGAAACCTTTACCTTTACCTTTACAACAGAAATGCAAAAATATGCAAATGCTTGCATGGATGCAAAGTTGGAAAGATGACTTCTCCAAGTGGTAAGCATGAATGGCAACAACAGGTCAGCTGCAGTCCCTTCCTAATATGGTTCTTCCTCCTTAAACCAGACTTGGACTGGGCCACCCTTCCAAACGAAGATACCATCCAATGAGAACTGCCTTCTGATAGTCCTGCTTGTGCTCTGAAACCAGAATGCTAAACTTCTCCCCAGCCTTAGAAAATGGAGCTCTGAACCTGAATGCCCTGACCAAATTCAGAGTCCTGGAAAGCTTTGGTACAGCCCAGAAATAGGGTGACCACCTCAGTGAAAGCTAAGCAGCTATCCTATACACATTTTCCTGGAGTAAATCCTACTAAAAGACAGTGGGGATTGCTTCTGAGCAAAAGTGCATAGGATTGCACTGCCAGCTATATTTCTGCCCCCCCCCCAGACTTCCTTTGTGTTTCCTGCTGTCTCTTTTCTAGGATATGTGAATTGTGCCAGCCAGGTTATTTGTGAGTGGCATCCTGTACCCGAGGCAGTTTGTCTCACCTGCCTCCAGACAAGCCCCACTGCTTATGTTTGCTAAAAGACCAAGTGCAGGGGTGCGTGTTTGGAGAAGTTGTGTGGAGATGTCAGGATGCAACTCTTAGCACCACGTCCTGGGGTGTAATTGTTTATTTACTCAGCAGTCAAGCAAAGGACTTGGGAAGGTGAGGGCCAGTGGCTGGAAGGTGGCAGCTAGCTTTGTGGGCGAGCAACAAGCCAGAAAGGGGTAAAAAAATGATTTTTTAAAAGAGCAGAGGGGCTACAAACAGAGGAGGAAAATCTCATTGTAATATGTTGCACTGTTCTAAAGGATTTCACCGCAGGCTGTTATGTGGAGAATATATTTCTTAAAGAATATGGGCCGGTTGTTCTGTCATCAGTAAGGACATGTAACCTTTCCTGAAAACAGGACATTCTCTGTGATGAAGAGAAGAGGAATCCACCAGACTTTTTCCAGGGGGAGAAACGTATTCTTTTTTCCCCCCGAGATTTTTATGCCATTTTTCTACCCAGGAAATGGTCTTCAAGACCCATTGAGTTCAGGAGGCTTCCTCATAAGAAAGGAAACTTGGGATTGCAGACTTAGCCTTCCTAAATACCAACTATCTATCGCACTGTTTCTACTTTAGACGTCCTCCAATTGTATCAACATTTACCAACATCTAGAAATGTACATGCGTCTTACGTTTTATACTTTTCTATCAAGCAATACTATCATGATAAGCTAAGCAAAAATGAGCAGTAGAGAACTTTATATACCTAACAAATGCCATCCAGTTCTCATCAAAATGTTACTTTTACTTTTCTTCCTTCTTTCAATTTAATAAAGTCCATCATTATAGAAAGTGCATTGTTCTCTTTCTAGTCTGATCAGCTTTCCCCCAAGTGGAACTTTCCAGAGGTGGTGGGTTGCAGCTCCCATCGTCCCACTGAGAATGCCCATTGACCATGTGGTCTGCAGAGGGTGGCAGCTGTGCTCCAGCATCTCTGGTGGGTGAGGCATTAGGAAAGGTTACCTTCATGGCCCAGGGCTGAGAGACAACCGAGAGAGGGGTGTCCAGCAGCAAATCCAGGAAGCCATAACCAGTCTGTGGACCTTGTCGAGCAAGGCCTTCCTTCTGAGATCTCCTGCACCCTGTCCGTGTGATTCATAAGAAGAGCCACTGCCCTCTGACTCCAGCGAGTTGACCTAAGAACTCTCTAGGGAGCAGGGAGGTCTTGGGGAGATTCCCCCAGCAACCTCTTCACTCCTCAGAAGCCAGAGATGGTGGCAAAGGGCACGGACCCTTGAAAAAGCCAGATGCAGCATCTCAAGCAGAAGTCTGCCCCATATACCTGGCAGTTACTCTAAGTCGTGCTGCAGTAACCTGGCTAACCTAACAGCAGGTTGCTCTCCATGGTCCTGAATATGAGTCCACCATCAGCAGCTACAGACACCTGGTGTTTGGAATTGGCTCTGTTCCAGAACTACATGAGCAGCTGCCCAAACCTTCCTCCTTTCCTTTGAGCTTTTGGAAGGCAAGGAACAGAGAGAGAGAGAGAGAGAGAGAGAGAGAGAGAGAGAGAGAGAGAGACTTTGCATTTATTTATACATTTCTATTTATTGGATTGTTATCCTGCCTGCTTAGCCAAAATGGCTCTCAACAAATGCAACATTTACAGCATTCAGTGAATAGATTGGGCAGATTCATGGGCGAGGAGGCGCTCCGTGGCTACTAGCCTGGCTGGCCATGTGCCGCCTCCTTGGCCAGAGGCGGCCTGCCTGCATGCACCAGCTGCTGAGGAGCTTGGGCAGGAGGGCGTCTTGCACCCATCCCGCTCGAAGGATTCTCTGGGAAGATGTTTTGTCAGCATCTGTAGGGAGCGCTGGTCTGGATGGACCTCTGGTCTGATCCATTGTGGCTTTTTCTATGTTCTCTTTTTTTATAATAAGTTTTATTTAAAATTATAATTCTAAAAACAAAACAAAAAAACTAAAAACAACATCAATCATCAAAAACACCGGGCCTGCTGGATCAGCTCCCACATCCTTTCCTTCTATTTATGACAACTTAAAAACATATTTAAATCTATATGAAGACCCGTTTCTCTAGCCAATAATAAAAAGAGTCCCAAGTTTGATAGAAGTGGCTTTTCCTATGTTCTCATACTCTTAATTCCATCTTTTATATCTCTACACTATTAGCAACTAAGATATCCAAAGGCATCATCTGCTTTTAACTGAACTGTTCGTTGAATCTTATTCCAGAAAACAATTATTGCACAGTTCTACATCATGTGGCAGAAATTTGGATCATCTTAAGCTCACCTCCAAAATTCACCCAAGGCCTTCTTATAAATCATGTTTGATTGAGCAGGAGTTAAAGATCAGGAATCCAATATTTTATAATAACTTTCTTTGATATTTAAACAGGAAGTTAATGTTGGTTGTTTGGTAAAAAATAAATTGCCACATTTGTTCCAATAATGTCTTCCCAATCTTGTTTTCCTCATCAGTACTAAAATTATGGCCCAAAGCATCATCTAACATTAATAAAATATCATCTAGTTTAGTCAATAATCCTTACCTTGATATACATTCATAAATCAATACTTCAAATTTAGATAAATTAATGTTCATCTCAGCCAGATAATTATTCTTTATTATCTACCTAGATATTTCTAAATACTGGAGCCACAGTGGAAAATTATAACCTAATTTAGCGCCAGTATCCATTCTACTCAAGCATATTCTTTGATGTACAATATCATGAAAACAGGATATTGTACTCATTCCAATTATCAGAATTTCCTCCTATTTAAAATGGATTTATTGTTCATAAATGATGAAAGTAGTAAAATACCTGGGTTAATATCTTTCTTACACTGATTTTATATATCAACACTAAGAATTCCACAACTGTGTGCATGGACATAAAGGTTTTTCCTGTGGAAAAGCAGACATTTGCTTGGGAATAGTCTGTATTTCCTTTAAGCACAGAGACGCAATGCAGCTTTAAGTGGTCCAACATCAAACTCAATTCACCTAGACTTTATTACTAATTTATAGCACAATTCTCAACATATTGGCAGTCAACATGTTCGGTGTCATTTTGTATCAGTTATGCATGCATAGTGAACCTCTCTTGTCAATCTTTCAGAATAGGGCTGCACTAGAAACTTCAAACATCCTGCTAAATATTTCAGAAGTGAATTGACAGGATTATGATCGGAACATTACCAGATAAAATTCACCAGGGATGTACAAATGAAGAAAATGCTGTTCTTACAGTGATTTTCAGAGTTTTGGGTGCTGCTCACTCTGCTCCGTATCCTCCGATTTGCAGACCTGGAATTTGTGCAGATGGAGTCACATGCACATGCACAAATACACAAATTGGCTGGACGTGTGCAAAGCCCCCACAATTCCAGCAATGCTTGGTTCATAGCCCAGCATGGTTGGCTGATGTTTCAGTGCAAACCAGTGCTTGAAAAGTAGGTGGGGTTATCTCTCTGTGTCTGAATGAGATGTCTATCATAGATTGAGCGTGTTTTGATGCCCTGCCATTAACAAAAGTATTAGCTTGTGTGTGTGTGTGTGTGTGTGTGTGTGTGTGTGTATGAGAGAGAGAGAGAGAGAGAGAGAGAGAGAGAGAGAGAGAGAGAGAGGTTTGGATGGAATCTAGACTGTAGTTCACTTTTGCAGCAAAAATTCTTCAGGTGCTGAATCCTGAACTGGACTGTTGTACTTCAGGCAGCAGAATGCATTACATTTTGGATGTTCTCCTTCTTCAGAAATCAAACAAAACAGAAACAAAACCCTCACTAGTGGAAAACTAGAGCATGTGGAAAGAGGCTAGATGAAAAGGGCACGCTCTCTCAATCTTTGTGTGTTTGGGTGTGCTAGCAAAGGATTTTTGTTTTTCTTTCGGGAACGATAAATAAAGGTACCTCAACTGCAGACTGAAGTGACAAAGTCCATTATATCAGTACAAGTGCTTATCTTGCATACTCCGTGTGTAAACTATGAGAAAGAGAGAGAGAGATTTGGCTGAAAACAGCTGAATAGAGGATCGGTCTCAGGAGAATGTGATGTGTACACTTCTGGATCTCTTTTGTAAGAATGCCTGCTCCTTGCCTTTACTTACGCTTTGCTTCTAAATTTATGAATATAGTACGTATCCCACCCCAGCCCTGTGCAAAAGCCTTCATATCCTGCAAAGGAAATCAAACCGGGGAGACGAGACAGCCCTGGAAAGCATCCACATTCAAGAAAATGGGCAGCAAGCAGCCCATCGCTGGAAATGTTGCCATTGAAACATGAAAATGGCTTTGCAGCTGGCCTTTTGCCTGTGGCCTATATATTGGAGAGCTGGCTCCCCATTAAGGACCATATAATATTGCAGGATCAAAAACAAAACAAAAAACCCCTGAGTTATTCAGTTAGCATAAAACAGGACGATAATGCCACGCAAGTACATTTCTGTTCCAATGATAGGGTTTTTTATGAGGAGGGAAAGATCAATAAAGCTCCAAGTCAAAGCCCCGTTTTTAGTTTAGTCAGATTATTCAAAAGGTAAGCCAAAACCAATTAGGCCTCCCTCACCAGAGTAATGAGTACATACAAATGCCCCATTGTTCGGATCACAAAATCGCTGCACAAAGGATTGGTGGAAAACAAAGGCAAAGCTCTCCTCTCCTCTCCTCTTCTCCCTTCTTTCAATATATAGTATTCACATGTCAACTAACTTAAGCAAGATTATTCAGCAAGAAAAACACACAAAATGAAATGATTATTGCCAGTGCGAATGTAAATAGTTTGCTTTCCTGGTCACAGGATTTCAAAGGAATAGGGAATAGTACTGAGACCTGTCTGTCCATCCGTCCATCTGTCATATCTATCTATCTAACCTAATCACACACACATTCTGCGGGAAGGCAGAAAAGTCGTATGCCACTTTTGGAGAAACCAATTCAAACAACTGATCCCTGACTGAATTATTCAACTTTCTATCAACAGATTTATTTATTCTCTTCTCTCCCTCCCCACCACCCTCCCCGGCATGCCTATTCTGAAGTTTGCTGCTTTGGCAATCATAGGAAATGGTACTTTGGCATGCTGAG
Source organism: Varanus komodoensis (assembly GCF_004798865.1). Lineage (NCBI taxonomy): Eukaryota > Metazoa > Chordata > Lepidosauria > Squamata > Varanidae > Varanus > Varanus komodoensis. The sequence continues at coordinate 212,519 of NW_025336308.1, forward strand.
CAATGCGAATTTTAACAAGGAAAGGGACCCAAAAACAACAGACGGTTAAAAGCAGAGTGAAATGACGTTTCCCTGTCTGGGATTTGACTGGCATCTCTCCCCAGCCTCTCAGACGTGGATTGAGCTTCCCTTAAGCCATCTCTGTCCTGTGTGCTGCCTGCAAGCAGATTCTCTGAGCATCTAGATGTCAGGGGCCCAAAATGGCATTGCCCACACACAAAGGAACGCGGAGATACCATCAGTGGTGGCAGAGAACTAGATGATTTTCTGCAGCACAGAGAACAAATAAAAGGTTAGAAACAGTCCTGCGGGCGGGGGGCGGGGGGATACAATGCAACCCAGCGAGGAATAAGCATGGGCGCTGGGGACGGAGTGTGGACTGACGGTTTGGGAAGCGCCATGGAACCCTTGCAGCCTTCGCCATGGCCACATGGAGAGCACAGTCCTGGGCATGGGTGGAAAGAAGGAAGCACCAGCTGGCCAGAAATTTCGGCAGCTGTGGGACTTTCTTTCCGAACACACCCCCTAATTTCACGAGCTCCTTCTGTTATTTCATGCGCGCTGAGAATGCTCTTCTGCCTATTCCATGGCCTCACTTGTCCAGAAGCAGAAGCATTTTGGGGATGTTCAGGAGCATTCATTTGATTTGCAATCTCTGTGTCCCACTCCATCTCTCGGCAAGATCTGGAAATAAATGCACTGAGTTCTTCCATTCTGTGACAGTGTCCAGTGGACTCCCTCTTCCAATGGGCCATTTTAAGGGGAAACAGTGACCACTATACACTCACACAAAGAACATTGATCTGAAACCTGCACCTCTGACCCCCTAAAAATTTGAAAGGGGGTGTATTACTCCCCCACTTTTGCTCTCCAATTGGGCAGAGCGATTCAGCATTGACCCTAAGTCCCCCAGATGGCTCCTTGGCTGAGCAAGGACTAGAACCCCGATCACGGGAGTCCCAGTCCCATGCTCTTCACTACTACCCCACTCTGTCTCTACCCCTCTCTCTTATCCTGAGTTAGACCCCTGAACCCTCAGGCCCAGCATGGCGGTCTCTGACTGGCTGGCAGGGGTTTCTCTGCTCTACCTGAAGATGCTGGGGAGCGAATGTGGGACCATCTGCATGCAAACCAAGTGCTCTGCCACTGAGCTTCAGCCTTCTTCCAAGCAGGACTAAGAACCTCCCTCCATCCCAAGCACACTTGTGTCAGCGCTTCACACCAAGAGGGGACATCAAGTACTGGGACAAGATTGAGCACAACACTGGAGAGACTATTTTTGTTATCTTAAAAGGCCCTCGGGCACCTTGCGATGCGGTGAATTATCATCACAGGCAGAGATATATCCCTTTATGGGCAGTGCTGTTAGTGATGTCATCTCCACTGTAATAAAACCCACACAATGAGAAGAGACAGGCCCATAAAGCTCGTTGACAACAGCAGGGAGACCGCAGCCTTTGCCAGGGAGCCGCATCCCAGACCCATTTTTATGTGACACTTGTCTAAAATGTTCTGCAGAACAAAATGCAGGAAGCATCCGGCACTTGCCTGAGCCGTGAGGGGGTGCCAGAGGTGAAGAAAGAGATCACCAGTAGCTGCCTTGTCTTTGGAAACATCAGGACAGCTCGGTGGAAGCGTAAGAGGTGCCAGTGGCATGGGTGAGCAAGGCAGGGAGAGGTGGGTAATCCCACAGTTAGAACAAAGATGGAGTCCTGCTGCATCAGCCCAAGAGGCTTCCCTTGTTAAAAATGAGCGCCCCTTTGCTTTTGGCTAACTTCTCTTCCTGGTGTGGGCATTGTGCAAACTCTAGGAGACCCCAGCAGGGGTGAAGTTAGTTTTGGTGTTGGTCCTCTGCACTGTAGTTATGTCAGCTTCAGCCCTTAATCCATCATTCTCTGACTCGAGCCCTCAAGATGTGCTGGACTGCTTGGCTGGGAGTTGTGGGAGTTGCAGTCGATCACGTCGGGAGGGTTCCATGTTAGAGAAGCCGGCCCTAATCCACGTGTCATCTTTGGTGCTCATTCGGATGTGAAGGTGCACACAGAGCAGGAAAAAGGCATGTTCGAGCTCCTGAGCACCAGCAGTGGTGTTGAGGATGATGCAGACTTGCTAGGCTATGAATCACACATGCATGCTCATCACCTGGCCATCCCATTGGACTCTCAGCCCGATGTGGATGCCGTTGCTATTGAAGGCACTGTGCATTTGCATGAAGCTTCCACCTATGGCCATTTATCTTCCTTCCTTCCTTCTTTCCTTCCTTGCTTGCTTTCATATCTGCCCTCCACCAAATGGCATCCTGGGTGGCTCATGATAAAAGGTAAACAATAATAAAATCCATAAATCAACTCTACACTGAAGAGCAAATTGATCACAACGAATCCAGAAACAAGGCAAGCATTAAAATAGCTTAAATGTCTAGAACTTAAAATTAGAGAAGTCCGGGAGAGCAAAAAGTTTTCACCTGGGGCTGAGTAGATAAGAGAAGAGGCTCCACCTCCATCAGCCTAGGGAAGGGATTGCAAATATGGGTTGTCACCACCAGGAAGGGCTTGTGGTTCACCTCAAAGAGCAGGAGTTCCTGGAGAAGGTGGGCCCTTCAGTGGTGTCCTTGACACCTGGGCAGATTGATACAGGAACAAGCAGCTTGGCTCATTCACTCTCCCTTGATGCTTCAGGACATGGCAGATGAACTGGTCTTCTGTTATTTAGGCTAGAAGGAATGAGCAGAATTTCATCAGACAGCCTGCTGACAACCTCTACTTGAGTTGTTGACTATGAGGATACTTATGGAGGAGAATTTGGTGTCCTTCATGTCTCCTCCAAAGGGGAAAAGCTGCCGGCACTCTAAATATATTGCCTAATTTAGTCCGTGAGCATCCACCTCCACCTTGAAGCATCATAATGCAATGCAGGGTTTCCTCTCCCACTCTCTTTGCCCCTTCCAGTCCCGCTGTCCGTCAGAGATCTCCAAAGCCATCCCATTTCACACAGAAGGTCAAGCGTAACACTCACATTAATAGCCTCCTTTGCCAGAGAATGCTAAATCTTAAAAAGATGGTCCACCGGGGAGTGTAAATATGTCACAAAGATGCTGGAATATTAGGCTGTCATATCGTTAAATGGCATGTTAGGCACAGCACATCCCGACAGCTTTTATGTGCTATTGCTTCTCTCTGGCTCTTCTAATCAGTCACAACAGCGGGGCAAAGCCTTGGCAAGAGCAAGCCAAGGGAGGCAAGCAGAATCGGGCAGGTAAGCCCGGTTTTCTGGCTCCAACAGCCGCATCTCAGTTGTCGGCTTCCAACGGATGCTTGCACAATCGCAAGCACAATCAGGAGGGTTTGTTGAGTCATGGAAGCATCACCCTGCTCAGCAACGTAAGAGATAGCTTTCGAAACCCAAGATACACATAAATTGTTGTGAACGGCCCAGAGCACCTCAGCTGCTGGGCAGTGTAGTAACTATATGGACAAGGATGTTGATGATGCTCCAGCTAAAGATGCTTTCGAATTTCCACTTACTTTTTTGTGCTTGTGTTTGTCCCCTTTCTGTCTCCGAACACAAAGGCCAACATGAGTGCTCCCCGCTAGCTAGAAAAAGCTCACGTGTTCCCAGGATGGCTTTCATGTTTAGAAAAGGGCATGCTTTAAAATGTATACTTTATCCAAATGCACTTTACAAAAAGCATTTTATGCTTTAGCCTATGGGGGAAAGTATGCAATTCACTAACCAATTTCAAAAACGTGCTCCCAGAATAAATGCTGCCCTGTTTAAATAAAACCGACAGATTGGGAGTAAAACTGGGAGCCAGGGACTGACCGTTGGGTGGAACTCCAAAGACCCCCTCCATGGCTTGAACCTCGCTGATTCTATCATCCCTAATCCAGTTAATGTGCCAAATGCAACTACGACAGGTTTAATGTGGGCCTCTTTGCTGTTGGAATAATTAGCAACCCTACAGGTATGTGCAAAATGAGCAGAGCATTCATGGGTCACTGACATGCCTTGTTCCCATTTACTGTACCATCAAAATCAAGAATTTCTCGGGCCCAGCCAGGGGCTTTCCTTTCAGGAAAAGGGTTTCTGCCTAGCTGGGAGGTTTCTTAAGAAATTGCACAAGGGGTTTATTTTCAGTGCCGTGAGTGCAAAGGCTTCCTTACCTATTCCAAAGCATTTTTCCTTTTGTGGTTCTTGGCTTGGATCCAGATTGAGTCATATTCATCTCAGGTTAATTGAAATCCATGGGACTTGAGTTTGTTAAAATTTTCTCGAAAATATATAATCATCACAATTAAACCACCGTTCCAAAAAGGCATGAAAAGAGCAAACCGATCTGGAATTGAGCAGTAACTCATTAAAGGCTAAAGAAAAAGAGCACCCTTGACTGCTTTCTCAAAATCCACGGGAATCCCGCCAAATAGCTGAGGAGGGGGCGAGCCAGTCCTGGCAGTGCCGTTATCTATTTTTATCCGTCTTTCCCCAGAAGGTGGGATCACACCGGACAGTGCTGGATGGACAGGTGGACTCCTGTTCGTAGACCTTAACACCTGACTCTCTTGCTGATACTGAATATGGAAGCATCACAAAAATAGGGGAATGTTGACATATGATTATGCGACTCATCCAGACATAATGATCTTGCTCACAGACCTCACGCAAGGTGATGTGGGTGAAAACAGACAATGAAAAGTCTTTGAGATTGCCAGCTTCATCTTGGTTGACTGAATTGTCATTTCCACTGAATGACAGATGTGTATGGGGACTTATTTCTGGTCTGTGTGTATGTGTGTATTGAAAGCCACTTTCGGAGCAGTCTGGTAGAAAAGAGCCATTGTTGTTGTTGTTGTTGTATCAATGGGAATGCATAAGAATTTCATTTCTTTTTGCAAATCAACTGAAGTAGTCAAATTTGCAGATCTGAGGATGGGTGGGAGTGGGCGTGAATTCCCCCCCCCAAAAAAAACATCCTCACACATTCTCATACTTGCAATTACATTTAGAAACAGACTGCACACTTTAAAATAGGCACTTGAAAAGGGGATTTTCATACTTTTCTCAACGGGGGAAGTGAGCACATTTGAAAAGTTGCACTTTTCCCATTCAAAATATGCTCCTTCCTCATTTGAATGAACTTTTCCACTGGAAGTGCTGCAAATGAAGAGCCAGGGTAGATCTGGAATTTTATTTGTATCATGCTTTATATTATTATTATTATTATTTATTTATGTAAGCCATCCTGAGGCTCTGTGAAAAGGATGGCATATAAATAGTCTAAATAAATAAATAAGAGGGGGTGAACTTTTGAAGAGAAATTCAGAGAATTTTGTCTGTTTCATTGTTATACCTCCCAATAGCCAATTTTGGTATAAACAGTGAACTTGATTTTGGCAAATTTGAATGCCCTTGCTTCTCCCGTCCCTAAAGAATAAAAATAACTTATTACACGAGATGGGGCAATGGCTTCAGATGGTGCCTCAAAATTGAAGGGAAAAGGAATTAGGCATGAGGGTTGGCTTGTCTTGCCTCTTTTTCTTGGCTCTTTGCAGTGACCCAAGCAAAGCCACCTAACTTCCTCCAGGGCTGGTTAGAGATGGCGAGATTCCATCACCGCCATGAAATGAGACAGGTTAAAAGGCTGCAAGAGCGTCCAGAAGGAAAATAATGGGAGGGGGTCTCTCTAGGCCAACCGTGCCCCTGATTTGCCAACTTGCTGGGCTGCCAATAATCAGGGCCCACCTGCATACCCCTCCGAGAGCGGGGAACAGTGCCATGTCAAATGCATGTTTGAAATGTCAGCTGAAAGGGCCAGCAGAACTGACTGCGATCTCATGAAATATTTAATTCTTTCTCTCCTTATGAAGACAGACATTATCAGAGATGAAAGATTTATGCCACCAGCAGAGGACTGGGGAGGGGAGGGGAGGGGGTATTTCTGTTTCAATTCTATCTTCTACCCCCTATAAAAGATTGTCTCTTTGATCTACCTGCCTATTATTCATCCCTGGCAATGTGAGATGTTGGTTCATTATCTCACCCTCATTTATTTCTGTTGGCATATTTTCTCTGTCTGGTGCATTTATATCTCCTTGGATATCTATCATAACACACAAACCGACCTGTGGCTTGGCAGGCCGAGCATCAGCACTCCATCTTGTCTGCTGTTCGGGTCGCGGTGCCTTTTGCCGCGGACAAGGATACCCTCCGTGCCTTCTGGCCTGTGGAAATGCAAGTCTGCATTCCAGGTATCCTACCCACAGGGACCTCATGTTGTACTCTAAGTCGGACCTGCAAGATGTCAGGCCAGAGACCAAATGCTGCCCTAAGGGTGTCTCAATCTGCTTCTCTGGGGTTCCCCAGGAGGCCACACCCCCAGCCCCAGCCCCAGCCCCCTCCACTCCCCAACCATCCATCCTTTGGTAGCTTCTCAGCTTTCTCACGTTTCCCCCTTCTAAAGACCCAGGTGTTTCTGGTACGGCTTACCTTGCCATCTGCATTTGGTGTTCAAGCTGGTGGAGGTTCTCCACCTCCAGATCCTAGTTATAAAATTATCCCCTCCTGCACTTTATTTGTTGAGAATCAACAAGATTGTTTCAGGTTTTGAAAGGACAAATTTCTTCTCTTGCTGAAGGAAGGGAGATGCTGAAGGAAAACCAAGAGAAGAAAGTCTGTATCATCACCAGTTTCCCCTCTCCACTCCCACAGTGCTTTGCAGTTCCCTGCCTTTTGCACAGATTTGACCCCCACATGTCTTCTAATAGGTTTATCCCAAGGCTTTGTTACTGAGTGGAAAGTAAAGCCTCAAGCTAAACAATGCTGATATCCATTGATATGATGGCCTGGCCCACCTTTTCCTCTGGGCACCCTGTCTTTTCCTTTGGCCTCTCCCACCCTGGACTGCAGTTCCAGGAGCTGAAACAGCTCCATCTCCCCTGACCTGGTGACATGCCCTTGCACTGAGGGTCCACCAAAGGGGGCAGTTAGCCATGCTGTCCCAGTTCAAGCCCCAGCACCACCCCAAAAGGGGAAGCCAGGCTTGTCTGCTCCTTTGGCCCCTGTTTGCACATGGAAAATGACATGCGCGATTTTGAAAAGCCTTTGGGCTGCTTACCTGTGTGCCTGTGTGGCTCCCATCCAGCCCTTTGGATTCAGTTGGCCACAGGGAGCATCGCTGCCAGACGAAGGCAGCAACTGCTTCTTCATGTCACATTTGACATTCTGGCCTTGAGCTGACAGTCGCTGCATCCCGATTCCCAAATCCCTGAGCTGCTCGCTTCATCGCTACCTTCTGTGCAATGAGATGGCTGGCGCAGGTGTGTGTATTCTGCGAGAACACATGGTAACCCACAGATGGGCAGATCTCCCTGGAGTGCCTTTCCCTTATGAAACCATACCTGTTCGCGTCTCTGACATCTGAGCCTGTTCCCTGACTGGCTGAAGCCCTGAGCGATGATAAATACCACAGAAACTCCTCTGATGCATGTTGGCTGGCCTTGCTTAAAAATCAGCAGAGTTAAGCCCAGCTCTTTCATCAGACGAGAGTCGATGCATGCGGCTTGATTTCTTGTGGCACCTTGGAAATGCCGTTTCCTGGCAGTGCAACAGGACTTCAGGGGAAGGGATGTTGCTCTTTTGGATCACACAATGAGGGATTTCCTTGTTTCGTAAACTGTGGGAAAAATAGGAATGGCTGGAGCTTACTGGGGAATAAGGTGAGGCAAGTCATCCGGTTTTGCTTTCTCCCACATTCATGAAAAAGCCTCAGGGTCTTTCTTTTCCCTAATATGAAGAATTTTGCAAATGGGGAATACAAACAGATAAACTTTGCAAACTGCTCTCCAGGGATCGGGTTCAGATGAAAAGTTAAGTTTCGATTTACGTAAATAGGGACTCTGTTCAACCCAGGAAGCCCCACTCCTTGAGAACCAACACTGAGTTTTATAACTCCCTCTCTCCCTCTGTGTGTAAACATTATCTTTGGAGCTTATCTGGGGATAAGGATGGGGAAATCTCTCAGTTTTGCTTTCTCTCACATTCATTTTTTAAAAAGAATCTTTTCTCTCCCAGATATGAAGAACTTTTATGATATGATAAATTCTTATCAAAAAGAAGGGAAACTTTTCCTGTCTCCCCTACCTGTCCAGCACCGTTCTAGGTGGCTTCATATTATTTCTATGCCACGCTTACGAAGCAGAGACCAACATGTTGACTGCCTCCAGAGGACTGGAAAGGATACAGGGGGAGGATCGTTCCTATGGAGGCTAACAGGGTCCAGGCCTAGGGGGTGGCTGCGGGGCTGCAAAGCCTGGCCTAATAGCCTCGAACCTCAGGTCTGAAGATGGTCCTACCACCCTCCAGAGATCTCTCCTCTTGCTCTCTCTCATTCTTCTCAACCCCTTTTGGAAGGTCAGTGGCAAAAGACCCACCTCACATGCCCCAAGTCCCGGGTTCAATCCCAAACATCTGCAGTTAAAAGGATTGAGTCGGAGGTGCTGAGACGTGGGGAGAGATGCTGCCAGTGGTGCCGACATGCTAGACTGGATGGACGAAAGGGACGGCAGGAGGCAGCAGCATCTGAGCAATCCAGGGACTGAAGCTGGGATCTCTCTGCCACGTTCTCCAACTGAGGGGGACAACCCTTCCTGTGGCCATGACCTGCTTCACACGCAGGCAGTGCTGGATGGTGGCCACCTTCGCCGTCTCCCACCTTGTCTCCTGTTGGAGGAACCCAAGGAGCCTTGCAGATTCCTTCTCTCCATTTTTATCCTCACAACAACCCTGCAGGTTAGGCTGAGAGGCAGTGATGGGGCCAAAGATGGACCCAGTCACGTGGGGACCAGCACCTCGATCTCCTGAGTCCCCATGGAGCATTCTAATCACTGTGCCGCAGTGCATGTTGGGTGTAAAATGGACCTTAACCCTTTCCTGCCCCTCTGGGACAAGGCCGATGCAGCCAGCCCCGTAAACAGCATCCATTCACACATAAAGCGTGGGCTGTGAAGGAGGCATTGCTCAGTTATTAAACCCATATTTCTGTCACACCAGATCGGTCTGCCATAAATGATTTGCTAAAAACTTGCCATTTCCTTCTTACGTTTCCAACATGTTGAAGCATAAATTTAACAACCTTTGGGGTGTTTTATATATACCACCTGGTCATGATTCTGCAGCAATTTTATCTCTTCAATGTGTTTGTTTTTAATGCTTCCAGGGGATTATGTGTGTTTTCTTCCTCTTTGGACTGAAAGTTGTTTGCAGCATTCAAAATCTTCAGTCATCTCCTGAAACCTTGTTTTCCTTGTAAAAGTCTCAATCTGGCCGTTGTGAATTTTCCACTTGAGGCCAATTGCAGGAAGTTTAAAATCTGCGAGGCAAAGCTTTATGTCAAGGAAACTGTCAATCGCTGACAATTTTATCATCAATGCAGCCTTTTTCCAAGCGGGGCATTTATCCTAAGCTGGTGCTCCCAAACTTGGCATCTTTCAGAAGTGCTGAACCCCATCCCTGGTCTGTTTGCTTGACCTGAGAGAAATGGGAAACCATGTCCAGTGCAAGTGAGGAGAAGAGGTCGCCCTCTTTGGTTACCCACATCTTACCTATCTGGACCAGGGTCCTGGTAACAGACTCCCCAGGCGGGGAAGACAGACCCGCCACATCTGGTAGGTTATTCCCTCTCACAAGAGACAGTGCTGGTCCTTCAGGCTCCGGATGGAGGAGACTCTTGGAGACAATGGAGGACAGCGATGGAGGAAGCACTCCCCAAGAGTCTTGCTCTCTTTTTAGACCCCACGTCTGGCTCCTGTCTTCCAGTTCCTTTCAATCCCAGACAGCCTTCCAAACATCAGGATGGCTGGGACTGTAGCCCAAAACAATTGAAGGGCATCAGATAAGGGAGGGTTGCCCATTTGCATCGAAACCCAGGGAATGAACTGGAGCGTATTCTTGTTTACCCTTTCCATCGCCTTGCTCTGTGCTGCTTGTTATAAGTCCCGTGGCCATGAGACCTTCCCTCTGAAACGCTACTTATTCCTATGCAAAACAGAAACGATGCATTATCATTCCTGTGCAGTGATAGCGGTAGAGGTATCCTCATCCTTGCTATCACCCTCATCATCCTCATTTAGATGGAAAGCCAGTGGTTTCGACCGTGAACCAGTACGTGCTTGGCCAAAAGGAAATTTAGGCAGGTAGCAAGAACAGAAATATGTTTAAACTTAAGCTGTCTGAATGTGACATCGAAACTGTCTTTGCGACCTGGAAAATCACAAAGTTCTCCTGTAGCATTTAACGTGAGAGTAGGTACCGATGGGGCTGAAACATAAACACAGATGACACTGACCAAAACTGCTCACTTTTTAATATCTTCTCTTTTTCCTCCAAAGGGAACATGTCAAAGAATTACCGCGATGTTGCAAATTATTCACAGCTGCAACTCTTTCTTTCATATTCATTGAAATTTTAATTGCAAACAGTCAACTCTCTTCTCATTTAAACTATTTAGAGTCATGAATTAATTCTTGGCAGCCCAGCTCTTTTGCAGGTGATTCAATTAGCGGAGCCAAAAGAGAAGGGTGGGGAAGCCCACGCATGTTGAGCCAAAGAGCGCTGGAAAACAAATTGCCCACCTCCAGTTCGTCAGGAAGCCTCACCTCCGGTGGCCTAGAAGACTCTGTATCCCAGGAAGTGAAGCTGCTGCATTTGCAGGACGAGGGGTTAAGAATGCAAAGTCCTCTCGCAGATATTTCTAAAGAGCAGCCCACTCAAGGGTGATCCGCTCTCTTAGGATAGAAGATTTAATTTGTTGTCTAAGGGCGAAGGGCTGAATGATCCAATTATAGAAGCAAATTGATCCAGGTTTTCTTGCAGAAAGTTTGAGGCTTCAAATCTCTGTCATTTAATTCCACTCCCCCTGCTTCTCATTCCCGACAATCTGTCTGAGTTAGCAGCTGCCAAACTGTGGGTGTAGCGGTGCCTCCAGAAATAAAATCTGGGCCACATCCATATATCCTCCGCTGCAGACCTGGAACTGGGAGGCGCATGGAGACATTCAGCGGTATAAAACACATGCGCTGTCCTAGCCGTTGAGCCATCTGCTTGATGGAACTTGCAATCCTGTGCATGCCTTCTCACTCTTAAATGCCACTGAACTCAGTAGAAGTTGTTCCTGGGTAAGTACATACAGCTTCCCAGGGTGACAGATTTTCCGAGTGCTGGATGTGTGGATGCGTGCTGCTTACTGCCTGACATTGGCCCACCAACTTGCTTTTAGCGAAACAGAAAACAAAAATCTTCAGTGGAGATAAGCCTCATTGATGGGACTCAAGGGCAACTCTTCGCGCCTCTAAGTGAGCGAGAAGCAGGCGTGTTGTCTGTACAGGATGCAGAACAAAAATCTGGGAAGCAAGATCTCAGGAAAATGCCTTCAATGGGGCCAGACAACTTCTCAGTGTCCCTCCATAAACCCTAGTTCTTGCGAGCAAGGTTTCCTCTCGCTTACATTCAGGAGACCATTCTTTGGCAAAAGATCTTTATTCTCCGAATATACCCAGTAGGCACAAGCGCCACAGAATGCGTCTCTGAGCATGCACAGAGGAGTTCGTTGAGCCCAATCTAGGAACTGATTCCGAGGACCCTCCTGTTGAGTAACCCTGCAGCCCCTCTGGGAGGGACCTTTTGGAGGTGGGCAAGCATCTTGACTGCATGCCTGCCCCAGTAGGCGGCTAGCCCTTCCGTGTTGATGTCATTGGGTCAAGAGCTGCTCCAGCTCAGCTGGCACCTGGCGCTCCTGTCCCACGCCCCTTTTGGCAGCTGCGGCTCCTGGCTATTCTCGGAGTTGCCTGAACCCCTGGAAGGACAGCCCTGAGATAAGCCCCTCTGCTTCTCCCATCTCCATCTCTGGAGGCCCAGTTTCCCAGGGCCCATCCTCCCCATCGGAAGAGTCTGAATCCCCCTGACCTGGCAACTCACACCGGCCTCTTTCATGCTCAATGCTGCTTGGACTGAGAGCAGCTTCCTGGGATCTCAGGGAGCAATGGTGTTTTCCATCATCTGATCCTCTCAGCTGGTGAAGACAGGGACTGAACCTACCTCTGCCTCGCCTACAGGAGGTCTTCTACCACTGAGCCAAGGTTCCTCCACCAGGTCAATTGGAGATTAGGTGGTTCTGTCTGAGAAACATGCTCTAAGGGAATGGTTTTATGCCTTCTGGAGGACTGAGGTTGGCATGTGAGCTCCAGCGCCTGCTATAGGCTGGTACTACACCCTGGATCTAGATCTAGATATCCAGGTGGGTGTCAGAGTGATTTGCAGTACATCTACAGGAGTAGAAAAGGTGTGGGAAAAGAGCTACTCCTGCACGATCCTTTCCTCCTCCCTGAATTCTGTTCCTGAAAGAAAGTCTGGTGAAAGCAGGTATGAGTCTGCGCAGAAGACCTGTGAGTTCTACTCAGCATGGATGCTCTGGAGCAATTTCCAAATCTCTAGGCCCAGAATCCTTTGCTTTGATCTCTGTGGCTCCCACACCAGGCTCTGATTAGTGGTTCTTGAGATTCCAGCAAAACAAAACAAGACCGTTCCACCAGCCAGAAGTCTGCCCATCTATGGAGAAGAAGACATCCTTGAAGCACAGCGCTCAGAACACCAGTGGCTCAAGAAATATGGACTTCCATGTTTTGATACGTACACATGGCACACTCCCACATTGGTACCTACACCTTGTTTTCCATGCTCTGCTAGAAAATTATGGGGAAATCTCTGCCGTCCGTCCGTCCGTCCGTCCGTCCTTCTGACAGTACCCTCAACCTCTGGACCTGTCCTGGACTGACCCCCACCAGTTCTCATGATTCTTGCTTTCTATGATCCTAGATTCAAATCTACAAGATCCATCCCCCCCCCCCCACCAAAAAAAAAAATAATCGTAGCTTCTACAAGATTCAGAGAACGAAGAAACAGTCTCCAAAAACAGCGGTTCACCCACAGTGATTTTATTCTTTCCAGCGCAGGCTTATACTTTATTTATAAGCCGGTTTTCACATGCATTTTTGTAACAACATTAACAAGGGCTGGTTGGTCCCTGTGCTGCAAGAAATGTGATTGTCGTGTTCTTTTTTCTTCTGTATTTTTAAAGAAAAATGGTTCTATTTGTTTCCCGTTTTTTTCCCCCAGAACTTTGCATTTTCAAGTAATGCAAATGACTTTATCCCAGCTCAAAAATGCAAGGTCTAAATAAAATGCCTCTCTTGGGATATCCTCCATTGTTGCCCTTTTAGGAATCTTAAGCAGATATTAACCATTTTACTGCCAGGCTAGTAACAGAAAGGCAGAATGAGAGGAAAGTTCAAGCGTATAAAAGATTGATTAACCCCAAGATATTTTAGCTAGGATAACATATTAAGGTTGATCCCAAGCCCATTCCAGAGAATATGCCTTTCGCTCTACCTCCTGGTCTGGTCTACAGAAAGGTATTGCAGATGCAGGGAAGGTCTTATCGAGCAAGTAGATTGCAAATGCAGAGCTTCTCCTCTCTGGATATGTGTTAATTTCTGGACAGCGAGCAGATAAATATTGAAGAGTATTCAATATAACACTTTCCCTATAATGACTTCCTCCCAGGAAGAAACATCTGTTGGGCATTTTATTTTATTTTTTTATTTTTCAATTTATATCCTGCCTTTTTCTACAAAGGGCTCAAGGCAGCTTACATCTCCTCCTCCATCTTATTCCCACAGCAACAACCCTGTGAGGTAGGTTGGGCTGAGAGTCTGTGACTGGCCCAAAGTCTCCCAGTTGGCTCCATGGCCGAGCGGGGACTCGAACCCAGATCGTCTGAGTCCCAGTCCCATGCTCTTCACCACTACACCACACTGGCATTGCCGGAACAGGTTAAAACAAGCACTGGGTGTCCAACTCAGACCACCACTTCTTAAAGAGACTTTGTGGCACCCAATAGCCACGATGGAACAAGAGTCTTTTTCTCAGCAAGACGTAACCTGAAATCCCAGATACTTCAGGCTGAGATGCAGATACAGAGCAAAACAGGGCAGTCCAGTTGCTTATTCCATTCCTACTTCAGTTCCTGTGTGTTATATTAAATCACCAGTAATAAGTATTTAAAATGGCGGATTGAGGGTCAATATAACTCGGTACTTTCAGTACCGAAAGCGATCAGCTTTCGGTACTGAAGGAGTCTCTGTCACTCTAAAAGTGGCCAAACCTAGTTTCTAATAAATGTTGCAACTGTAAGGGTTGTTCCATCATAGTGACCACTTTATAGTTGTCACAAAAAGCCAAGAATGACAAAAAATCAGCATCAGCACCTATGAATTGGTTCGTGTTTATTATCTATTTATGTAAATGTTTTGTACCCCATCCAACCAGTGGCATCTCAGGATGGCTTACAACAAGGAACAAACAAAATAACAGAACGAATCAAGTAATCTGCCACAGAAACTTTTTTAGATCTGGATTGAAAATTTAGCCTGACAGATGATATAATCTTCATCCTACGTTTACCTCATCCTAGAAACCCAACTTTAACCATTCCTGTCTGCCAATATCCCATCAGATCTTATTAACCAACTGACTCATATTTCGCTTGATCATTAGAGGTATGTCTCCGGCAATATGTATTCCTAAATGTGTAATAAAATCCAGCACCATTAAAATTGCCAAGTGGCTAATGTATTATGACATGTAGTATTGCCAATCAGAAAAAAGGTTGCATTAATCAAACTACATCAAAGCTAGAAAAGATGGCTGGAGTTTTGAGATAAGCCATAGAACAGAATCAGAATAAAGGATAACAAACTAGGCATTCTAAATAGACATGCACGATGTCATGAAAACTATTATTCTGCTGAGCAACAATTGATAGGATTATCAGTGAAAAAAATGAGCATTCATGTATCTTGGAAGGAATGGGAAGTCCATTGATCATTACTCTCCCTTTTGAGGGTCAAATTTGCAATTGTGGCCTATTTTGAAAATTCTGCAGGATTTCAGTGTCATGACGAGAAAATTCCAATTAATTTTGTAAAGACCTTGTCAGCATCCAGAGAAACAATGGCAGTCCAGTCTGTTCTGTATCTTTATTTAAAGCTTTCAGATCAAGGACTAATCCAAGATGATCACCACCCCCGTTTGTGTTTCATAAATCCCACTAGATCCATTCAAACCCATGTTGTAATAATGTGTTGAAATCTATTGGCCAATATTGCAGTTAATATTTAAATACTTATGTTAATTAACAAAATAGGTCAATAGTTAGTCCAATAAATAGGCTTAGAAATCACTATAATGTAAGCATCATTGAACAATGAAGAAAAGGAGTCTAGTTCTAAAATATGATTATAAAGCTTTGGAGCTAAGAGGTTGGAAAATGCTTTTTACTACACAATTGGACACCCATCCAGGCCATGCATTTTCCCAGTATTCATGTTCATAATTGCTTTCATAATTTCTTCAATATGGAAAGGATCTGAGAAAACTACCATTGTGAGGAATCTTAGCCTGCAAGATAAACATGAGAAAAAATACACACATGTCCTTGGTTGCACTGACTCTATTATACAATCAGAATAAAATTTTGAAAGTCGTGTATCTATCAGAGAGAAGTATATTGTATCATTGTAATATTTAATAGCTAAAATTATAGTTTGATGTTTGTTTACCATGCTATGCCAGAATCAAAATTTTCCAACATGCCTGGCAAAAGCAAGTTAAGGCATCTTCCGCCAGCCATGAAAGAGCATAATTCAGTTTGTGTTTAACATTCTGTGGCTCCTGATAAAGTTTCACAATTGGACAATTGGCAACTTGGGTTATAAGAGATTTCAACTTTTTATTTAAAGATAATTTTTCATATAAGAAGAAGAGGTCATAATTGGCCTCCATATAAAAATCTCTCACTCAGTGGCACAAAAATGAACAATGGCTTCATTAATTTTAAAGTGCTCAAGTAACTCAGCAGAATTCTGATGTTTAAATACCTTATTATTGAAAAGAGATACATTAAATGCCGGAAATCAGGTGTGCTTGGAAAATCTGCTGACCGCAACTTAAAGCAGGCTGGAGCAATATCTGAGATCACTAGTTTATCAGTCTTACAAACATTTATTTGATATAGCAAAAATGTCAGAACCCAAAGAACAAGAAACATCTAATAGAGCTCAGGTATGTTGGACAGGTGAAGTGAAGGTGTAGCCCTTCTGGCCAAGACACAACTTATTGAACAAGCATCCATCCAGGCAAAATATATTAAGCCACATAGACCTGAACTGAAAACCTCCCCACAATTTTCCTCTTGGGGCGAAACTTGTACCTGGCAAAGGATCTAAAATCTCCTTGAAGTCCCCACTCGTAATCAAAGACTTATGGGCAATATCAACCAATTTGCTAAAACATTCATGAAGTGGGGAATCATTGTTAAGCCTATAGACATTAATCATGACAGTTACTTTATCATTGTATTTCCCATTCAGAATCAAAAAGCATCTATCAGAATCCGCAACCATGTCGAAATAGATGTTAGATACTGTATTTCCCTGATTCAAATATTTGTAGGCAAATGTTATTGTACAGTTGTAGCATGTTAAAAAGCAAAAAAACAGTGCATGTATTTGGAGCATTTTAGCTGTGATAGAACTGTTTTCTGCTTACTTAAATTCCACCGCTCTTAGAGTCTTGAAATAAAAAACAGAAAGTATTGCTCACCCCATCGTGAATATAGGTCTTATCAATTTTACAGAAAATGCTTACTTGTAAAGGATACAACAAATAAATTATAGATGTATTTCAGTCCTGATTTTTTTAGAAAGATCAAGCCATTTATTTTAATAAGCCTTATGGAATTTCTGACAGCAACAACAATACAGATCACGTTTAGTCACCTACCAAAAAAGATGCCAAAAACAGAATGAAAATGATATTTTTAAAAACAAAAAGAAAGCCCCAAGCAGAAACAAAACTCCAGAAAATAATTTTTTGCCTTCCAGTTTAAAAAAATCCCCACAGCTGGCCCCTACCCAGTTATTAAATATATAGTTAAGGCTTCACACAAGAGGGCTAGCGATCTCGTGACAAGTGGGGAAAAGGTCTGTCTTTGTGCCAGGGCAGGCGCTTCCGCATTTCAGACTGCATTAAATGAAAATAAAAGTCACCTAATGCAGCAGCAGCATTTATATCTAGGCAACAGAGTTTCTTATTAGGGTTATATCTATTGTGTTGTGGGAACTACAGAATGATATGAGACACTCCAGTGCTGTGCAAAATGAATTATTGTTAGTGCCGTCCGGAAAATCCAGGGCAAACGTAATGCTGCAATTGAATCAAAGAACAAATACTTGTGTTGTTCTTGCTTATCTTTTGGTCTCGCTCTTGCAGTGGGACTTAAAAGCACGGATTACTTCCTTAAAGCCATGTGTTTGCTTGGGCTCCATGGCTCTGCCATGTTGTTTTCTGCCGTGAAATTTAGTTGGTGGTGGAAAAGGCAGGAATGCATTCTGGAGATTTCTGGAGGTGTATTTGCCAATTAGACACAGCGATGAATGTGGATTGAGGATTGACAGGTTATTCACCAAGTTCTGACGAGTTTTCGGTGTGCCTGTCTTCCTGACGGCCCAGAATCAACCTTCAAAATGGCTCACAAGTTAGATACACTTTCCCCAGCCCACTCGTATGGGATGTATGGGAATTAGGGTTCAGTTCACGCATCGCTCAGAAATGTGCCCTGTGCCACCTTGAACATGGGAAAAGGACTGGATGTGTTTGCAAATGCGCAAACTTGCATGTGTGTTTGCAAGATGTGCCATTTAAGAAGATGGGCTTTTAAAAATGCACACATTAAGAACATGTTCCCTGGGGTTTCAGGCAGGAGTCCTTCCCAGCCCTAATGGACTGTGACTTTCTGTGTGCCAAGCTGCCCCTCTGGTCTCGGACTGTGACCTTCATAGCAATGACCCTTCCCAAGGACTTTGCACTTCAGAAAAAAGCCTATGTGGGAGAAAGCAAAACTCCATCGCTGGCTGACACTTCTGTGCATCTGTGGATAATTTCAGAAGCATAGCTTGGTGCTAGTCCTCATGACTGTCCTGCGGTGGAATACCCCAGGCTAAGTCCCTTCTCTCTCTAGCAAAAAGAGAGTATCAAATACAGCAAATATCAGGCTGGGAATAAGCCCAGTCTAAGATCTCAAAGAGCTTTTGGCTGTCATAGTAGATACTGAACTAGAGGTCTAATGATTGGGCTTCGCATATGGTAACTCAATATGTTAATACCTAATCTTCATTTTAGAGAGTGTGAGATGTCAAAAGTGTTTCTCTCCATCTGATGATCGGGAGCCCATGTAGCGAACTGATTAGAATGCCAGAATAGACCCAGAGTTATGCATAGATAAATGTTGTTATGATCCTGTCAGAACAGTTTGTACACAGAGGTTGCACGCAGAGCAAATCATTTCATCGGAACCCCGACAAAACCAGCACCACCCCGGAGTCTTGGGCAGCAGGCATGCTGCTATTTTTCCAGATGTTTTCAGCAAGCACTAACAGCTGTGCAGGCTAGTTATCGGTCGTCCGAAGATGCTGGTCCAAGAGAAAAACAATAACTCGTAAAATGCAACTGGTCTGCCTGATGTCTGTAAAGGGGGTGTAATAAGGGCCCACGGTATGTCTTGATGAAAGCAAGAACGTGTCTGACAGATGCATCCGTGACCCTTTTGGTTAAATCGGTTTTAAATTGGTCCATTCATTTGTAGGCTCGGTAGCTTACTCCCGAGAAGACCTAGCGGAGTCTGATTTCGACTTGGTTTTGAAACAGACAAAGTCGTCTTGCACAACTCACAGTGTCTCAGCCCAAGCTACACCACCAGGAAGTTGTGAGAATAAAAGTAGAGTAAAAAAATAAATCTATCACCCTGCTTTTTAAATTCTTTAAAAAAAACTTCCTGTAAGATGAAATTTCTGGGAAAAGGAGCAGGGGAAGGTTTGACCCTCCTCCCAGTGCGTCATGGCTTGGCTTTGAATCGGGTAACATGCATTTACACAAGAGTAAGGGAATATTGCTCACATACCTGTGCACGAGTGTGCATGCACACAGACTGTGTGTGAGCAGCAGAACATTGCCTTTCGCTCTTGGGGTGCAAAGATGTGCAGGGCTAGACAGAACCAGTCCTGCAACTGCCAACATGCATAGCTGGGGATGCTGGGAATTCCTGGGCTTTTTGCCTGTTGAAACATGCCTAAGGTTTTGTCCTGAGGGAGCTGCAAGCAGCTTGAGAACCCCCACTTATCTGCCGGCTTCCATTTTCCATATCCCCAAGGAGGCAAAGCCAAGCAGGAAAGGGTGCGGGAAGGACAAGAAACGCTGCCATGCCGGAGCATGCGAGTTGCCCTCATGCTCACGTGGCTTACTATCTCACTCCTTCAGGATGCTTCCTGGATCCGACCAATTACCAGCTCCCTTGATGTATAACACCATAAAACCCTTAACCTCATTATAGAAAATTTCTTTTGAATGGCCTTTAAAAACCATCTCATTACACGGGAAGAACTGTAATTACCTTTAACAAGACAGAGATATTGTGCGAGCCAGTGAATTTTGGACTGTCAAAACAGCCGCGGTGGGAGTTCACCGCAAGCCAGTGTTCTACCCAAGGACAAATGCTCCTTAACCTTTCCTCCCGGCTTCGTTCTTTCCCTCAGACTTCTGGCTGAGCACCTGGAGAATGGGTCTAAAACAAGTCTTGGGCAGCTCAGAGAGGGGTGGGTTTTTGGTCATTGACATTCTCCCAGCGCCGCCTCAGCATTCAAGTCTGATTTTTCCTGTTTGATTACACTTTTGTTTCCATTTCATTCCAATGGTGAACGTATGCATTTGAAATGGGCAAAAGACACCCCAAGGTACACTTTCCCTCATAGAGGAAGGCATGAAATTGTGCATTTTAATGAAAATGCATGCTTTCCTACTGCACGTTTTTGAAAAGTATGCCTTTTTCTAACACAGACTTGGAGACTTTGAACTCTGCTTGTGTTTGCATTTAGGTTTCTCCGTGGGCTGTATTCCCTCGATTTACAAACAGAAACAAAATGGTTGCATTTTCCTAGCAATGGCTTCCTCCTTCTCAGGTTTTCTGGCCAGGCCCAGCACCTGCTTCTTCCCAGGATGTTGAGCCTCACCAGAAAGGATGTGTTCTTGCATCAACAAAGCATTCATAGTCCATGAAGCCAGCATCTTCCGAGACTGCCTACCCAATCCAGCAAACGCCATTTGCTGGGGATGATGAGCTCAAGGATGCTCCTGCCCCGGGGCTTGTAGGAAGGGTCTGGTGGACCTCCTGGGTTGTTCTGGTGTTCTCATGTATACACATAAGACGCAAACAGCTCGTTGGTTGCTCGCGTTGGGCAACGGAATGCTGGGCTAGATCGAATCCTGCTTCCCGTAGTGCTCTGCTCTTGTTCTTATGATGGAAGAAAGAGAAGATTTAAGCCACCCCAGAATATACACACTTGCATTTGTCACTGATTTCTAAAGCCACATTTGATTTTAGAATTCTTCTCTGGGAAAGTTTCTGGCTAATATTCTCCAAACGTTCGCAGAATTCTGATAATGATCTGCCAGTCATTTGGTAGTTATGTTTACTGCCATACGGGCATGGCATCTCATGTAAGGCAGATAGCATTTGATACTGCCATAAAACAGAATTGCGTTTTATTTATTTGTTCTTTTCAGATTAGCCCTCCATTGGCCAAGAAAGCTGCAGCACTAAGTACCTGATAGGACTTGACGGACATCATGGAATGGTGTGGAGCATTTCAAACATGATGTGCCGTGAGGTCTGGGGGTTTTGTGTCATACGGTGGAGCAAAGTATTTAACAGCTTCTTGATCACACGAAGGTGGCCTAGGGCCCAGCCCTCTAGTAAAGGATATAAGGGGAAGGGGGTATATGTATCAGGCAGCAGGTGATGTGGACGATGGTTGCTTGGCAAGGGCAAAGTGGAAGGCACCATTGGCCCATTTGCAGGGTGTCGGAGCCTGGTACCAGGCCTCCACTCTCATGCTGGAAACATCCCTCATCCTGGGGAAGCTGCCTTCTCCTCAGTCGGACCGCTGGTCCAACAAGCCCAGCCTGGCTGGCACGGACGGCCACTGGCTCTCCAGGCTCCACCAAGAGTTTTCGCAGTCCTGCCTGGAGCTGCGACAACTTGAGCCTGTGTCTTCTGCATACGAAGCAGGGGCTCTTGGTAGACAACTGGGAGCCAGTCTCCTTCGAGGCAGAGGTTGGGCACGTTGGGTTGAAACCAGCCACCCTTGCGTTGGGGACATGGGTGCGTCCTCCACCCAAGAACGAGCTCGCTGTCAGCAATGTGTCTGAGCACCTTCTTTTTGTGCTTCCAGAGGAAAACACGTTCTCTCTTCCATCCCTTTATCATTTCTCTTCAAGACCAGTCCAAGGCCATTCCTTGGCAGAAATGGAAGCCACATGTCCATCAGAACCTGCTGGGCCCAATGATCTGCACCCTTCCAACTACAATTCCTGCCTTCCTCGCAGTCACGACCACCCCACGGCGCAGCTTGGAGCAGGTGGCTCTGTCCAGGATTCCACTCCTCTGCCCCAAGCTACAGGTGTGGGGAGGGGGGTATTGGCTGGCGGAAATGCTGTAGATGTGGGCTCCCCAAACCTGGCTGCTCTCTGATGGTGGAGGATCCCATCCCCAATTGCTGAAGTTGGTCTGATCCACTGCTGCATACAGAATTGCTGCGTCAGGCAGCAAAAGATGTCAGGGGAGCCCTGGACCTGGTAGAAAGTGATGGAAAAGACCCCCTTGTATGTCTGAAAAACTGCCACCAATCACAGTAAATGACACTGTGCTAGAAGGAGAAAATAGATAAAATTAAATAGAAAAAAATACCTGCTCCCCCCGCAGGAAAAACCCGGAAAGATACATTTCTCTAACAAATGTTTGGTTTTATTTCTTTTGCAGGTTTTTTCTTTTAATGATTCTGGGCATAGGAACAAAATGATTTAGTAACAGATGGGGCTGCACTTCTTTTCTAGTCTATATTATTTTTTAAAGTTGCCTTCGAATCAGAGATATGTAGAAATGGAAAATAGCTTTAACCGCTTCGGTGCTGACCTGAGTTCACATTAACGTGCCGCAAGTCTGGAGCACAAGGCTGCATTTTGGCTCCCAAGAGGGGGCTGAAATAGGGGCTGGGAAGGACCGAGGGCAGAAAAGCTTTCCCTTAAAAGGGAACTTTATGGCAGCCCTTTCAGCAAATGGGGGGCAAGCCCCCTCCGTAGCACACAGAGCAGAATGCTCTCCAGGTAGAATCTCCTTCCGCTGATCGCAAAAGGACATGCAGCCAAAAGCTTGGAGAGCTTTAAAGCAGCCCTTCGATGCTGCCAAATGTTGTCTCTCTGTAGAGGACATGCTGGCAAGGTCACGGATCAAAGGCACTGGGTGTGCTTTTTATTTCATTAGTCGGAGAAGGACGCCTGAGGAACAGGGGTGCTGCGAATGCCTATAAGATCCCTGCACCCCACAAATATTCATGCAGCGCCCCGGATGTGAATCAGTTGGCAAAAGATCGACTTAGCCGGTTGGCCCCAGAACTAGCTGTGCATGCAGAGGGTGTGTGAATCAGCAAAAGTCGAGTTTGTTGAAGACCCCCAAGTTCCACGTCCAGGCTCGTTCTGTCTCCTGTCAGTGTCAGATTGTAACCTCCGGTTTTTCCTGTTTTCAGATGAGGGCTCCCCCCATCATCCTGCCACAAGGGCTTAAGCAGGGAACTGCTTAAGGGCTGGAGGGGAGGGGAGGTGGAAAGGGGCAGGCCCTGCTGTGTGTCTGGCATGCTGGAAGTCAGAAGGAGCAGAATCGGGGTGCATCAGATCCGATTCTGCCCCCTTCCTGGCCTTTGCTTTCTGGCTCCCGCTCACACTTGATCTTGCCAATGTGGGACTGGCCTCTCATTCCATGTGTAGGACTAGCAGGATTTTCAGCTGGCATGGAGTGGCTTTTCTGCGTGCTCCACACCAGATGCAGTTGCTTGGCCTGGGGGCCACTTAGGCGAGACGTTTGGCTTTGGCAGGGTTATGGGAGAATGGACCGGGACGAGTCCGGTGGACGAGCATTGGCACCTTCATAGCAGTGGGCCAACCCAGAGGGCTCCTGCATGAGAGTTGTCCAGGATGTGGAGAGCTTTGGGTCCAAAGTGTCTTCCTACTCAGATGGAAGGTGACACAGCAAGTTCTTTCTTACACTCATGGATAGTCCAGTCAGAATCCTGCCAGTCTCCTTCCCCGGCAGTGCAGCTCATCCGAAAGAGCAGGGTAGAAACATAGAAACAGAGCGAGTCAGAAGGGGTCTCCTGGGCCATCTAGTCTGTCCCCCGGCTCCAGTCGGCTCCGCTCACAACATGCCCACCATGTGCATGTCCAGCCTATCCATAAACACCCTCACCGATGGGGCCTCAGCCACCTCCCGTGGAAGCCCATTCCATGCCCCAGGGGTCCTAACCATCAGGAAGCATCCTCCCTAAATCTTGGCTCCCTGAGCTGTGCTCCACTGGGACGCATCCTGCCCTCCACAGCAGAGGGAGACGGTCATGACCGACCTCTGTGTGGCACCTCCTCACGTTGCCTGCAGGAAAATTTAGTCAAATTCTCACATGCAGGACCTGGGGTTCCAGATTACCAGCGTTAAGAGTCCCTGCCTCTGTCCTTGCACCTTCCTGCTGCAAACATCTGCCTATCCTTCTGTTTGCACAAATTGCTTAAATGTATGCAAAGGTGCACATAGTGTGATTAGTACAAATCGCCTTAGGATTGATAAAAATGTGCTCGCTGTGGCCCTTCTCAGAATAGGAAGTCCACAGAGAATCCCCTGATTCCCGCTACTTCCAAGATCAGATTTGCTGGACCTCCAATTTTTAGCACATCCATATGTTTAAGCAGCAACTTTCATTTTTTGAAAATGAGTCGAGCGGCCATTGATTCTCTTCCTTCATAATTCCTTTTTTTTGTTACTCATCTGCGCAATTAAGGAGTGAAGGTCCATGGAAAATCTAAATAAATGAATTGCTGATCTGATTTCTTCTCATGCAATTCTCCTTTCTCTCCCTGCTTCATTAGCTGCTCCTTTTCTTGACTTTTCCTCCCCAGATTTCATTTCACACGGATCAATATGGACCTAATTGAATATGGTTAACCTGTTCCCCAACACAGTGACACACTCATCTTTTTTAATTAGTTTATTTTCTTTCCGTAAATAACAATAAACACTTTGAATGAAAGGGAAATTTCAGCAGCCTCCAATGGCCATTTATTTATATTACAGTGGGAGAGTTTACACGGATGGGACACAATCATGCAGTAGTGCAAATTTAAATCTAATTACCCTTTTAAAAGCAAGATCTTGGCAAAATTGTCCTTTAGCAGAGAAGTGCATTGGTCAGGTAGGTGGGATTTGAACTGCAACTTTTTTCAAAGCACTGGTATCACTGAATCCTTTCTACAGTTCCCCCGCCTTATTCTTCAGCGAAATTGTGTTCTTCAGATGCCGCAAATCCAAACATATTATTTAAAACGAAATCTGGAAGCCACCAGGTTTCCTTCCTTGCTTGCTTGACTGCTTTCCTTAACTGGGTGAGTCAGTGTCCAGGATACCAAACTGAGTCATAGAAATATAGAAACAGAGCGTGTCAGAAGGGGTCTCCTAGGCCATCTAGTCTGACCACTGGCACAGGCCATTTCCACTCATGTAATCCCCAACATGTGGGTGTCCAAACTTTCTTTGAACACCATCACTGAAGGGGCCTCCACCACCTCCTATGGAAGGCCATTCCATGCCCTAGGGATCCTAATCATCAGGAAGAACTTCCTGACATCCAACCTGAAACTTGATTCCTTGAGAGTTGCTCCACTGGATTATGTCCTTCCCTCCAGCACAAGGGAGAACAGGTCACGACCTCCGCCATGTGACACCCCCTCACGTACCTGTATGTTGCTATAAGATCCCCTCTGAGTCTCCTCTTCTCCAAGCTGAAGGGGCCCGGCCCCTCAATCTCATTTCATATGGCATCCCCCAGATCTGGCTGCCATACTTGTGACCCTGCACTGAACTATTATAACCTAGCCATGTCTCTCCTTTAATGTGGAACCCAGAACTGGACGGAGTACTCCAGGTGCGGATGCACCAGAGTCTTACAGAGCAGTACTAAGACCTCTCTCAGTCTGGAAGCCATGCTTCTGGCTATACATCCAAGAACCGTGTTTGCCTTCTTAACTGCCACAGCACACCGTTGGCTCATGTTCAGCCTGCAGTCAACAAGTATCCCAAAATCCCTTTCACGAGTGCTGCTCTCCAGCCCCTTGGTCCCCCATCCTGTACCAGTGGCACCTCTTTCTGGCTCCTGGACGGAGAAATGGATGAGACTGTTCCAACTGATGTCTCGAAGGGAAAGAAAAGTTCTCCCAAACACACCAGCATGGAGGTTGTTCCGCTGTAGCCCTCTCTTTTTGCCCCTCAAGGGCTTTTCTGGTTTCTGCCACCATCACTGGCGGGATGTTCTTGTTGTTCCGTGATGTTAAGTCATCTCTGGCATATGGCGGCCCTATGAAGGAGTGCCCCACAGAATGTCTGGGGCTGTGGAGTCCCATCAGCTCTCGTAAATCCAAGAGGCTTCCTCTACGGAATCAAGCCTTTGGTCTTCCATGGATATGATTATGTATATGTATATATTGCGGGTGAGGAGACTGCATGCACATGTATGTCTGTATATGTGTTTGTGCACGTGTGTGTGCATGTACGCTTTCTAGAGTTTGTTTGCATGTGCACTATCTAGTTATGTGTGTGTTTGTGTGTGTGTATTCCAGCTAATTTCTTCCAGATACAAATTTGTGCTGAGCTTTATTTTCCCAGACCTGGGCAAGAGAATAACAATTGCCGCCAGAAACTGATGCCTCGAAAGCTCTGTGAATTATAGGACCATATCGCATCGCTCTGACCTTTTCAATATGCTGTATTTTGATTGGCTGTCCATTTCTTCTCGGTCCCCACAGGCTAATTAGACCACTGGTAGGGTTGGAGGCAGCCCAGAGAGCCAATCCAGTTGCAGAACACTGGAAAGGTCAAAGACATTCATGGCTAATGAAATCACTCTCTGGAGAAATGTTGTTACAAGAGGGGAAAATGGCCGTCTGCCCATCCGGGCCAAAGGAAGGGAAGCTGCAACCTTGTGGTGCTCATTTGGAGTGGGGCTGTGTCACTGGACTAGAGCAATGAGGATTTCCCTTGGCAAGGAGACGCTGGAAGGGGCATGAGGTTCATGGGGGCACTTCGCGATCCTGCTTCTTTAAGCCCAACTCATAAGCTAGTTTAAAATGAGTATTCATTGCTGTTATTCCCATAGCTTGTTCTGCGAATTCAGGCTACGGAAGAAGATGAGAGAGAGAGAGAGAGAGAGAGAGAGAGAGAGAGAGAGAGAGAGAGAGAGAGCGAGCGAGCAATGGGGAGTTGGGAGATCCAGGTTCTAGTCCCCACTCAGCCATGAAGCCCACAGGGTGATGTTGGGCCAGCCACAAACTCTCAGCCCAACTGATCTCACAAGAGAGGAGGAGAACCTTGGCAGCTGACCTGGGTTTCTTGCAAGAGGAAGAAAAGCTGGGCATAACTGTAATGTTAGACTGACGTGCTTTCCGTTGTCTGGGGGGTTGCAGCTGAGGGCTACGAGCTGGAGCAAAGCCTTTAAGGAAGAGGTGGGCTTCAGCAGGAGGAGGTTGGTCACAGTTCAGAGGGCTCTTCTGGGTACCAGTCAGCCACGTGCTTTTCCAGAAACCCCATTCCATCCTATAAACCCATGGGCAGGCCACATTTACACATTGCCAAAAGGAGGAGAAAAGAGGAAGAGGAGACTCATGATCAAGAGAGGAGGACAATGGTGAGGATTATGTAAGCTGTCTTGGGCTCCTTGCAAGAAAAGCAGTCGAACGTACATCCAGTGAATGAGCAAGCCAACCTCAAGGCCGTTGCTTCCCCCTCTTAGGAGCAATTACCTGGACGTGCAGTAGGCAACCCGTCAGACAGAGGATGCCTTCCAAGAAAAGGCTGCACTCTCCAGCCATTTTTTCAAACTTTGAGTCAAGAGTTTTCCTCTTCTGGGCCTTAGCACTCATATCCATTTAAGCCAGGCTTGTCCAAACACAATCCAGACAATGCTTTCTGCATGCTTTCTTCCTCCTCCCTGTTCTGTCCTTCCTTCCTTCCTTCCTTCCTTCCTTCCTTCCTTCCTTCCTTCCTTCTGCCCATCTATCTGTCCTTCCTTTTTTCCTTCCCTGCCTCCCTGCCTGCCTCCCTTCCGTCCATCCATCCATCTGCCCTTCTTTCCTTCCTTCCTTCCCCGCTCCCCTCTTCTTGAAGACTGGATATCACAGAACCTGGAAAAGCACAGCTGATGTCTTACTGCATTCATGTTTTGACCTGGGAGGTGCAAATTTGCATTGAAATTTACACTGAAAGATGAACTGAACAGATTCCTCACCCAGCTGGAATTCTATTGATTTGTATAAGGCTGTTCTAAGCATGACTAAATCCAGGTCCAGCTACTTCTCTTCATTTTCCAGGTTCACCAATAGACATTTTGTTTATCAGGTCGTAGCCCTGAAACATATTTTAGGATGCATGAACATTTCATTTCAATTCCTTCCAGACCGTACACAGAATTGGATGCAGTTTGCTAAGCCAGTGTCTGTACATTTCTGAACTCACAATATAGTTCGTGGAATACAAACAAATCCACTTAGTAGCATGTATACATTCAAAAAATGTATATGAAAAACTAAGTACTTTTGGAAAAGGCACATTATGCTTTAATCAATGGGAACAGTATGCATAAATTTCAGAGATATCAGTGAGGTATATGTTATATGCACAAAAAAAGACAAAATTCCCACTCTGTCACAAACTTCAATCAGAACATCCTGAGATGGAATTCCAAGAACTTCTTGGATTTCGATGTTCCTGCTTCACACTTTACTAGACACATTTGGAAAACTTGCTCAAATAAATACATGCTTCAAATAGATGTTGTGCCATCTTCAAAATATCCCACCAGGATGTTTGCTTTTTAGTTGGGCTTTTAAGTGGCTGGTTTAATTTTGGGATCAAAACTCGAGATGTTAAGGGGGCATTTGTAGAATCAAAGCTCGAACAGGTAAGCTGCAAAAGCATCCTCCTCTCTCAGCTCCATGGAGCTGTTTCACTCCTCTGAAAGCAGGTTCTTGCTAAGGCGTATGGGCAGCAAGAAAGCACCTTTGCAATGTTTGCACAGTCTACTGAACTGGAAGAACTTCAGTGATCTACACAAGGCTGGTGGAAGTAACACACAGAAAGTCTCTGGGTTGAGGCCAATATCGACTCATCATCTTATCTTTTGTTGTCCGTTGCACCAGCCATAAGCTGAGGCAATATAGCAGAAAGCTCAGAAAACACCAGGCCAATATCCAGAAGAAGCAAGAGCTGGAAATGTGTGTGAGAGAGCTTAAATGGGTCTTTTGCAAAGGGGTGAGGTGGAACACAGTATTATTACGTTATAAAGATTTATTGGACTCAGGTCCTTGGGCTCTTGAGCTTCACAATGTATGCATTCTAAAAAGGGCAAGAACAAGAAAATACGAAATGTCTGGCCTTTGCTATCGGAGAGCATATGACAGATAATCTTCCTTCTGGGTGATGCATATTGGTTTGGAAAGAAAAAGAGAGCGGAGTGCATAAGAGGAGTTGCATATAGGCATATTGGAGAAATCGGCAACTAGTCCAGGGTACCAGAATTCCACTGCAGGCTGCGATTTTTCCTGAGTCATACACACTTAAATAGTGTGCATCCAGGCATTCACTCAGGGGTACATTAGCTTATCTGTGTCTCTATGATTTATTATTTTTATTATATATATTTCCCGCTTTTCAAGGGTGGCTTACAAACTCCTCTTCTTTTCCTTCATTTCTTCCTCACTTTCCCAGCCTGCAGTTTTGGCTGGTGGATCAGAAATATGTCAAAAGTCTGCTGAAGTTGAATTGAGCAAGTTTCCAGTTTGACGCAGATCTCCAGCCGGGCACGGTGGTGCTTTTGTTCTCACGAAAAGAGAGAGAGAGAAGGAAAAGTGCCACTTGGTGGGTGACTAGAACAGAGAAAGGCCAAAAACGCTGTCGCCAACTGAGGACAGTTTTCCAACAATTAATCACAATTAACAGAGGGGATGACTAATTGTGCCGGGAAAAGTGGGCAGCCCTTGGTGACAACTGGGCTATGTTCCTTGTGAAGCAGCACATTTCACAAAGGAAAGGCAGCCTTCCATGGTAACCCATCAGGGTTTCTCAGCCCTCGTGTGTCTGTGTATGTTCCATTCCAGACTTTGTGCTGACGAATCCTTCAGAGCAATAAGCAAAAATTAAGCAAAGCATCGTAACCGCGCTGTGTGTCGGATAACCCCAGTTTAGCATGCTCAGAGACTCTCTCTCTGAAGTCTGTACACATACTGGTTCACACGACACAAGAATCCATGGTGGTTTCTTGCACAGGATGGTCTGTTGTGTCATCCAAACCCTGTTGCGCATTTCAGCAATTTTAGGAACCGTGGCAACAAGTCACAGTTTGCTATGGTTTGCATGCTTCCCTGGTCATGAGTCCCATGGCCCTGGCATGAAGCAACCATAGAGTCCCCTGGAAAGAGCGGCCGCTCCAGCCATCTAGTGTGGAATTGAATTTCAGGCATGGTGGCTGATGGGATATGTGCCAACAGGAGGAGGACTGAGCAGGGAACCACACTAGCATAGAAACCATTTGAACGTCAGACAAACAATAAACCACACGTGGTGGAAACCATGCAGAGATGCTGCTTGTGACACGTGAACCCAGCCTAAATTCCTTTCAACCAGATGAAGGATGCAATACTTAGCACTGAAATGGTGTTTCCTAGCAACCCTCTACATGACTACTCAGGAGCATGTCTCACTGCATTCATCATCATCATCATCATCATCATCATCATCATCATCATCCCCTACTCGCCTTTTCTTCTTGCAGGGAAGCCAAGGTCACTTGCAGCATTTTCCTACCTCACAACATCCCTGTGAGGTAGCCTAGGCTGAGACTGGCCCAAGCTCACCGGTGAGCTTCATGGCTGAATAGGGAGTAGAACCAGGATCTGCTGGGTCCCAGTCCAGACTCTAACCACTAGGCAACACCCAGTTCTCCGTCAGCTCCACTGGCTCCCGATTGAAGTCCGGGCCCAATTCAAGGTGTTGGTTATGACCTATAAAGCCCTTAACAGCTTGGGACCTGGATATCTAAAGGAAAGTTTGTGCCCCTATATGCCCTCCCGCCACTTGAGATCAGCAGCGGATGCCTTTCTCCGGGAACCCTCTGTGAATGACATCAGGAGGGTGAGTACCCGGAGGAGGGCTTTCTCTGCCCCATCTATGGAATGCGCTCCCCAGAGAGGTCCGCCTGGCGCCGTCGTTATTTGTTTTTCAGTGCCAGGCTAAGACCTTTTTATTTAAAACTTATTTTAATTGCTAAATTATTGTATTAATTAGGATTTTAAAATTAGCCGAGAATGCACCGGGGGTTTTTAAATGTTTTTTTTTCTTTTAAATTGTTATTATTATTTATGTATGTTTTTATGTATTTTTTGTGAGCCGTCCTGAGGCTTTGTTGCGATGGGGGCGGCATAGAAATGTTTTAAATAAATAAAATAAATAAACACTGGCTTAGGACTTAAACCAAGTAAGGAAGTGAAGGATTGCAACAGCCCTAAGGCACTTCAGGTTCATAGGTAGCTGTAATAAACTGATAGATTGTGGGATCATTTCATGCAGTTTTAGCTTATCTTTTAAAACTTTAATTTATCATATTAAAGGCATACCATATAGTTCTATTCTCTGAGTGTTAGATCAATCAGTAACTAAGCATACAAATTCCAATGCAAAACAGTCGCCCTTTTCAGTTGCAATTAGGAGGTGGAAATAGCTTTTTTATTGCAGCAAATTATCCCTCCCACTGCCTCCCCGATTGCTCTTCCTCTTCTTCCTCTTTCCTAGATTAGTCACATGGCTCATGTTGTGAATGTGACAAGATCACAATGCCTCTGTTGTACCATTATGCCAAAAAACTGCTTGTATGATTTTTCCCCCCTGACTCAATTTGACAGAAAAGAAACACTTGCCAAAATTAAATTCAGGGAAGAAACACTCAGAGCAGTTCTCTTGGGTTTTTGTTACTTATGAGATGGCCAAGGAGGGTGTTTCTCCTATGAGGTGGTTAAGGAGTGTATGTAGGTGGCCTGTGTTTAGTACAATCATCTCCTAAGAACTCTTTGGCTCCTTGGCTTTCTGCACTTCCCTTAGATCCCAGAGGAAAATGCTTCCAAGCAGTGAAAATTCCTGGCCCGGAATGCATTCCAAATTACACTGAATATTATACATGTCTGGGTCTCCTTTTAGGGTGATGTTGCAATTCCAGATCCATAAATTTACATCTCAGCAATGCCTGACTCATTAGTTACTTGTAAAATTCCTAACGTATTTGTGTATAAAAATTTATTCCTGGAGTTTTCGCCCCCCTCCTCTCACAGTGGCTGATGACTTCAGAAATGTCTTTAAAATTACAGGCTTGCATTGTGAAGGCTGGTTAGAAAGTCTTATCTGACAAGCAATAAATGAGATTCTTTGAACGGGTTAAGACGATATCTTAACCTATACTGTGAGTTCCATTTTTGTCATCAAATTGGCAACACGGTTCCAAACAAATTAATGAGCAGTTTTAAAAAAACAGTGATACAAGCGAATCCTTCCAAGCCATAATGCAGAACATTACCATTTCTGGTTCAATTTTGTGTTTATGGAGGTTTTAATGTGATGTACTAAAAATGCTTACATTTATAACCCTGGGAACATTCCTAGCTGTGACCATGCAACATATCATTGGGTCTTGCCATTTATCACAAAAACTAGGAATATCCTGAAAATTGTCATCTTCCTTTAAAAGAACAAATGACCAAAACAAAACAAAAAGCACATCCCAAACCTTTCTCATCCTCTTCATTCATGCCAGAAAGCATGCAGATACACGTATGGGCATGGTTTCCCTTTCTCCTTGCAAAGAATACTTCCAAGGCAGTCCTGCATTCGGAGCAATCTGAAATTAGTAGCCCAGGTAGGGGAAATTGTCTCCACCCCTCAGTTGTGCATCTGTGTAAGGGCATGGCACATCTAATGTTCATAAGAGCTGGCAATGGTGCACTCGTGAAGATGCGCATAATTTGTTCGTAATGAGGGAACTGGGCATGGTCCCCAGCCCTTTTCATCATCCCCAGAAGATGTTGGGGAATGTGCAGCCCACCGAATGCGCGCTGGAATGGACATGGAGCTGCTTGCCTCCTCAGTCGAAGGGGATGGACTGGATTCAACCCCAACTCAGAGGGGTTGGACTGGATTCTCAGCCCTCTGCATCCTGTAGGAATCTGCCTTATGCCATTTGAACTATTTGCCCACCTAGCCCTGAATTGCCAGTTTGACCAGCACTTCCTCTGGGAATCTTCTTACAACCAACATCCCTTGTAACCCAAATCTGTTGCTGCCTAACGCAGAACACCCATGCTGAGCCTGTCCGTTCTTTGCAGCATTCCCTCATCAACAACCTTTGCAAAACAAATCCCGTGTTGAGCGTAGAAACCCAAGCCTTGACTCGGGTTCAGGAAACAAAGAGTTGTTCCATAGCTGTGGTTTCTAGTGAGGGTGCAGAAAACTGGGGGATCCCGGATCCTGTTGTCACCTCCTGCCCACTCCCTTTCTTGACCTCCATTTGGAACTCACTCACATTGAGCAACCGGAACTGTCTTAGTTCCTAGCAGAGCGGAGTGGCCAAGCCCAGGAGAAAGATGACTCAAAACCTGCTTGAAGGGGAAGGACTTAAGTTCCAAGGACCAGCTTTCTGCAAGTGCATGACTTGGAATAGCATGAACAGGAATTCTGTGATTTAAAAAAGTAACATTTGGATATATTTCAAGAAATCAGAATGCATCTGACATTTAAACCTTACAATCAATGACATTCTTCAAAAATTGCAAAAGACATGAAGTGGATGTACAAGACACAACGTATGAGGTACACTTATCCAAGTGTATACACACACGCACATTCAGAAGTAAGTTCCACTGATTTCAATGAGATTACTCCCAGGAAAATGGGTTCAGGATCACAGCATTAGGCTTGACCATGGGAAGGAGCTGGACTGAAATCCAAGCCAGAGAAGAAAGCAGGGGTTGTAATTAAAGATGGTAAGAATTTTTTTAGGGAAAGATGCCTTCCAAATGGATATATAGTGGAAAATTCCATGCAACACGGATGTGCCTGGGGAAAAAGCATGCAAAGGGCATGCCTTTGTTCATGCGTGCTTTGTTTTGCCTTTCCCCCCTTAATTACAGACTGACGTGGAAATTGGATGGAGCAGGCTTGTGACCGAGTAAGTCAATAAAACTGATGCAAACCAGATGCAGAGCAATTTATCCAACCTTAGTTGATGCTTTCACTTTATATCTGAGATGACCATTATGTGCCTTTGAAACATTACAAGCCCCCCAAGCCTCATATTTCTGAACCAGAAGATATTAATTTTGGTTACTACTTGACAAAAAGCCTAATTATATCAGCTTGGAAGACTTATATCCACCAGGATGCTAGGAAAATTTACGCAAAATCCAACAGTCCCTGGTATATTCTCATTTCAAAATGGAATCAAAGCCACATTTCTCCAAGCAGACAACACCCAAAGAAACAGGCTGAATCTCTGGTCTGAATTTTCCAACACACTCGAAAGCTCCTGTACAATTGACTCACGGAAAAGACTTTTGACACCACCACCCCCTGCAAAAAAAAAAAAAGCAGGTATTCGTACACTAACGTTGAGGAGAAAGACTATTACCAATCACGGAAGAGAATGCAAATAAGTTTTCCCAATGTTATATTGTGCTAATGACAGGAGGCCACGTGAAACAGCTTTGAGGAAAACCTTGTTGTTGTTGTTAGTCGCAAAGTCGTGTCCGACCCATCGCAACCCCATGGACAACATTCCTCCAGGCAAGGAAAACCTTGGTAATTGCTTGTCGTCGGTAAGCTTAGAACCCCTGCAGTAGAGTTGGTTGGAGTGTTGGACTAAGACTGAGGAAACTGAGTCCAAGTTGCCAGAATGGTCCCTGAGCAACTTTGGGCCACTTGCTCCTTGGGAACCTGGGAAAAGAGGTGGTGAAATATGGAAATAATGGAAGTGATCAAAAGAGATGATGCAACAAATAAATTAGATTAAAGGGCATGTTTGGTGTGTGGTTTCAGAGGTGCAAACTGAGTGAAAGCAGGATGGAAATAAACAGAAATTAATTTCTCATGTGCCCCTTCTCCTATCAAGACCAGGAGTAAAAGAGCAAGGCCAGAAACACGAGGCGCACCAAGGCTCGGGGAGATTGTATTGTTCAAGCAAAGTTCTACTGAGACAAGAGACCACTCTAGACTCCTTCCTGCACCAGAGGAGCCAACAGAAGGCTCTTCTCTGAGAAGCTGTAGTGGCCCAGCTCACCAACTGGGTCGGCGGTCCAAAGTTCTTGGCCTATGGGCATCTGCATCCACATTCTGCCTGATCACGGTGTGAAAATTGCTGCTAGGGGGAGGTAGTTAAAAATACATCGATATTAAGGCAGGTGTGAGGTGGAGAGACACCAAGGTGAACACACCCAAAAGCAGCTCAACCAGAATCAGGCTCCATCCACCAATCCCGAGCTGCATGCTGACTGTCAAGGTTGTTTATTCATGATCGTTGCTCAGTCCATTGAGCTGCTAAGCACTGGGGAAATCCAGAGGCCCCTTGGGTATATTTTAAGAACTGGTCTGTCTGAGTCTGGTGTGCAGGACAGCCTTGAGTAGGCTGTTTGTTCATCAAAGCTCAAGAGACTCAACACTCCTTTGGGGCTTTCGAGAAAGTGTAGATCACAGTAAAATCAATGGGAAACAATTGCCCCAACTTTTGCCAACAAAATCCTCGGTTTTAGGACTTTAATGACTGAGGTTTCTCCAGGCCAACCACCAAGGGAAGGCAGGAGTATAAAAGGCTGAGGGGTTGAGCTGGAGACGGATGAGATTGCAAGCTTGCTGAAGCTAAGCAAGGCAGCCTGGGTTGGCTCAGGGCTGAGCTCTGAAGAACCAGAGAGGAGCCAAGCCAGAGAAGGAGACAAGAGTCAGGACCAGGCAAGAAGCTGGAAGCCGGAAGAAGCCAAGGACCATGAAAACTGGCGGCCACAGGCTGAATTGAAAGCCTCCGTAGCCCTTCCTTACAGGCAGAACTCCCTGGGAAGACCTTCATGCTAGGGAAAGTCAAAGGCAGAAGAAGAGGAAGACCAAACAGGAGATGGAGGACTCCATAGAGAAAGCCACCACCTTGCATTGGCAGGCGTTGAGCAGGGCTGTCCAAATCTCCCACCGATCAGCTTCAATGGAAACTCCCACTGGGCTCTAGCATTACATCAGGAGCAGAATAATGGCTCCCTCGCCACTTTCTCTACACCATGCATAATTGTGTACACCTCTATCCTGTCTCCCCTTGCTTGCCTTTTTTCCTAATGTGCAAGACCAGACATTGTAAATTTTCCACGCAGGAGACTTGCTGCAGCCCCTTGATCATTTTAATTGCCTGTTCTGCACTTTTCCCAACTCTACAAAGCCAAGTCAGAGGTATGTTAGCCAGAGTAGTTCACAGTGTTCTAAATGGGGCAGCACCATAGATTTACATAAGCAAGAAGGGCGCGCAGATTGAAATGGCACCAAAACGCTGGGATATTTGATTTTCTAATGTCATTTGGGACAATATTCCTATTACCCCCAGTATAGCCACCCCCTCTTAAGCTGGAGTGGGTAGACACAATCTGGATCTTTCAAATGTGGAGGGCTGGCACTGGTGGTGGAGCTCACAAAACTGGGCTCAGAGCTGGAGGTACAGGGTGGGGAGGAGAAAGCGAGTCTCTGCCAGGTTATGATCTAACCAGTTGGCATCTCAGCCTGTCCTCACAAACAGGCACGAAAGATGTAGCTGCAACTGTCCATCCATCCAAGGCTTTTGCCCAGCTGACCTCCACCTCCATGTTCCTTCTCTCCTTGATAGGATCTCCTTATCCATCCAAGTTCGGAGGGTTTCAGGAAACCCCATTCAATTGCACTGTTTGTTCTCCAGTGTTGAAGCCATGCACAAGCGCATAGGAACAGAAGGAACAGAAATCCGAAAGAAGCAAAAACTGCAATTCCCCATTTTTCCATGATTAGACATATTACTTTTCCTGGTAAACTAGAATAGAAGATGGATGAACTGCAGGGCAGAGCAAAGCTGAGAAACAATAAAGAGATAAGATGATCACTAATACACATTTAATATCCTCACTGCAATCAATGTTTTGATGGATCTGCTCCAAGCATAACTAAGTATGGATCCAAAATATTGTCTGTAGGTTTCTCTTGTTGTTGCTGTTGTTGGTTGTTTGGTTGTTGCTGTTTTGAGTGGCTCGCTTGTCAACCAGCCCTCCCCTGCTTTGGGGGAACAATAGTTCTTGTCTATTACCCAACTGAGATTCTTGTAAAACTCACAATTTAAAACCATAACTTTGAATCTGCAGAGCTCTTTAGTTTAATGTAACGAGACAGATCAGGAACGGCAGTAAAGCACTTTCCATTCCCAACTGTTTAGCTTCCTTTAACTAGACTTAACAAGAAAAAAGAACATCCCCCCTCCTTTTTTAATAGAAGAGAATTATAGCTTTGACCTTGACTAGATACATTTTCTTCCTTTTCTTCCCAAAATATTCAAGTGAGAAAGATCTTTGCTTAAACAATTTATGCTCCATGGACAGATTTATTCTACTCAGCTGCCAGCCACAAGAAAGCCCTGCTATTCTCCATGGTATTTTTTTCCTAGCTGTAGTAAATCCTCCATGATGAATTTGGCAAGATTTATGCCCACTCACAAATACGGTTGCCAACCATCCATTATTTTACTAGGTCCAGTCACTGAAGCCACAATTTGGCAGTTGGCTGTGACTCAGGGCTCAATGTTGCGGAGCTGGTCTGGCAAAGATTACTTTGTCTTTTGCATAGCCCTTTCTAGATCCATTTGGCTCCCCAATGATGCCCCAGGTTCTGTGATGGATCTCCAGCTGATCCGTAGGTACCAAACCAGTGCAGAAGCTTCCAAAGCTGTCATCCTATCATTTTCCCTTCAGATTTTGTTTGGAGGTCGAAATTGCTTGATCTGCCTTCCAAAGCTGTTGGGTCCGTTGCTTGGTAAAGTTCCAAATGTTCTACATGGCATTGTACATGCAATTGCCATAAATTTTCTGCCCTTCTAGTATTTGTCTCTTTTCTAGGGTTGGGCGAGAATTTCAGCTCAGTTCGGAACTGATACCAATTACATATATACAAGGTATATATGTAATTGGTAAATATACACAAGGTTCTGTATATTTGGGAGGAAAGGAAGATAAGATTTTTTTTAATGGAAAGAACCATTCAAGTCCAGAGCTTTTTAGACATGGGAGTACTCAAATAGGATTTCTGCCTTTTTTTCCTGACAGTCTCCTCATTTCTGAGAGACCATGGGGTCCTCTCCATACTGGGAATAGCTGTGCCCACTGAGTTGGGAAGATTGGTCAGACTGGCACCTCTCCCCCTTTCTGAGTAAGTGAAACCAAGCATCAAAATGTGTAAGAGAAATCAAAATATTGGAGAAAGAGAACTAATAGATCCATCCATTTCTAGTCCCCCTGTCAACTATGCTCACCTAGAT
This sequence comes from Varanus komodoensis, assembly GCF_004798865.1. Taxonomy (NCBI): domain Eukaryota; kingdom Metazoa; phylum Chordata; class Lepidosauria; order Squamata; family Varanidae; genus Varanus; species Varanus komodoensis. The sequence continues at coordinate 250,387 of NW_025336308.1, forward strand.
GAAACTCTGACCCACAAAGGAAAAAATAGATGTGGCTCTAAATATGGTTGTTATCAAGATTTTTCCCTTCCTATTATTTTATCCTGTTTAATGAAGTAAGGGGAGAGAAATGTATATCGGGCAAATTAGGGTTGTGTAAGAAATTTGCTCTGTCAAGGTTGTTTGTTTGTTTGTTTGTTCGTTCGTTTGTTTGCAGGAATGATGTTATCAATTGCACATAGTCCAGATGCGCATAAGGACCCAAATATAATTTGCAGTTGAGAGCTTGGGATGCATTTGGCAAAGCAAAAGAACACTATTTTGCCAACATTTGACAAAAGCACTAAGAAAAAGAATCACAGAAGCACTGTGAGATCACATCTTTTTAAAATGTTTACATTTTAAAATGCATACAGTGATGGGTATTTCAGTATTATGAGGAACATATGCAATTCTTTTCCAGGTCAGGTGGAGTTCATTTGTTAAAAATAATTCGGTATGGTGAACACAATCTTCGCCCAAAAGCGTTCCCTTTCTCCCTTACACTTATTACAGGCTTCCAATAATTCACTTCTGTTGTCACTTAAAAAAACATTGGAAAAAGCTAGTTTGGCTCATTTGCTTTTTTATTTTTTAACATAATATGTTTTCTACTTAGTTTTCTCAGTGGGATTATTCTGCTTGCTTGTACAGTACCATACACAGTGAAAGCAAGCATCCATTCAGTCAAAAATAAATGATTTGGAGCATGTATAGAACCTGAAGGATTTAAAATTATAATTATTATCATCAATAATAATTATCACTCCAGTACTTAAGAGGGATCAACCAATTATGAGTAAATGGCTTAGTTTTAACATGCTGTATTTGTACAACAGTCATAAATTCCTCCCCCTTCCCCACACGAACACATTTTCCATCGCCTGCGATGCTCTTGAACTTATTTAGCTGTCCTTTAGGGTCTGACACCAGGTTTTCTTTCCAGTATTTTGCTGCCAAAATTTCTAGCCAATGAGGAATTGATAACAAAATGTCTCAATTGTGGCCAATAAGTATTTTTTTAAGCAATGGTATTAACGATGACCACAGATGAGTGTGGTGGTGATAGTGGGAATAACAGCAACAGGGACCTGCTTGCAAGGTGGCTGTTCTCAAGAGAAATGAATGGAGATCTCTTAATTTGGGACAGTATTTTGAGGACGATGAAAATTCACCCCAAAGCTCAAGACTGCCCTCTGTACTGTAGGGCCAGCTGTTTGTTTGTTTGTTCATTTGCTTGTTTTTTAATAACTTTCAGTTTGCCACTACCACTAGAAAATAAACATGGCTGAACTCTTTGCCCCTGCAGCTAGTTTCAAGCCCCAAGTTCTTCTAGCGTTGTAACCTTTGGCTTTGCAATGCTGACCAAACCAAAGGTCCCTCTTTTGCTTTTCTGAAATTTGGATTTTGCTAGATGCTGTAATTGTTTGCATTATCCTGACTGTTTGCTGAAACATAGGGCTGAGCAGATCTGTCCAGCACTTTTCCATGTTGTCCTCCGTTTCCCCCCTCCAAGACCATTCCTCGCCAAAACCATACAGTTATCTATTTATTATGGGGAAAATCTGTTTGCATTTCTGTGCATCTTAATGGACACCTTATTGAGTGCATTGACCAACGTAAGTTGTTGTTTACATTGTGGAAGCCTGTGCGGTATTGGGTATTTCCATCTTGAGCTGCATCCCCTTCCCCATTCAGTGGCAGGAGGTAACGATCAGGAAAATACATCCCAAAATAAAGCCGTGATGAAATAAGTTTCTTATTCACCTCTACTATTATAGCCCACACGATACTTAACATACGCAATAAGCAGCTGCCAGACATTAAACCGCACGGTTCCTTCATGTTTACATGCATACATGTATCTACAAACCGATGACAGAGAAGATGCTCCTGCCTCCTATATTTAACCACAACAGTGACAAATCACACAATATTTATTTATTTAATGCATTGCTCTACAGCCCTTTATCAGAATAGATTTTGCAGCCACATAGCACACTCACGGAGAGCTACTAGAGTGTCCGTTGCAACGGACGTGTAATCGTAACAACCAGGACAGAGCCAGTATGGCATCGTGGCTGGAACGCATGCCTGGGACTCAGCAGGTCCAAGTCCTCATCTCCTCTCGGCCATGAAGTTTATCCCAAATTCTTCCCTTCTGCAAGTCCTGAATTGGGATTAAACGAGGCCCTTGTTCAAGGGAGAGCCAGACTGCGTCCCTCTCCAATCATCCATGAGAACATAAGAAGATGCATGTTGGAGCAGACTAAGGCTCAGCTGGGCCACCGTTCTGTCCACACACTGGCCTGTCTGTTGGAGATCTCCTAACCAAATGGGCAACTCGTCCAACTTTCTGTTCTCCTATTTATTTCTTTATTTGGGATATTTATATGCCGTCCTTTGCAAAAGCCTCAGGACGGCTTACAAAGATAAAATACAAATATCCCCAAACATAAATAAATTAAATTATCGAACCACTCTGGCTGCGGTTAAAATATAATGATAAAAAATACAATATTAAAACCTATTAAAATGTTGATCATATAAAAAGGTCTTAACCTGGCACCGAAAAACATATAATGACGGCGCCAGGCAGACCTCCCTGGGGAGTGCATTCCAGAGATGGGGCGCCACCGCAGAGAAGGCCCTCCTACCGGTGCTCTGCCTCCTAATGTCTTTCACGGAGGGTTCCCGGAAGAGGGCCTCTGCTGCCGATCTCAGGGGGCAGGAAATTGCAATCTCAGCAAAATTGCTTCTGCAATGCGGACTGGCATGACACAAGGGCAGACATTCTTTCCTCCCATTGTTTCTCAGAAAGTGTTTATTCCAGAAGCACACTGCCTGCAATCACGGAGGTTCTTTACAGCCGTCAGAACTGCTATCCATCCTTTCCCCTATCTGAGAGAAGGGAAAACAATTATTTTTAGATGGCTCATGCCACCTGCAGTTCTTATAAACACTTGCATTGCAATAATTAATAATAATTGTTTTAATAACAGCTGCTGCTGAGTTAATGCATGCACTTTTATTTAGTTGACTGAAAGGTTCTGCAAATGGATTCGTTTGAACATAACAATTAAGCATCACAGCTTTGTATTTGAATAAACTTTCTTGAAATTATGGGTAGACAGTACATCAAGTTACCTGCAGTCACAGAAAATAATCATCATCATCTAAAGTTAAATTGGAATGTGCTGGTATTTTGTGGGTGTTTTAAGATTCAAGAAGGAAACAAAATCATGCAGGAAAAGGAATTAAATTCTGTGATCAGAATAGAAGTTTGCGGATTTGCATGAATAGATTCAATTTGAATCCTTTCTTCTGATTGTTGATTTAACCTCCCGTTCCTACCTGCTTTCATTTTTTTTAAGCTTTCCACTCACCAGATCAGCAAGCAGCCCTCACCTCTGGCAAAGAAGTTCCTTATCAGCAAAGGAATTAGCAGAACAATTGACTCTCTTTTAAGTCTATGCAAACTTTTCCATGCAAGTTAATTGCTTTGTAACCCTGAGAGAAAGAAACATTTATTTAGCAAGCAATCAACCTCCGCATAGAAAAGGGAGGGGAGCAGAAAAGTGGGATGTTTAGAAATGCAATTCACACACCCAGTAAAATAGCACTTTCTTGCCCAAAATTGCTTTCCATATCAGTGTCAGCGACAAGCCGGTGGTAGGAATAATAGGTAGCAGAGTTTGAGCATCAGGGTGGGGGAGCAGCGAAAGGGGCACGGTAGGGTAAGACCTTCATTGGGGCAATACAATATCCCAAAGCAGTGAGGAAATGTTTGAGATCTCTAGAAAAGCAATGCCATCTGGACAGAGGCAGCTTTGCCACACGTAGTCCTGTTCTGATGACCGCTTGTCTGGATTGCAGCAATAAGTTTCTACATGGGGCTGTTTCTGAAAACAGTTTGGAACAGGATCTGTCGGGAAATAAAGTCAGCAATGTTGTTCATGGGGACCAGTGGCTATGGCCGATCTGTGCCGACTTCCACTTGGTTCCCAGGCCTGTTTCAAGGTGCTGGCATCAACTGCAGAGGGTTTGGGGTCAGGCCATGTATACGTGGCAGACACTAAGATAGTCTTCAGAGGTTCTTCCCTTTTCGATAAGAAGACATCAGCCCAGAAGGTCAGCTTTGTTGGAAAGTGCAGGGAACAAGCTGAGATGGGTGGGAGCAGATTTTCTGGTCCAATCCTATAGCTTCAGGCCACTTGGAAAACATCAGATGTCCCAGGCCATTAGCCCAAAAGCAGCACGCTGCGCCCCGAAGATGAACTCGGTTCTTTTCGCGTCGGCAAGGAAGACTGGTACTCCGTTTGGAACCAACCTATTATCGTTGAGCTGCATTTCCCCCAGTGGCCTATGTTTTACCTCTGCTTGTTTCTTTTGCTATTGATTTCTTCCGCATTCTTCTTTTGTACTACGAAGCCAGCCTAGCCAGTCAGCTTTAATGCAATAAAGACTTTTCATTAGAAGACCTTATTCTAACCTGCTCGGAAGGAGGAGAAAAGACTGCCTTCAAAATACCAGGCTCACTGGAATACTCACTGCTTTTATTTCCATTCTTTGTCCTATCCCTCCTAGGCTGGCGGGGTGGGGGCAGCGGAAGGCTAGCAAATCGAAATTGCATGTGAAGAGGCTAACCCAGTCAAACAGTCCAAATAATAAAAAAATCTAGCAAGCCCGCCGGTACAGATGAAAGGGGCATGCAAAAAGAGCGGGCAAATCCAGGCCAAGGTCACCTGAAGGGAGGAATCGAAGCAGAAGGCAAGGTCTTCAGGCAGGACATGAGGCTGGAGAGAGAACCAAACACAAAGATGGTTTTCAACAGCTCTTGTAACCTTCGATTGCTGTGGGGTTTTTTTCTTGTTTAAGCGTTGGAGCTTCCCTACAAGGCCCTTTGGCAGCAGTTCGCTTCAATTATGGATAGTCCTCATTGTGAGTAGAGCCCTCTGCTCATGAGGAGTCCCTTTCCTCTCAAATAGACCTCTGCTCTGGCCTGTCACTTCATCAGTATTCTCTGAGCTGGGCCAAAGGTGGTGCCAGTGGGGCCAAAGTCCTGAAGTGGGATTTGAGCAGCTTTTCCCCTCCTTCTTTGAGACAGACTTAAATTTTGGAGTCTTCTTTTGGCTGAGACCTCCATCCCACCCCCAAAGGACCCATGCCCTCTTGGGGTGACGGACCTGCCCTCCATCTTCCACTTGGGCCTCTTCCTCCCTGAAGGAATCTGTATGACATCTTCTTCCAGCTTCTGCGGACAAGAGCAGAGTTGATTGGGAGGGATGCTGTGCTGCTTCGACGCTTCAGAAGATGCACATCCTCTCCTCGAAGTCTATTTCTGAGTTATCACAGCATTTTCTGCTCACTTAATGCTTTCAGATCACATTAGCCGGAGCTCTGGCTTCAGCCTGACCTTTCTGCAGACACACAGACATCGCCAGTTGTGTTCCCTTTCTGCACATGAAGTTGGGGTGGGGAAAAGGCGCATTAATTCCTTCGTACAATTTCTCTTTGCTCAGACGGCAGGATTGCACTCACTGGACGGAAAAGCTGGGATAAAGCTAGGAGAGGCTGTTCCGGCTGCAGCTTACTGTCGTCTTGCTGTTGAGGCACTGGATACAAAGGCCTGCCAGGATTAGAGGCAGGGTGGGAAGTTTCCTGCAGAGACGGAATGACTTGGCTTAAAGAAACCACGACAAATGCCTCAGCCTTTAGATGTTATCCAAGTTACTACCGACTGGGTGGGTTTACACTATACAACAACCACACTAGCTTCTCACCCAGGATGGTCTGTTGTGACCTTCAAACCCTGTTGTGCTATTTCAGCACAGTATGTTTGGTTTTTAGAAACCATGCTAAGAAACAACCGTGGTTTCCCTGATGCACCATCGTTTCTCTGGTCATCAGAATCCAGCATCATGGTTTCCACAGTCCTGATCTGCAGCTGCCAGAGGGCCACCTGGAAAGAGTAGCAGCTGCTGTGGGAGCTGCTCCGACCTTCCAGCAGAGGATCGAATTTCAGGCATCGTGGCTGATGGGCTACCTGGCAACAGTGGGAAGACTGAATGAGAAGGTAGAAATAGGAATAAGCCCTGTTCAGGCACTCTGTATGGCAGGGGTCTCAAACTCAACTTACCTGGGGGCCGCTGGAAGTAGAGGCTGGGTGAGGCTGGGCTGCGTCAAGCGGTGGTGGTGGGCTGCTCATCCCGCGTCGCTCCCAGAGGCCGGCCCGGACACCGCCGGCGCTTTGAAGGCTCCAGGGCCCCTCCCCTGTGCCCACCCGTCCCGGCAATTGGCCCGCGGGCCACGTGTTTGAGACCCCTGCTGTATGGGCACAGAGCAGATATGGACTGAGAAGGCTTTTGCTAGCTCTGCTGTTCTCCTGCCTCGCCTTTGTCACCCGCAGCCCATGGAGTGTGCCTATATAAAGAGAAGCACACGATGTATCCATAAAAGGCAGAATGCAGATTTTCCAGGGAATTTTTCTGGCATGTGTGGAGCCCTTTGGAGATGCAAGAGTTTCTCCTGTTCAGGCAGTTACCCTCCACTAGTAGGGAACAACAAATATGGTGAAGGGATGGGTGGGACTCGTGCCCTCCCCCTCCCCACATCTTTGCCCTCTTCAGGTAGAGAACACCTGCACAGGGCTACAGTTGAGCTCCGTTTTGTGCTCACCTGGCCCAGTTGTGGCACTGTGCCCATTTCTGGATGCAACGTTTTTCAAAGAGCATTGGAGTCTTTCCAGAGAATGGCAGCCAAGATGGAAGCCAAGTCCTCTGAGGTTGAAAGAGCTGGCTATATTTAGCTTGGAGAAGATTAAAGGCATACCTGATGACTGCCTCCATATATCTGAAGAGCTGCCATGCAGAAGATAAAGTGGACTTGTTTTCTGTTATTGCAGTTTGACTGAAACCAATGAGTGGAAATTGTACGGAAGCAGATTTGAGCCTCCAGAGAAGTATTCTATTGCTAGGACGTGCTTGCCAGCAGAACAGACTGCCCTGAGAGGTGGCCACATCTCTGCTGGGACGCATTTAAGCAGAGGCCAGACAGCCATGCACAGGAATGCTCAGACTGCATTCTCAACTTGCAGTTCTTGAACTGAACATTTGGACTAGATGACCTCCAAGGCCCCTTCAAATCCATCTCCATGAGTCTGAGAGCAAACATAAAATACAGCCCTGGACTAGAGATGGGAATTAGGCAGGTTTCAGCAGTGATTCCAAATTGGTGCTTGAATTGCCCATGACAGTAAATCACATGAAACAGCCATATTAAAAAGAGCAGACAAGCATTCAGTTTGACAATGGCTCCCCCGCCCTTCAGCTGGAGTACTGTGTTCAGTTCTAGGCCCCTCAATACAAGAGGGATATAGCACGGTTGGAATCGGTGCAGCGAAAGGCGACTCAGATAATGGCTGATTTGTAGGGGAAGCCATATGAGGAGAGACAGAGGGGGCGGGGTCTTTTCAGCCTGGAGAAGAGAAGACTCAGAGGGGACCTGTTAGCGACATACAGGGGGTGCCATGCAGAGGTGGGTCATGACCTGTTTTCCCCTGTGGTGGAGGGCAGGACGTGTTCCAATGGAGCAAAGCTCAGGGAACCAAGATTTAGGGTGGATGCCAGGAAGTCCTTCCTAATGGTTAGGACCCCTGGGGCGTGGAATGGGCTTCCACGGGAGGTGGTTGAAGCCCCAACAGTGAGGGTGTTTATGGATAGGCTGGACATGCACATGGTAGGCATGTTGTGAACAGAACTTCCTGGAGCCGGGGGACAGACTAGATGGTCCAGGAGACCCCTTCTGACTCACTCTGTTTCTATGTTTCTTTTTCTTGTTTTGCATTGCATTAAGAATGTTCAGAGCTAACATAGTAAAAAGTGCATAGCCACAGTAGCAACATTAACTGGTTTATTCAGTTTTGCCAAGCAACCCTAGTTCTGTACGGGTTCCGTAACAGTCTCCAACAGAGAATTCTCAGCATCTTCTCAAACTACTTCTCCAGGACTCCTTGGAGAGAAGTCATGCAAGCTAATGTGGTATAAAACCAGTATAAGTATCTAGTGCAGATCAGGCCACTGACAATTTCACTTTCCACTGAAATCACGTTCTTAGAATTTTTTTTTTCCCCCATGGGGGGTGTTAATTTTCCTGGCGTTGCCATTTTTCCCATCCCTACCGCACAATCCTTCACATCCCTAGTCCAGGGGCTGGCTTCCCAAGAGTGAGGACCTTCCCTGCTTTTCAGAAATCTCTCCTGTCCTTCCACACAGCAATATAAAATGCTCAGCATAAAGAGGTCCACCATTTGAAGAGCTGTCGGGTTGAAGTGGGAATAAAAATAACGAACGCTGTTAAGCAAGGTGGGCAGAGGATTTGAATTTTCCCATCAGCGGGTAGTACTTGGTTATAGCCTGAAATTAGAAGGTAAAGCACTTCACATCATGAAGGGAAGCCATCAAAGCTCGCTAGCATCTCCCAGTGTTCAAGGCACGGGGGCAGGTGCTGGTACCAAATAATGGCGACCATTGTCAGCAATATGCAATGAGTTGCATCTGCTCTGCCTGGAAAAGCAAACATTGCTTGGGTCTATGCCACCATAGATGTGAGGGCGATGTGATGCACAGTCAAGAAAGCGAGCTATAAGAAAGGAAGCAGTATTTATCCCTCAGCCCCTCGAGAAGGGAGGGATACTTTGCTGCTCAACCCAGCTTGCTATGCTCTAAACAAACCTTGGGGTTTCTGCTCGATCGATCATTCCCGCCCCTCTCTTTCTCCATTATTATTCTTTTCTGCTACACACCCCCCCACCCAGTCTTTATCAACAGCTAATGAAACAGGCAGGGAAAGGCCCAATCCGTACAGTAATTAAATTTGCTTAACGGGTATTCAGCTCGAGTAATGAGAAGTTTAATTCAATGATTAGCTTTCTCTTTCATTAATTATAAATGAAACAATAGCAGGGCAATGGAAAGCTGGGCTACTGCACTGGTGGAGGTATGGATGTTGTGGTGAGCGACGGAGACCGTGGGTGGTTCTCCTTGTCAGCATCTTCTGCCTTTCTCCTGTTTCCTTTATGTGCCGCACAGAAGGCGCCTTTCTGGAAAAAGGTCTTCCTGGTTGGATCCATAAAAATTGGACATCCCTAGGTATCTGAGGAGGCTTTGGGTCTTCTGAGGGGGCTTTGGGTATGAGTTCTGCCTGCATGTTGCTCTCCCGATGAAGCACTGTGTGAAGTACTGTTGGTTATACTTGGCAGCCTAGTTGTGTGTTACTTTGGAGAGGGTCTAGGAGCTGGCGGATGTGGGAAGTCATCCGTGCTCTTGGCTAATGAACATACACTGGTGGGACATGACAGACCCACAGGGACTTTGCAGGGGTGGCTGCCATTGCGGCCATGCGAGCATTTCCTCCCTGCTCCATCCACCCCACTGCCATTTATGTGCTTTGGCTTTGCTGGTAGAGGAAAATTAAACCCCAACGGGATAACCAAACCCTAAGACTGGATTGCCCCAAACTGGCATTTACATGGTTCTTTTGAGCATCTAGAAACATGATGGATGATTCCGTGTTTTTATATTGCTCCTAATTTGTAAGATTTATGATTTTTCTGCTATCATCGTGCAGCTTTTGATTGGGTAAGATTACAGGCCTGAGCTTTCTCTCTATAATTACGAGGAACACTATTATGTCTTGTTGCCAAAATTGTAGTCAATATTTTTCCGGCATTGTTCAGTAATGATACAGGCCTGCAAGAACAGACAACGGATGGATCCTTGTTTGCCTTTGCTATTATTACAATGCTGGCCCCACTCCAGGATTTGGGGATGTTTCCAGTATGTAAACATTGCTTCGTTACAACTGTTGTGGGACGTGGCAGCCCTTCTGCTCGGCCTGGGAGCGTCACACACATTTTGCTGGGCTGGAGATCTCTGAAATGCTCTTAGACTCTCTCCCTTGCAACCGGGTCCAGCTGAACACTTGAATAGCAAACATCACCTGCTGGGTGCCAGGCGAGGTGTGTTGTGGGCAACGCTCGACAATGATATATTGTGCTTGTGAGCGAAAGGTAAATCAGGATCTGCTAACCTGGGTTATTTAATGGCTGCCTTTGACTTTTCCAGATGAGGCTTTTCTGTGAAGTCACAATTTCACACTCATTGTACATGAGTGCTTTAGGCCAGTGGTTTTCAACCACTGGTCCGTGGACCGGCACTGGTCCACGGGAGATTTCTTGTTGATCCATGGGGGCAGGGGGCAGACATCCCGCTTACTCCAGCATGGGGTCTGGCTGTGATCCACCACCTCTTCCTCAGTTGGCATTGTGTTCATGGGGGGTGCACCGGTGCCACTGGGGGGACCAGGGAGGGGATAGACGGCTCAGTAGGAACCAGCTGGGAGCCACACTGCACAGATCTTGCTATTCTGTTCTTTTGTTGGCATTTTTCACTGGAGAGCCAGTGTGGTGTGAAGGTGAAGAGCATGGGACTGGGACTCAGATGAACTGGGTTCGAGTTCCCGCTCAGCCATGGAGCCACCTGGGTGACTTTGGGCCAGTCACAGACTCTCAGCCCAACCTACCCCACAGGGTTTTTGTTGTGGGAATAAGATGGAGGAGGAGAATAATGCAAACTGCCTTGAGCCCTTTGTTGGAAAAAGGCAGGATACAAATCGGAAAATAAATAAATAAATAAATAAATAAATTTTTTCTTGCTCAGTTCCTGGTTGCTTTGGAGAATTTCCATTTTTGAGGTATTGTGTTAGGAAACTCATATGCAGAACTCTGTATTGTGTGCATGGTGCTTCTTGTTTCTGCCTCGGTGGTCCATGAGGTGGTTTTCCTGTTTTCGCCGGTCCCCAGCCGTGGGAAAGTTGAAAACCGCTGCTCTAGGCAACCTGTCATCCTGCAGGGATTCTATTTTGGGAGCGAACTGCAAAGCAGCCTTTTCTCCAGCGTAGCCATGTGACTGCGCTTGTTTCACTAGACTGCAGTGCCCTCTGGCGTTCATGCAGTGGAAGTCTGGAAATGGGAAGGACCCCTTCTGCAGGAGTCCATCCTGCAAAGGACCTGGAAGAGAAAGCACCAAGTTCAAAAGCCTCCCCGGTGCTACCCAGATGGTTGGAGGACCCTGCTGAATAGAACAGGATGTGGTCTGAGGAGAATGCAAATCTCCCAAAATCGAGTCTTTCGGCCCTTGGAATAGACTCCGGATCCAAACCAACACACACACACAATGCATGCACATATTTATTTATTTATTTATTTATTTATTTATTTATTTATTTATTTATTTAGTAAACTTCTATGCCACCCCATTCACCAAAGCCTCGGGACGGCTTACAACAATAAATACATATAATCATGTAAAAACAATATAATTTGTGACATATGTGAATTACAGTCCTAGCAGTTCTTTCGGAACAGGATACTTTCCAAAATCAGATGCTTGGCCCTGAAAAGATTTTAATCCTATAAGCATTATTAAAATTAATCCCATCCGCACACATTTCTTCTTGTTGCATGAATTCTTCTGCTTCTCAAAGTTGTTTGTGTGATAAGAAATCCTTATCATGCCCAGAAATCCTGTGGAGTCTTTTCACCTCACCTCTTTTCTCTGCCACAGGTGAAAAGCAGTGAAGACAGGAAGGAAGCTGTAGCGACAACGTGTAGGAAGAGAGAACGTGACACCAGTTCTCTCCCAGTTGCTCCTCCAATCCCAGTTTGAGCTTTCTTTGGCTGTTCTGACTAGCTGACATACACACGGAGAGCACTCAGTGCTGTCTGGGACATGCCGCCTGGGTTTTGGATGGCAAGATTTCTGAGCCCTCTAGGACAGAAAGCAGGGCCGAGAAAGGCCAAATTTATATTTATAAATGCATGTATTTATAAAGAACTAATTAAACAGCCTCTGCCTGTTTATTTTTGGCCCTTTTATGACAGATGCTGGTCAGGGAGACAGAAGTGGGATGTTTAAAAGCCCAGTTTCCTGTCTTTCTGTCCTGTCATTCCAAGACAGCTGGACAGTGGGTGGTACATGAAGCCTGGGAATTTGATCGAAACGTAAATACCAGGGGAAAGATCTAAAATTAAGAGCTTTTATTTTTAGCGTTAAAGCTGCCACACTGGTTGTCTTTTGACTCTTCTTTTGCAAATGGCTCAGAGCCCCAGTGGGCTAGTGGGTTAAAACATGGCAGGATAGATAATTAGTCCCCCACTTTTATTGGGCTTTCTCCCGTGACTACTTCTGGCCCCTTCATTCAAGAAGGGACCTGGACCCCCTGCCGCAGACAGGGGCAGAATCGCTGCCACCAGCTTTTCCACATTTTTCCCTGTCCACATGCCCACTTCCCAAGGGTCCCCACACAGGCTTCCATGTGGTGGAAATGCTCCATGGCTGTGACTTGGGGCAGTATGGAATCGCACATGTGAACATGAGGATCTAATGTGCAGACTGCTGCAGAGTCCTATTCTGTGGCTACAGAGTCGCAGGAGAAGCCTGTGGCTCTGTCTCTGAGCTGGGAAGATCAGCCTAGGGGCAGGTCTGGGCATGTGAGTTTGCGTCACAGAGGGAGAATCTGATCAAGGTAGGAGCATCATGTCAGCTGTGAAGGCAAAATCCTTTTGTGTTGAAGGCAACTACATCAGGACCATGGATAGCTCAAAGGAGCTCTGCTGGATGGAATGGTCCCCTCCTAAGGCCAAGGAAGGATGCTGTCTCAGCAGCAAGCTAAAGCCAACTGAAGTCTCATGTCAAGATCTATAGTGTGCTCAGTTCCATCCCCTGAATTGTTCCAGGCACTTTGCCTTATTCCATCATCTCAGATGTCTTTCAGGCTGTGAAGATGAAGGTCCTGCTGGGGGATTCACCTCTAGCTCAGAGAATATCAGACTCGTGTCTTCTGATCCCTAATTTCATAAGAGTCTTCTCACATACCCTGAAAAGGCAGAGCTTGGGAGATAAAATGTGTGGCAGACACCGAGAGCAAGTCCAACAGCACCTCCCAATAATTGTGAGAAGCCCCTGTTGGGTGGGTAGGGGGGCTGAGATCCCAGAAACAGGGCAGCAACATTTTGGCAGGGTGGAATTGAGCTCAGCCCTGGAGAAGCGCTCGCACACATGAAGCTGTGGCCTCAACGGCGATGTACTGCTGGTTAGCCTTCTCACAGGCTTTGTGTTTGCACTGTGAGACTTAGTTCATTAATGCATCGTGAAGCATGCTGTGATTGCAGAATGGGAAGTCCTCTATAGAGAATGATTGGAGGGCCAGGAAGTGTGCCTGGCTGCGTGAAAGGGAATTCATCTCCGTCTTTTTAGCTTATTGAAGAAGAAGGTGAAGAGGTGACTTAATGATGCTGCGTAAGTAGCTTCCCAGGGGAGAAGAATGTTGGGAACTAAACAGCCTTTTCACCCAGAAGAGGGAGGTAGAAGGAAAGCCAAGAGCTTGCATGCTATTGTCGCTTCTCAGCAAATCCAAATCAGGAAGGAAGCACTGCGGATGATTCATCCCTCATTTTGGAACGCCCTCCTGAGTCCAGGGCTGGGCTGGCAATTTTCACGTCAGATCTCCCTGTCTTCAAAGCATCTCGGTTGTGATTGGGGTTGAGGGCTTCATAAATGCTCGCCCTTCTGTGGCTATTAGACGCAGCTCCCTGGAGGTCTTCATCCCTCAACAGCTTTCCTTGATCTCTCTGGAGCAATTCTGCAGAGCTTTGCCCTGGAGAGGGGAAACCTGTCCCCACCATCTGTAGCATTTATGAGTGCAAATAAGCTTATCATCGGGAAGAGGTCCCAGACTCAGGATAGACTCCCTAATCCTGGTTACTCCTTAACACCCTTTAATCGCCTTGCCCCACTCACGATCAGGGTTGCGAAGGGACGGCAAATTAGAATAGACGTTTCTCATTTCTTCAGTGCACGTCTATAGGTTAAACAGTGTTTTTAATCCAGGCTGGAAATAGTCAGGTCTGACTGACTCACACAATCACTGAGTAATCAAGAAAGTGAATATTGTGGCCGGGGCTGAACTGGATGCCACATTCACGGCAGCCAAGCTGGTTTGCCCATTTATAGGGCTGTTGGATTGCCCGGTTGGGTTTTTAAAGACATCATCCGTTTCACTTCGACACACAGTGTGAATTTCATTCTTGAATTGCACGACTGCATGTCCGGTGGTGGGTCAGAGGCACGGGGGGTGTGCAAGACTGCTGGCAGCTTCCTCTGTGAAATGTTAGGAAGAATTGTGTGGCACGGTGAACACCTGCCACCAAACCCCTTGATCTTAGGGTGGGTGACATATTTTTTGCCTCTGCCATTATGAGCCCCAGACACTTATATTTCTGGACCTGGAGATACCAGTCTTGGGCATCTTTCTAACTATCTTTTCTATCGGATTCTGCACCCCTGTGAAGCTAGGACTGGACTCTCTTTAGCCTTTGGGGATCATATGTTGAAAAGTGAGGTCCTCAGTCAGAAACTGAAATGAGCCAACGGAAATGCTGGTTGCTAGGTCTGGAACTTCTTGTCACCTGTGTATAATGTCTCCAAGCTGGTACCATCTGCCTGCGTATTGGAGCTGGCACATTCTCGGGGTGCCAAGAAGGCGCTCTCAAGCTGTGTTTCCATTTATACTCTTTCTCTCCCTCCCTCTTCCCTTTCCATAAAGATTATATAAAAGCCTCAGTTTATGTTGGTCTCATGAAGTTGCGGTGGGAGCATTGGATTGTTCTTGCAAAGACAGTGCAAGTATTTCAACAAGGTCGTCTTGGGGTTCCTTTTCTTCTCTTTCAATTAGTTACGCATCTAGCAGCAGTTGCCTTAGTACTATGAGAGGTGTGACTTGCTATAAGAGGCAATTCTTGCACAAGTGTGGTCTTCTAGATAAGGGCCAGATATTTTTCTGTGTTCTGCCATTCCACACTTTCGTATTTCTATTAGCTGTGGGAAGTTGCTGAGTTATACCCTCTATCCGCTTCGTTTCATCACTGTCTGTCCCAGACACACAAGCCCTTCTGTGCCCAGCTGAAGCTTAGAGAAGCTATCCTGGACCCAGCCAGAAATGGCTACCACGGGCAGAGATGAACAGTCATAAAGGGCAAGGAGCCCGCCAAAAACTTTCATGGGAAATTGAGACGTCAACTGTTGGAGCCTTTCACTTTGCTTCAGACAATCTCAGGGGCCAGTGAGAAATATGAAACAATGCATTCTTAAAATAACTCTCAGAAAGAGCAGGGTGTCTGACTGGGTACCTAGGAAGTTCTCTGGAGGGTCATTCCTGCATCTGGTCAGCTCTGACTGGCAGCTTTCCGAATTTCAGAGAGGAGTTTTTCCATTCCCTACATAGAAATTCTATGGTTCAACCTTGCATGCTCTCTCTCGCTAGGAGATAATGCTTCCTCCTCCTCCTCCTCCTCTCTCTCTCTCTCTCTCTCTCTCTCTCTCTCTCTCTCTCTCTCTTGCTCTCTCCCCCCACCTTTCTATATAGGTAAATATAAAATAAAATATCTTTTATATGGCATTAGAGCAGACACAGTCTGCTGAAGATATTCTGCTATGAGGGAAGGTTACAACATTTGGGGCTCTCCAGTGTAGAGAAGGAAAGCCAAATAGCAAGGACATCACAGAGGCCTATCCTGTCTCTGGTGTGGAGTCAGTGGAGAGGGTTCCCCCCCTCTCCTCCTCCTAGTTCTAGAGGGAGATCAGGGGTAGAAAAAAGGGACAATCTCATCATACAGCACAAGCAGGTCTCCCGTGGGCAGAGTGGAGCGGTCTCCTCAAATGGCAGCAGAGGTGGGAAGAGCAAGCTGCATGCTGCTTTTCCTGTGCTGAACCCTCTGAAGCACGCTGCTCCTCTCCAGGGCAAGCAGGGGCATTGTCCTCCCACCACCACAGAAGGCAGAATCATCTGCCAATCCAGTCAGCTTCTGTACATGGACCTGGAGGAGAGACCTTCTTGTTCACCACCGTAGGCAGCAGAATGCCTTGGCCAGGCCTGAGTGCGTGGCTAAACTATGGGATCCATGACCCCAGAATGCAATGACGGAGACCCACCTGGATGGATTTCATGAAGGCTGGACAATGCATGTAGGAGGAGGCTACCAATGGCTGCTGGTCCTGATGGATGGATCCTGCCTTCGTGGCAGAGGCACCTGAGCGCTGCATACCAGTTGCAGGGGAAAATACGTGTGATGATGCCATGGCACTGAGGCCTGGCTGGTGGGCTTGCTCAGCGTGGGTGGGGAAGGCTGAACCAATAGACCTCTTGTCCAGCCCTGAGATTCTTCTAGTTTTGTTCTGTTATGTTACGAGGCTGCTGCACCATCGGTCTACCAAAATAAGGTCATCTTGGTGCTCAAGGTCTCATTTCTAGTTGTTCTGGGTTCCAGGGCCTTGGGAAAAGAGCTCAGAGGAACAAAGTTCTCTCCTTTAAAGTCACAAGACGTCAGTCCATGTCTTGAAGACAAAGGGGGGAAAGGGGAGAGTCAGAGAACAATTAATCATCAGCAGGACCAGATGTCTGTCATTCTGTTATGAAATTGGGCTGACTTTGGAGATGTCAAAGGAAAGATCTTTTTTTCCCCTTTTTTCTGGAGATGGTGTCAATGGGCCAAAGGCAAGATCACCTGGAAGATTAAGGAAGTTTCAGGCTGGTGTATAAAACTGTTCAAACAAAACTCTTCATATGCTCTTATGAGCCCATGAGAACCACAAAGAGATGGAATGGTGTATATTTGCTCATTGCAACAAAAGACCCTACTCATGTGCTCCATTTATAATGTTGTCCCCGAGTCTCCTTCCCAAAGCATCTGCCCACCTAACATTGCATCTGTTTCTATTGTTTGCATTGCACATCACATCAATTATAGCATTCTGACGCCAGCGTGAATGAAAATGACTCCGGGATTAATTTTGATCTGATGGCAAAATGCAATTTTTAAGAACACTTGCTAAAGAGTTGTAGCCGCTTCCTTTGTCAGCTCAATAACCAGTCTGCAGAGCTTTTAAAGTTTCAAGGAGTTCTAAACATGATGTCATTTTCTCCTCAGCACATGATTGGAAAGGACAGGGGTGGATAATACCCCTTGCGCCTCCAAGAACCAATCCGCCCAAGTCCTGACACCACCTTACTTGGGTAAGTGGAAATGCGTCTGCTAGCAAATGAAAAGAAAATCGGCAGTACTTCAGAGGTAACATTGCTCCACGGTGTATTTCTAGTCCACGGCAGAGTTGCTCCATGCTTCATAAAGCGAGGGTATGCTGTTTTATCTGTGGACAGCTCCATGTGGTTTTTGGATGGCACCCTCTGTGCTTAATTTCTAAGTCTCTGAGACATGCAAATACAGAGCAAAATGCACCTTTCCTAGCATTTTGGTCTCTGTGTCTCTTTGGTCTCTGTGTTGCTGAATAGTCTCTATCTAAAGCTGTCTGATTGTCTTCAGGAAAATGGAAATGCTGAAGTTTTCTGCTTCTCTGTGCTGTAGTACCTCTCTCTCTCAAATACACACACACACGTGTAATTGTAATTGTAAACGTTATTCTATTTGTTTTATTTATTTATGTTGTCAGCCGTCCCAAGGCTGTGTAGCAATGGGGATGGCATATAAACACTTTAAATAAATAAATAAATAAATAAATAAATAATATATGGGTGAGAGGTTCCCATGGCCGTTCATTTACAGTGTGAGAACCCCATTGTCAATCTGAAATGGAACAGTCCAGCATTCTGCCATGACATTCTGCATCAGGAGGTCTTGAGAAATACGTGGCAGAATGCTGAGGCACAGAATAGGTTGTATCTCTTTAGAGAAAAGGCTTCCAAATGCTCACCTGCACTGTAAAGAAAGGTTCCCCTGCAAGCAGAAAACAAGCCCTTGGATGTAGCACTCTGCATATGTGCGTTTCTTCTTGGCATACTGCTTCTTTGTTTGCAGGAAGCATTTTTTTCTCTTCCTCTTTTTAAGCTGGGGAAGATTTCAGGTGGGTATCCTTCGCCTGCCGTCTGAGATGGTCGCGCCTGTTCTTCGTTTTGTTCTTGCCCCTGAAATAAATGGAGAACGCTTCAGTCCAGTCTGGGGGCTCGCAGAGCAACCGCAACATCATGGCTGTGATGGAAACAAGAAAGTCATGCTTGCTTTTTTGCATGAAGTTGTTGACTAGCTTTTGGTTGGCCTTGTGAGGATCCATGGTGCTACACATGCCCTTTAGGGAAGAGATTCTGTAGTCTTCAAATATCTGAAGAGCGTCTATGGAGCATCTCTGGTCTTTGTGGCAACGGAGGTTGGGTATTGGGTTCAACTGACAGGAAAACAATTCTAATTTAACCTTAGGAAGAACTTCCCAAGACTTTGAGCTTGGCAACAGTGGAAAGTCAGCTGTGTAAGGTGATGGACTCTTCTTCTTGGGAGGTGTTTAAGCAGAGATGAAATAGCCGCCCATCTGGAATGCAGTGTTGGTGGATTTTCTACTTCACCGAGGGACTTTCTGCAATATGATAAGATCATATTGCAAAGAAGGCCTTCTGTATATCCGTCCTGAGTCACCCATCAGTCAGGGTCATAGGAGGACTTCAGGTTCTCATATAATGAGGGAGAAAGAAAAAAATCTCCCAATCCACTTTCTCTACTACATGTACAATTTTGCACATCTCTGTCATGTCTCCCCCGTCCCCATTTTCCCAAGCTAAACCATCTCAGATGATGTACTCTATCTCTTCCTTGGTCAGTCAGCTCCAGCTCAGGCACCATCAGCTTGTCCCACCTTGCAGATGCCCCTTCCACATGGACCATTCCAGCGATACGATTCTATGAACATTTGTATATTTATTTTCGTCTTCTTTTCAACCCTATAGTTTTCCCAAGGCAGCTTACAGCAGCAAAACACAAACACGTGGCGTGGAGAATGCTTAGAATTCTAGGACTTGTTTCTGTCTCAACATGTATGCGATTGTACCCTAAATTGCATCAAGCTGGTGAATGTCAAATCTCGTGCGTTGCTTGCCCCGTCAGCTGGAGTCTCTTTCCCCCTTGATGCAGGCAGCTAGAGGTGGAGAGAGATTTCCTTTCTCAGCTGGGAGGGAAGGCCCAAACCTGCCATCTCTGCTCTGTGCATTGTTTCTCCAGTGCAGCTATGCGCTGCCCTTCTTTGCTTCTTCGCCCCCCCCGCTCCACCCCGCCACCCTCTCTCTCTCTCCGTAGGACAGTCGAAAGAGACAGGAGCAGGTTGCAGCTTGTACTGTACATACAAAATCCTAGACTGAAATCTGCAAACTGTCAGTTTGATGCAGGCAGTGCGTGAGACGGCAAGCATCAGAGCTGACTGGGCTCCGGCAATTTCCCAGCCTGACAGCCCTCCGGAGGGAACAAAGGGATCTTTCAATGCAGAACAAAATTTAGTTTCTTAATGAAAAACATCAGGATGATTCAAGCATCCCTTCCGCAGCGGGTTGGGGATGAGGCCGGGAAGTCACACTGGAATACATCTAATCTGGTTGGTGTCAGCAAAGGCATGTTTCCCCAGCTGCCTGAGATGAAGAAGAATGTCGTTACCCTCCCTGTGGGAGCTTTGAGGAATGCCCTGGGCCAGCCACATCCCCGGTGCTCACCCGAGGCGATCGGGGAGGCAGTGCCCTGTTTCTAGACCTCTTGCAAAAGGAGAGAAAGGGATGCGCCAGCCTGCCTGGGACATGTCCTCATTTCAAACAGTTTGTTTTCAATTCCTAATCGGGCGGTACCACAGGGTTCCCCTGGGGCTCTTCCAACGTTTTTTGGATGAGGAATTACAGGCAACATTTATCACATTTGTAAATGACACAAAACTGGATGGTTTAGCTCGTAACCTGGAAAACGAGATTCCTGTTGAATTGGGCAAGGTTCAGAGGAGGGCAGGAAAGATGAAGCAGGGCCCAGGAAGGGAACAGAATGAAGTATTGGGCACATTTAATCCTGAGAAGAGAAGACTAATGGGAGATGCTAGCATTCTTCAAGTCCTTGAAAGGTTGTCAAGGAAAGAAGAGGGCTGGGATCTCTTTTTGAGCATCCCAGAGAGCAGAACATGGAATAACAAGTCCAGGTTCCAGCTGGATATCAGGAAAAAATTCCTGACTGTCAGAGCAGCACAGCAATGGAGCCAATGAGCCAGGGAGTCCACAGACTCTGCAGCACTGGAGGCATTCATGGTGTAGCTGGATCTGAGAAGGACAGTTCAACTTGCAGGGGGTTGAACTCAATGGCCTTCTTGTCCCCTTCCAACTCTACCATCCCCTGATTATGTGATTTATGACATTTCTGTGCTGCCCAATAGTTGGAGTTCCCTGGGCAATTTGCAAAAATTGCAACCATAAACTGTACTGTGATGAAATGCAATTGAATATTTTAAAACTGCGGCGTAAGACGGAAAAGGGATCAAAGTTAAACCTTACAGCAATGCAAAGATTTAAAATGCAGTAGCAGATTTAAAACAGCAGAAACTGAAAAACTAAAAGGCCTGTGGAAATACTGCCTTTGCTAGGGGCAGAAAAGGGCGGTGCCACCACAGAAAATCCCCCCCCCCCACCCACACACACACATCTCACTTATTTTGGTGGGAATTTCTGGAGAAGGAGAACGGAGGACAATCTGGATAGGTACATATTGGAGGAGATGCACAAGGTAACCTGACCCCAAACTGCTTAGGGCTTTGAGTATTAACCCCAGCACTTTGAATTAGGCCTGGAAATGGAGTGGAAGCTACAGCAGATGGCGAATACTGTCATAATGTGATAACACTGGCCAGTCCCTGTTCGTGTTGGTGCCCTTTTTGTACCGACTGAAATTTCCAGGCCATTTCCAAAGGCAGCTGCACACTAAACAAGCCGTCGTCGTAACTAGGATAGCTGCATTTGGAACTCTACGTGCAGGTCAAGGGCAGGATGGCTCATGGTCTGAATTTATCACACACAGAAATGGAGATGCATTTGTTCAATTAGCATTGTGATGTGGACCGTGGATATCTCTGCTTCCGAGTGAAAGGTGAAACAAGCCAGATGGATCTTTCCATACTTTATTCTGAATCTACGAAGCTGTGACGGTGCTTATCAAGATCTAGGGAGAGCACGTGGCATCTCCATTGTTCAAACCAGCACCTGGGTGGATTTCTTTCAGAAGCAAGGGCCTGACTCACTGGCAAGTTGATAGTGAAGGTTTTGAGGTTTTCTTCAGGATTTTGGCCAAACAGTTCTGGGGATGAGCACCTCTAGGGCTGCCGGTGTTCTTATAGATTTACCGTTCCCATCATTTTTCACATACTGATTCCCACACTTGACATATTCCGCAGCTGTGAGCGGCATGATGGAGTGTATTTGATGTGCAGGCGCCGTGGAGGAGAGGACTAATGATCGCCAATCATTCCAGCACTTCATCATCATACCATGAACGGATAGTAGTTTTCTGGGATTGACGTTCAGATGGCGGGGTGTGGGTGGTGCACTGCCGATCCCAGAGCACGTGTATTTTTGCCATCCCTTCCCCGAGAAGTGGCTGGTGGAGACGGAGGGGACCCTGCTCAGCGGAATGGTGCAGTCTGCGAAGGCTGTAGTGGTGACTGCCTGACATGCAGGAAACTTGACTTTGGGGATACCAAGGGATGACCATGGAATCAATCCATTCCACGATGGCCTGTCCCGTGGTCCCAAAAATGGGTGTAATGAAACTTCCTAAAGTTTGTTCCAGAATTAGGCAATTGGGTGGAGGATTTCAGGGGAACAGGTCTACCCCTGCCATATCTCAGGAATGGCTGGGCCTGTGTGAATCCCAGGCTTCAGGTCTGGACTGGTTCCGCCTGCCCAGGTTTCCAACTGTATCCTCCTGGACAGGACCTCCTGCTTCTTGCTTCATCCTTGCTGCATCAACCAGCACTTCCTGAGCTCTCCTGCGTTCTGTTATCTTCCCCTGGGTCCTAAATTCAGACCAGCTCCTCATCCCTGCTCCTTGGGTTGTCCTCCAGTCCTAGTTCCCGGCTCCTGACATCTGGCTCCAGATCCCCAATTTGGAGCATGGCCAGGGGATGCATCCTAATTTATGGAATTCTCTGCTTGAGGGGATGCCCAAAAACCTGGCCAACCAATTCCTGTTCAAAGCTGAAGGGCCATCAGGAGGAAGAGCTGGACCTCGTGGTTCTTCATCCACAGCAGCTGGAGGGCAAGCTGCCCAAAGCACGGAGGTCGCCCGCCACTGCCTTCCCCACTGTGATGAGCAGCCTTGCATTTTTATTTACAGGATAGTGAACGATACATTATACACCCTATTTCTAAACCTAAGCATATGCACAGAAAGGACCGCGTGTGATTGTTACGCAGATCTCTGCCCTTTCTGCTTTGGGCTGCATTTGGCACTGCAGAAGTTGCTCACTTACCCACGACGGTAACATGTGGGCAGCTAAGACCCTGAGGGCACCTTTGTCCTCTGAATGAGTGCTTCTGAGAGTGATCTGGCCATTAGAAGTGGAATACCAGACTAGATGCGTTCACCTTTGATCTCACTGGGCTCCTGCCCTGCCCTTTTGGCAGTTATTCTCCCCTTTTCCAGCCCATTTGACTCAAGAAAGATCTAACCGCTGTATATGCAGTTTAGGATAGTCTCCTGCTTCAGCTGTCTGCTAACACGTATTCTAACTCTACTAAAGCCATTATCAGAGGCTTAATCTGCTCTGCAAGTTCATGAGGTCTAGAAGCATGCTGTGATGAACAAAAGGGAAACATTCTCAGGGCAAAAGTCCTCTTGTACAGAGTGGAGTTGTTTATATGAAGAGTTTCTCAAGGACTGCTTTTGATTTGAAGATAGCCTTTATTTGAAAGGCCTGTTTGGTCCAAGTCAGGCTTAAAGGTAATGGACAGGACAACAATCTATTTCTGTTTAAATATGTACTGCATTTCTAACTCAAATAATTATTTCTAAACGTGCATCTGCACACATCAATTAACACTTGCACATTTTATTCAAATCACAGCCCCCTTTTCTCTTTTGTCCTGCTGATGTGCATCCCGTTTTGTGGAGATACGTGCCATCCTGTTGGAATCCAATCTCAGAAGCACGTATTTATGTAACCGATAGAGCTCTCTTTTCACTTCTGTGCTCACCTAAGATGCTTGCCACAAGATTGCAAATGCCTTTTTCTTTCTTCACAACTGCAACCTTCCTTTCCAACCATCCCTGCCCCTTTCCCCAGCTTCCTTTAATTTTTAATTTTAATTTTTATTGCTTCTGCCGGGGGGTGGGTGGGTGGGTGGGTGAGTCACTTCTTTTCTCTTCCTGGTGTGATTTTAACAGCTCCACGTACAAGCATGTGTGTTGTGTGCTTTATTTCCCCCGAACTAATGTGCTGGATGAGCAGCATCATAACCCGTCCACAATTTGCCACCCAGCCCCAAAGAAAGCTGTTCCCCAAGTTTCGGATATAGCAATTGTGACTCAGAATCTCCTTTTCTATGAAATATGAATTTGCTTGACCTTTTTCGGCAGGCTGCTATTTCTAGATTTGAAGTGCTCTCTGGGTACTTAGAGGTCATTTTCAACCATGATCTCAAAGGGCTGAAACAGGCATTGATCCAGCTTTAGAGAAAAACTGAATATTCAAGGAGATCCACTCAAATATCCAGTGCTGGTGCAGATCTTCTCATTTTCTACACGGTGTGCTTTGCAGGCTAGGAATGTACAATAATAGTTTCTTTACGCTTGAAAAAGTGATGAAGGCATCGTGGATGCAAGGACAATTTTCCTGCTTGCAACAGCATTTGCAACATCCCTCCTTTTTGGAGCCGGTGCGTGTTAAAATGAGCATTTTTTAAGGACGCATTTTCATCTTTTACCTAATGGTGAGGAGGGAATTGCTCGTTCAGCCATCTCTAACTTAAGGCCACTGCCCGCACGTATTGCATCTGTTTCTACAGCTCAGCTTTTTATTATATGTCTTTTATAGACCTTTCCTTTGAGGATGAAAAAGCTTCTTGCAGGCTGGACTTACTGAGAGGTTCGGTAAACCAGCCTTCTCTCAATCTAGTGCCCTCCACTTGTTTTTCAACTCACATCAGCCCCAGCCAGCATGGCCAAGTGTCAGGAACTCTGGGAGCTGTAATCCAAAACATCTGGAGGGCAACTAGTCAGAGAAAGCTGCTTGAGGCTTCTAAAGCATTTGAATTTATACCAGTTTGATATCATGGCATGCTTATATCTATTTTTACATTGTATTCTGATGCTGGTCCACTACCAAGATGTTTGTGGTCTTTCCCACCAAGCTGCCCTCATAAAAGCCCCTTGAAGAAAGTTAGGCCAAGATGCTCCCCTTTTTAAGCAATGCTCAGTCCGATGTCTTTGAATTCCAAAAGGTCGGATCCACTGAGGTGGTTCTAAACTACTTTAGTTGTGTCTAGACTCCACTGAAACAGTAAGTCGGGGCAATTATGGCTTAAGTCCTCTTGATATTTGTGCGGCTTATGTGCAACTAACTTGGGATAGAATCCTATGCATAATTTCCTGGCAATGAACCCCACAGAACTCACTGGGACTTACTTCAATATGGGACTGTGCTATTGGTCTGGATCCAACCCATTCAGTCCAGAATATTCACCAATATCTCAAATTTGGAATATTCCCCAATTGCCCAAACTTGCTCAAACCTGTTTTACCACTCCCCACCACCACCCACATGTGAAATTTGAAAGTCAGCATTCAAAGGTTGCCTTTTGCAGATATTTCAAATAGTTGGGCTCTCGCGGTTGTTGTGTGGCATGCAGAATAAGCTGCCATCTGTCTGTCTTGTATTAAATGTCACTGCATTTTTCTAGCAAATATGCTTATGCTCTAAAAGCCGTTTCCTGCATGCACGGCCAAATATCTGTAGACAGACGAAGGTTTAAATCCATGTCTTCTGAAGGCCAGATTTCATGAGGCCATTGAACCGGTTTCCACCAAAGAATCCTGGGGGTTGTAGTTGGGTGAAATGCTGAGAAGAAGCTGGTAGAGATCACTGACTCCCTGCAGGTTCCTGGCAGAAAGCGGAGAATGTCTACCTGACCTTCTTGACTTGTGTTGTTGAGATCAGTTCCATTGCTGAAATGTAGGGAAAGATCAGAGAGGGCTGCCTTACTCACTCAACCTGGTGCTGTCCAGTTAGATTAGACCACAACTCCTCCCAGCTGTTCAAAACATCTGGAGGGCCACCAAGTTCACTAGGTGTGGAGGTGCAAATGCAGGGCTGTCTCAGAGGAGGTGGTGGGCTCTCCCGCACTGGAGACATTCAAGATGCAACTGGGTATCCAAGAGGGATGGTTTAACTTGGATCTTGCACTGAGCAAGGGGCTGGGCCCTATGTCCTCTGGCCCCCTCCAACTCTACTATTCCATGACTGTGGGACCCAAGTTCATAACCCCACTTGGCCATGAAGCAATCTGGGTGGCTTTGGGCCTCTTTCTGACTCTCAGCCTCACCAACCTCACAGGACTGTTTCTAGGACCAAGTGAGGAGCAGAAGGTTTGTGTCAGCTGCCTTGGGCTCCTCACAAGAGGAAAAGGTGGGAGATAAACCTAACAGATAAATCAAGATGCTGAGGAAGGGAGAGAAAGAGAAAGGAAGCTGTGAGAATGAGCTCAAGAATTCTATCCTGTGCATAAAGGTGGGGGGGAAGGAGACTTATTTATAGAAACACGTCTATCCAGGGATTGCCCATCACCGAATAGGTCAGCACTTTCCTGGAGAGTGAACAATATAAGTTGTCAGGTGGAGAAAACATTACATCCGCCAATAGCTTCATTTTCGGAGCTATCTGCAATGAGAAAGAAGAAGAAATCAATGGGAGAGACAACTCCCTGCATTATATCACAGGCAGAAGAGGAACTTGGTGATTGCCATCGGAAGCTGGCCGAAGGGGCCTCGAGGATTCCCTCTGACTGCAAAATTGGGGTGGGGTGCATGTGAGGGGTTCTTCCAGAAGTACGGAAGAAGAAGTGGTAGGGAGCCAAAACTCCAGCTTTGCACCATGGGACGACCACCATTGTCCCCAGATTGCAACCAGAATGGAACGTTGTCGTGACGCAGTGTTACCTGGCAGGGGCTTCTGAGTAAGCCATGGGGGCCCACCAGGAATGGGTAAAGAAGGTCTCTAGGATACTCTGCACGTCGTCTTGTGGTCAAATCCTGTTTGCATTTGAAATCACGGCTCTTTTTGCGTGAATGAGAAATTTGCATAAATCTCATGGAATCTGGCCCTACTCCAAATTTGTACAAATCACCTCCGTAGACTCAGATTCAGTCTTTGAAGGGAATTTGTGGACTGTTTAAACTGGGAACTGGAACAACATGGAGACAAATTCAAGCACATATTCAACAAATTCTTTAAAAGATAATTAAATGCAATGAAAAACTGTTGTTGATTCTTCCATCCCTACCAGTGGATAGGTTGGAGGGAGAGTAACACACACACATTCACACACCAGGAGCAAAGTTGTGGCAAATGCATACCCATAGTTGCGCCACTTAAAGTAGCCTCCCGCAAGTTCATCAACCCAACCTTTAGTTGACTCATCTACGAATTAAAGCTTGCATCTTGAACAAAAAGGTGTATAAACTATTTTGCCATCCATCTGGAGAGACATCCTGGCTAATGGGCAGAGTAGATATTTATTTATTTATTTATTTATTTAATATATAGGCTTTCAGAGCCCTTAAATGGGCTTTATTTGTAATCTGCTCAAAAAAGAAAAAGAAAAGAAAAGAGCAATGGGGCTCAGTCTTGAACTTAATAGCACTCTGTGAGGATCAGGCAAGTATTTCCAGCTTTGAAATACCTCTGCTCGTTTTTGAGGAGGACTTTTCTAGGTGAAAGCGGGTCCTGGGGGGGTTGCTCCACACCCCTCGCTCTGAAGGTGTCCAATGTCATTAGCAGGACAAGCTTTTGCTTTCCCTTGTTTTTCCATTAGCAAAAGGAAATATTAATGCAGGTCTGCAGGGAGGGGGGAATGGGCCTCAGAACCTGATTGCCAGGTTGTCTTGGGGACTTCAGTGCCGTGGTGTGAAGGTGAATGTTAACAATGTTCTGGACCCCATGGAGGTTCCTGGAGGCTAACAAGGTGATTAGCAGTCTTCAAAGACTCCGTGCAAGAGGGGAGGGGCCCTGAAGACTGCACAGGGCTTGCACTTTGCTTCTTTGGCAAGGCCTTCTCGTGACCTGCAGTCAGAAGAGAACTAGGGCATATCTGCCTGGCCTCCTTCAATGTGAAGACCAGTAACTCATTTCTGCCGGCGTCCAGGAGTCAGAAAATCTGCATTTTGTTCAGAACCATTAATTTATCCATACGTCTGTTTATCCAGATGCAATTGGCTGGGTAATGGATTTAACTCTTACAATTAAGGTATTGGGATTTCTTGCATTTTGACAGCCCTACAACTCCCCATGCACGGAAAGGCAAGGAAGTGTGATTGCAATATGATTTCAATAATACACACTCAGACCAACTGATTAAGGTTGACAGACTTCGCGGCTGCAAAAGGCTAGACGATGTAGAAGTGCCAAACGGCGATTCCAGAACACTGGGATCGTATAACCTAGGCTAAATATTGCCTGGATTTTCTTCTTTTTCCTCTTCCAACAGGGTGGTGAATTCCCAACTCAGGGAGGCAAAAATAGTTAGGTCGCTTGGTTTCCTGCTCAGGATGTCATGTTAATGTTAAGTGAGGGGAAAGAGCTGGCGGAGAGAGGATGGTATGAAGAAATTTGTGCCACTGATTTGTGTTCCAGTTTGTGCTCTGATTCCTTATGGTTAATTACACCCTAACATCCACAAAAAGGGAGACAGGGTTTAAAAAAGCATTTTATTGGCCATACAGATATATAGAAAACCTTCTATGAAATATTCAAGGTACTTTGCCTCTTGGAAGGAAAACAAAAAGAAACTTGACGTAAGTATGCCTACAGGACTTGCTCAAATTCTCTGGGTTTCTTTCAATATGGGCATGTGCATTGGAGATGGCAAGAAAGCACATTTGGACTGATTCTGGAGAACTTAGGAATCTGGGCTGTAGCATAGTTTTGAGGGGCTCTTGGATGCCAGGGCTTGGCAGCAAAGGTTTGAACATATCTGCATACCTGAGCTGGTGAACATCCTGAAATATTCAAGAAAAAGCTCACAAAGTTTCATGCCACCGTTCAAACAGTAAACAAATCAAAAATGCACAGTGTTCAGGAGAAAATGAACTTAAGAGGGGAGCAATGCTCCAAGTTCAGAAAGTGCAAATTTAGGATTAGGAAGCATGAGAAACCGAAATGGACAGATTAGCCCAATTTGAAACTGTGCAGGGCTTGTCGCAAGAGCTGGGGCCATGGTGACTAGCCAGGGTGCCTTTGTCTGGGCTCATGTTGGAGCAGGATTTTCTGAGTTTACCCCTTTTTGGACTGAACACAGAATGAGACTGCAATCAAAGCTTGTGCATTTCTAATTGCACCATATATGTAAGTCACCATATGTGATTTATAGACAGCCCACCCCCAAAATATGGAATGGTAGACCGTATGTGTACATCTGAAAAATGTGCACATTTGAAAAAGATGCAAAAATAGGCATTCATCAAAGTGAGAAGAATGTGTACCGTTCAGAGATGTACCGAATATGTAAAAATATATTTGGAAAAATAAGCACAAAAATATGCACAGGTTTTGGTGTGAAAAGGAAAACAAGAGCCTGAAATCTGGAACAGGCTTGATTGCAAATGCCTCAGGATGAATTCAGAGAACTTCCAGGAGCCCTCGTTTCGCCAGTTCACACAACCCCATGAGTAGGTCATGCAACGTGTACGCTTAGTTATGTGGGCCAAGCCTGCAGTGCTTCCCACCCACCGAGTCGATGCCCGGAGGTGATGTATGAACTGGTTGTTGAGGGTTCTCCTGCCATCCAGATGCTTTGTGTCGCATGCTGCCAGGCTGCACCGCCCAAGTTCCACCCTTCTAGGCTCCACCCCCTAGTTCCTAGGCTCCACCCCCTAAGTCAGAATTTCAGGGAATCCAGCTTCCCTACTGACTGTGGAACTGTATCACATGGTTTCGTGTGATCGGATACTTGGATACTCCGCGTATGACTGAAGGCATGTGTTTGCTACACACTCATATTTCCACTTTGCACATACCATTAAAGTATTCTCTGTGTGAAAGCAACATATTTAATGTGTGGAATGGAGTGTAAGCTGCAAATGTATGCCGAAAATGTGTTTGCAAACACGGGTACCATGTCAGCATCCTCATTAGCTACTGCGAATCCCTATGGAGTGTGTGCATGATACTAAATTTGCCACTGCATTAATGTACAGAGCAGCCCTAAGGTCTCTCCCAGCAGGACATGTGCTAGGAAATTGCTCTCCCACCTGAGTGTTGCTGACCTTTATTTTGCAAAAAGCCTCGCTCCTCGACAGAGATCTCCAGCCCTTTTAATGCAGCAGTCCAGAGAAGCTTTAAAGAAATACCCTCCTCGAATTTGGACTTTGTTCTGGAGCAGAAATGAGAGGGAACCGGAGACCTTTGTAGGACCCAAATGCAGGTGGTGTGTGGAGCAAGCTTAGCAGCAGCAGCGGGCGCATTCCCATTTGCTGCTCAGCCCTGCACACGTGTTGGCTTCAGAGTGAGGGCAGGGAGCACTGCCCTTACTCCGATTTGGCTTTGTGCCCTTGCCATGTGGTGGAGCCCCAGGCTTCTTGCCCTCACTCTTCTGGGAGAAACAACTGCCGGCAGCTAGGGGTGTGATTCCTTCCTGAGAAAAGTGAAGTGTGTGGATGTGGCAAAATGTGCACAGATGTAAGTATGATTTGGGGTGGATGTTTTTGAAGGCAGCGGATTTGCAGACTGACCCAGAAATCACAAAATCATAGAAAAGTAGAGTTGGAGGGGGCCATGAAGGCCATCCAGTCCACCCCCTGCTGTTGCAGGACACTACAATACACCATCCCACTCAGAGGGCTGCCCAATTTCTTTCTGAATGTCCCCAGTGTGGGAGAGCCCCCCACCTCTCTGGGCAGCTGGTCCCACTGTCCTATTGCTCTGCCAGTGAGGAAGCTTTTCCTGATGTCCAGCCTGAATCTGGGTTGTAGCAGCTTGAATTGCTTATTCCGTGTCCTGCACTCTGGCACCAGCAAGAAGAGATCTTGACCTTCCTCTTTGTGACAGCCTTTGAGGTACTTATAGAGGGATACCATGTCCCCCCTCAGCCTTCTCTTCTCAAGGCTGAACATGCCCAGTTCTCTGAGTCTCTTCTCACAGGGCAGTGTTTCCAAACCCTGGATCATTTTTGTTGCCCTCCGCTGGACCCTTTCCAATTTACCTGCATCTTTCTTAAAACTTAAAAAGGTCCCCAGAACTGCAGTATTCCAGGTGAGACCTTACCAGTGAGGAGTATAAAGGAACTGCTTCTTCTCATGATTTGGAAGTAATATTTCTGTTCATGCATCCCAAAAGGGCATTTGCCCTTTTGGTGGCTGCATCGCATTGTCAGCTCATGTTTAGCCTATTGTCCACAATTACTCCAAGATCTTTTTCTTGTTCAGTTCTGTTGAGCCACATATTCCCCATCTTGTATCGATGCCTTTGGTTTATTTTTCCTCGGTGGAGGACTTGGCACTTGTCCTTACTGAATCTCATTCTGTTGCTTTCATCCCAGTGTTCAGGTTTATCAAGATCACCCTGGATCTTCATTCTGTCTTCTAGTATGTTTGCTATTCCACCCAGTTTTGTATCATCTGCAAGTCAGACGGAACAGAGATCGTTTTGGAAAAACAAGAGAACAAGCAGCATCTAGCTTGACACTGAATTGGCAGTGCCCCACTCTTTGGGGCCATGGGCCATTTCCCAGTGAGGATCCTGGCCTCCTTGCCTGCCCCATTGCTACTCAGACATGGAGATAGGACGGCAGGTCAATACATGATGTCTTCATCCTCAAAGCTGTGAGCAGGACCCCAGAACCTCCTCCCATTGCTGGCGTTGCTCCCCTGCTGCAGCCCCAGCACCATCTTGGCTGCGCTGCAAAGAGGCCAAAGGCTGTGGGTGCTTTTTTATGAATTAATCAAAGACAATGGGGGCTGGCTGAAGTATCTGATCTAAAGAGGCTTTTGCAAGCGTGTGCATAATGTGATTCCTTATCATAGCTCTCTCCTCTGTGTTGGCTGCCAATAGGAACCCTTCCAACTCCCCGCCGCATCCTGGTGAGACAAGCTGAGTGCTCTTTTCATCTCCAAATAAAACAAACAGGAACAAAGAAGACAATAATATTGACTTTCATCGCTGATATTCCCATTTATCTCAGCAATAATTAGTAATTCTGTCGACGCAAAGGCATTGCTCATAATCCCATTGTTTTCCAGGAGCTTATTAATGTCAGCATAGACCATGCTGGCACCATGAGCTTTAGGCAAATGGTGCCAGCATTGAGTGGGAAGAGGGCTGGGGAAAGGGAGGCAAGGGCAGGGGGCGCTGGGCAGAAGAGCATGAGGGAGAGAAGACGGGACAGGAGAGCAGCAACCCGGCTGAGGCAGTGGGTGTAGTGGTTGAAGCGTCGGGCTAGCCATGGGGAAAGCCATGATACAGTCCCTCCCAACCCTAATGCTAACTGGGCAGGATGGGCTGGGCCTCCTCTCTGGAAGATTGTGCCAAGGATAGAATGGAAGGGAAGCAGGGATTCTACTGTGAGTTCCTCAAAGAAATGGTGAGAATTAAGGATGGGTGGATCCACCAGATTCTGTTAAAGAGGTGCATGAAATCCTCCCCAGCTCTTGGCCCAGTTCTGCTAAGACTGATATGGGGTCCATCCACCTTGATTTGGTACCGAACGCAACTCGAGGTGCAGAAATCTTGACCTAATACGTCCTACTGTCTATCATGAGGATCACAAGTGTGGCAGTGACTTCTTTCTGTTGGTCAGAATTGCATGATATTTTACAGCCGTTGTAATTCCTCAGGGGGAATGTAGGGCTACCAAACATCTGAGAAAGAAGTGCAGTGGGTTAGCTGCGAAATGCCCTGATATTCGCTAACTTCATAGAAGGCAGAACTGGATGAAAGTTGCAACCACAGTTGGCCCCACAAGATGGAACCAAGTCTCCCAAATGTCAGAACAGTAACTGCAAGCATGTTGGTGTGAGAGCAACCTGGATATTTGAAAAGCAGATTCTCTTATTCCTGTTTCTTCATTGCGGACCCTTAGATGGAGAGCCCAGAGGTGCATGTAACTAAGAAATCTGCAAAGACTCCAATAGATAGGTGCAAAAGATAGGTGGAAAGGGGCACTCAATTTGGATCAACCTTCCCTTTGCACCCAGTTGAGTTTCTTTTAGAGGGGTTCTGTCCTTCTACCATGGCACTCATGGTAGAAGTAGGACCAGGCAAGAAATGTGCAAAGTTTCTGAAAGATAGCTGCATGGACGAAGCTCAGATGCTTGAAAAGAGTTTCAGGCTTTTTTCACACTGAGACTTCATGGCATTGGAAGAATGCATGTCTCAGTCCTATTTTCGCTCTCCTCCAAAGCCCATTGATTGGAGACCTGGTAGAAAGTGCCCTAGGATTCGACAACAGACCCGTCAATCACTTAATTGAACTTCCCTCCTTCCCCGCCCCCTGTGGCATTTAGAGAATGGGAAGCAAAAGGTGCTGTTTAGAGATTTGTGGTTTACCACATCTCAGAAACCTGAGATGATGCATCACTGGGGGTTAGTTTCATTTTTGTTGCCTTCAGAGTGAAGCCACTTCATCTTAGGAACCGCAGAACCAAAATAAAACACCTCCTCTGCTTGGGTTTTGGACTTCATCGTCATCCAGTGTCCATTCTGATTTCCAACAATATTCAAACACTTGCTTGAAGCCATCCTGTTTCTGTGTCATTTTGCAAACAGAGCACAGAAACTAGCATGCAACATATCTACCTATTTCTCCATAAACATGTGGGTCTGAGTGTCCACCTCACTTTCAAGACAACATCTGGGCAGAAACTTTCTCAATTTTATTTGGAATTAAGAGTGACAAGAAAAACCAGAAAGAGTAGATACTCTGGGGGTGTACAATCAAAAGAAGGTTTACAATTTATTCCAACATGCCAGAAATACATGCAGGTAATCCCCAAGGGACTACCAAAATTGAGTGTATATGAGATGTTTTATAACCTATCAGTTTGGAGGTGGCGAGAATCACATGGGCAGTTGCTAGAAGTTCATGGGAATAAAACAATAAGGTTGACTGGATTAAACAACACAACACAAAAAGAAGTACCTTAAGGACAGGCAAACCTTAGCATGTCCATGGAATGCCCCCAAATGAAGACCTTTCAGGACCGACACATTAGCATCTCTAAGGTGCACATGGGAAGCAAGCTTGTAACAAGTTTTCCTGATCAGACCAGAAATCCTGCCTTTATCCTAAAGCCATTCCTACAGTGTCGGGCTTTTAGCAGCCATATCCTGGCAGAGTTTTTGCGCACTGTGTCTTGACAATAGCAAAGATAACACTAGAAGATGTATAAAAAACCTGCAACAAGGCAATATCTTTATTATGATAAAACAAATTGCTGGAGAAGAGTGAGCAGACTTGTGGGTTGTTCAGAAATTTAATAAGGCTGGGTCTTATACAGAATTGTAGGGAGAAATGGAAAACACACATGTGATATAAGAACCATTCTAGTCTAAATGGAGTTGTGAAGGAAACTTCAAAACCAAGTGAGGTTGCCTCTGGGCCGTGGAAACCGTGCAGTCTATGGGACATTAAGTTACACCATGGCTGCCTTATTTATTTATTTATTTATTTATTTATTAAAACATTTTTATGCCGCCCCATTCGCTGAAGCCTCGGGGCGGCTTACAACAATAAGTTAAAATAATTATAAATCAAAATATAAACATTAAATTAAAAATACAAAAATACAGTATAAAATAGATTCAATAGATTCAATAGATTCCAGTGGGACCTGAGTTTAACTAAGCTGGGGATCTTTCCTCGTTCATTCATTCATTCATTCATTCATTCATTCATTAGATTTATACCCCACCTTTTTTTCTTTCAAAGAACTCACAGTGGCTTGCAGAATTCTCCTCCTCTGCCTTCTCTTTGTGAAGAAGAACTGGCCAAGCCCCCTGCCCTCCCTTCCAGGCAAACCTTTGCCAACTGCCCCCTACCTTCTGAAGTTACAATGAGTTTTTTTAATGTTTTATTGTTTTTGTAAAATAGATACGATACAGAAAGCAAAGGGGTATAAGAAAAAAGTGAAATAGTATTACCAAGGATTTTAGACAAATATAACCAATACATTCATAAGCTACACATTTCCAGAGACCAAAAATTTCTATCCTTTTGTCAATCGATACTCTGTTGAAGCTTGAAAAAAAGAATGTCCATAGTTCTCTATACCTTCAATTTTTCCAGTCACTCCAAATCAATAATAAGTCATCAAGTTGGAATGAGATTTTGGAGTGGGGGAAAGGGGTGTTCTGGGAGATGGAGAGAAGAACTGAGCTGTGGACTTGTATTGGTTCGTACTGATGTCCCAGTCCCACCCCGTCCCACCCCGTCCCACCTTTAGCATTTTACCAAAAAGGTCAAGATTGGCCACCTAAACAAATACTTGGTGTGAGATGCAGTGTTGGAGGCTTTATGTGTAGCAGCGGTACAGATTGTGCTCCTAGTCTGAATCCATCTGCCTACGCATAGACAATCTTGTAGACAACTAAATCAGGTAGTCTCCAAGGCACCAAAAGGAAGAAGAAAACCCATAGATAGTCATGTTGATCTGTGAAGGGTGTAGCTAGAACCAAAACATGGGTGCTTCCCCTTTGGACAAACACTTCTGTCCATAGCTTTTTCATAGCAAATGTATCAATCCCTAAAATAAGTGATGTCTCAGCTTGCATCACAGTCTACTGGCCCTTCTTCAGTGAAAGACAGGAAGCCAAATGTGGCTTCAAAGGAAAGACTATGCAGCTGGTATTTTGTAGTTGCTACAACCAGTCCTAGACTTGGTGTGAAGGAGCTGGACATTATCCAACCCTTAGGAAGCCAAGTTCAGAAAGGTTTTGCCTTGTGGAAGATAACAATCCACTGGAGTACTCTTGTGGCATGCCAGATCTGGATGGGAGACTCACGGAATGAATGTTGCCCCCACTTCCCATTGTTTAACTTGGGTATCTTCCTAGCATATGAAAGATCGTTTTCCAGTACACAAAGCTCCGAGCATTATCAATTCCACAGGAACCACCGTCACAGCAGCCTCGGGGACTGGTAGAGAAGCAAATGCAAATTTGGGGCAGTGTTTTTATTAGGATTTAAATGAGTTTAAGGCTGTTTAGAATTACAATACGATCTGAGTCAGGAGAGGCTTATAAAATCAGCACAAGTTCATATATTATACAATAAACATGCCAAAACCCATGACTCCGAGCTCAGTGCATTTCTGCCAAGAAAGAAAAGAAAAGAAAATAGAGAAACAAGCATGCAAATGCAGAATTCAAAGCCAAGCAGGGCAAAGGCGGGAGGGAAGGAAAGGGGGTACCTGCCATAATTTCCATTTCTCCAGGGGCTGAGAAAGAAACTGTTGAGTGAGACTAATATTAAGGGATTTAATCAAGTCCATCCACTGTTGCAAGGGTGGATCCCAAATATAGAATGCACTGGAAGGGGAGCACAGTAAGGTCCCTGCGGAGTTAGCAGCATCTTCCCCCTTCTCCTTCCTCCTTTGCTTTTGCACATTTTGCCCTGAGCATCTCCTTGGTGTCAAGACGTATGAACTCCACAGTACTACCAAGTAGAAAAGAAGATGCTACTAACACCCTTCATAATTAGATATCTGCAAAACATAGCTTAGCGATCCTATCCTCCATCATATTAAAGAACTGAAAATCCACAAAGATAGAGAACTTCTGCAGGCACACGGTGGGAAGAAGGTAGAGCTCCATATGTTTTTGAACTTCCATGCCCAGAATCCCTTGCTCGCATGGTCAGTGGTCAGAAATGGTGGGAATTTAAGTCCAGAACACAAGGAGATGTAACCTAATAGTAAGTAACCAGTAGAGAAGAAGCTGCAAACTAACCTAGAATTTAATTCTAAGACATTTCTTTTGGGGTTCTGACCAAATCTCTGCCCAGTGAGTCAACTGAGATAAAAGAGATAAGATCAGAGAGGTTTTTTGAAGTTAAGGACATGAAGCCAGTGCCAGATTTGAAAGTGGACAGAGTGGAAGAACTGAAAGCAGGTTGGACATGAAGGGAATACCTTCTGCTCATGGTCTCAAGAACTTTCCTCTTCATGGTTATGAAGGAACACTGGAAGCTGCTTTGGACTGAGTCCAGTGGTCCATCTGGCCCAGGATGCTTGGAACCCACTGGCCAGCTCTCCAGGGCTTCAGGCAGGAGCTTTTCCTAGTCCTACCTGGAGATGCTGGAGATGGAACCTGCATGTAAAGCAGGTCTTCTACACTTGCGCTGTGGAGGTCTTTGCAGGTTGGTGCCCCGGCACTGAAAAGCAGGCCTGCAACCTACATCCTTCCTCTGATTAACCTGATCTGTTTGCTACAATACCCCTGCCTAGATAACCTATGTGTAATTGAGGCCCCATTGAAGGAGGCTGGCTCTCTTGCTTTTGAACCCCATCCCTGGGTGCAATTTGGACATGCCAGTTAAGACGTTCAGAGTCATCTAGAGCTTTCGACAGCCGTTCTTTTTCGACACCATTAATTTCAGCTGGGACTGCGCATCCACATCCTTTCTTCCCACCCACCTACCCCCTCAAGGCTTTGCAAATCACAAGCACTTAGCCTCAGAAGGATGAACTCCACCTGTGGATAGACAACAATAACGGCCCCCTACTGGGACCAGGCATTGATTAGAGGAGGCTTAGGGGGAGCAGACGAGATTTGCAGGGACAAGAGCGGATGTACATCAAACACACAAGGAAGGCACATCAAAAAGCCCCCAGAGCCGGCAGCCAATGAAAAGCTGTTAATGCAAAGCCCCAGAGCAAAGGGAAATATACACAAGGGGATCATTTGAATGCTTTGCCAGGCTTTCAGAGCAAATGGTGTCAGTCACACAAGCAGGAAAGAGACTTACTTAACACCTTAGTTCAGTCATTTAAGAATTTAGGGATCAGATGGGGGCGGGAAGGCTTCATTTTCTGGCTTCCAAAGCAGCTGTTTATTTTCTTCTTCCCGTGAGTTCTGTACAAGAGTTTCAGGATATTGGCTGTCTGGGCAGTTCCGCCCAAATTCAGACCTCCAACCAGGGCCATGCTAAAGCACATCTGAAGCCACACTGCCCAGCTCAGTATAAACCTGCATCTCACCCTCTTTCCTTTGGGGTGCAAGATTCAGATGATAGGAAGGTGTGACTTGGGGTCCTGCAACAGCAGGGGGTTGGACTCGATGGTCTTCATGGCCCCTTCCAACTCTACTCTTCTATGATTCTATGACCAAAACCAGGCATCTAAGTGTTTTGCAGACTGCAGGCAGGGCAGAGGTGACCTCCATCTCCACATTGCTTCCCCCTTACACAGGGTGCCTAAAGTTCTCTGAGTCTAGATGGTAGTGGACATCCCTACCAGACTGCACCCTGAACTATTTTTATGTGAATGCATTGCTGCATCACGGAATGTTCCCAGCTGCTGTTTTAAATTATTATTTCCTATCAGAACAGAATACTATCATTCCATGATTCATCTTCTGCATACAATCCACTTTGAAAGGGGGGTTCATGCATGCGTGTGTGTGTGAACCCCAGACTGCAACCAGAGAATCTTTTGCATCAGCCTGATCAATAAATGTGGCAACTGTGGTTGCCACCTGCCAACCTGATCCTTTCCACTGTTGGTCACACGATGGCTCAAATATATTTTTTTCACCGCAAAGGAGTGTTGTCAAAACAAACCACAGGCAGCAGCCCTAAGCTTGTATGGGATCAGACTGAGAAGTGCATCAGTGGCAACTGCGGGCAACTGCGCCCGGCAGCCTACGCCGGAGGAGGGCCGCCTCCTCGCTGTGTAAGACCGCGCCGCGCCGGAGGGG